>NW_027286069.1:600000-975000 GCF_022747635.1 Hetaerina americana | reverse complement strand
TTTTTAACTATGGTACATGGGAAGAGGAAATGAGAAGATCACCAGCCTCATGTATGCAGTCTGATGGAGAGTGAAAGGTATCATTTATGACTACTGATGTAGGACAGCCAAATCTTTCGATAAATTGAAAATGGTTGATGGAACTATTTGTGGAAATTTCTTCCGCAACATTAACAAGTAATGATGCCGTGATTGATGCTTTCTTTTCATGAATTGTTACAGTGGATGTGACATGGGTATTTTTTTCAATCCTAAAACAAAGTGGCAATCTGCATAATAGAAAAACACTGACCCAGCCACCGAAAAAATGTTGGTTTCTGCCAGTTGTGGGGAAATGATGATGCTCATGTTTGGGACATCAAGGGAATCATCCTCTTACACACAATGATGGTTGAATCCTATGAACATGATTTAAAGACAAATCTCCTTCTAACGTTGCAATGAAATCAAACAGAAAAGACTGTACATGCACATTTCCATCAGAAAAACGCTTTTCCTCATAAAATGATTGTAAATCTGGAGAGTCTTCCCAACTACAACTTTGAAGTGGTGTCTCATGCCCCCTATTCTCATGACCTTGCTTATTGTGAATTTTGGATTTTTACAACAATGGAGGTCATTTTTCTGTGGCTGCACATTTCCCAGTCAGCATTTTTCCAGTGGGCAAAAGGGACCCCTTCAAAACCATTCTCAGCCGGCATGAAAACCTGATGGTGACATTGTGATACTGGCGTAAATATATCTACAGGAAAATTTGCCACAAAATTTGTAGACCTTAGAATTTGAATGCACTTTCGCAGAAGATTATAACCTAATCTGATTGCCTATGGAATCAAAAGGTTGATTGCACATGACTTGGAGAAAGTTCAATCAAGAGGTAATTAATCAAGGTTAAAAGGTAATAATTAATATGGACAGAGGATCTTCCTGTTGCAAATAATGGCAATTGACACAGGCTATAAAATTTCTAATTTGTTTTGGTATGATTTACCCTTACACTTTGGCATTGAATAATGTTCATATTCCATCCTTTAAAGCAGAATATCTGTCTACTTAGTCCTTGTTAGAAGTTTCAAAGTTCCAGGAGAAGGATCATAAAAATAGGGCATGTTTGATTAACCCCTTTCCATCAGGAGGAATGGAAACCCCAAAAATGAGTTGACGTATTTGTAGCCTCTTTGCTGCTCAGGTCTTCAAAATAGGTATCTTGTTATCGTTCTTTCTGATGTATGAATTTCTTGTTTCAAACACACTATAAACATCTTTTAAGGTAACTTAGTAATTGTTATTTTCCATACCTCATTAAAAATCTGTTAAACGGACAGAATGATATTTCAAATTGAAATTATCAAATTGCATGTTGTAATTTTTAACAATGTTGGCCGTATGTTCACACAATTCAGCATCTAGCATTTGTTATCATCAGTTATCTGATGTGCATGTGTAAGTTGGGGAAAATATTATACGTTTTACATAAATACAAATATAATCTTTATTATTTCTATCAAATCATAATGCTCATGATAATTCCATGGGTTTTTTCTTTGTGACTTGAAAGGACAGATAATTTATGCCCCAGTTAACATCAGTTTTACAATATCAAATATTTTATGGTGAAGATGTTATCCATTATGTAATTAGAGATGCAGTGTTGCAGATTTTAATTGAGTCCATAGTCTCATTTGGTGTTCAATGGAACTTGTTCTGTAGCACTTTTCAAGAAATTCCTCGAAGTTGAGAGCATTCCAAAATGTCACCACCATAATAGCAGAATAATTTTTGGAAATTCAATTTGGTGCAGTAAATGCAAATATGGTGCTTTGCATTATTTATCCAATCCCTCATGATAGTTTTAGGCATTGGATAAATGATGCACCTCTAAAGTTCATTAAAACTATCTATGATTATTGTGCACAGAATGGCCCCTAATAAAAGTACATTTGTTTATCAAAGTTTCATGTGTATGAATAGCATAATTTAAAAATGCCTGAACCATCCCGTCTTCAGCTGTTTATGCTCTTTGCGTTTCTGATTGCAAATCTCTCTTTCAGATATTGATGGCTGTAACGTTCTGCAGTGATGCGCTAAAGCGAGTGAAAGCAAACATTACGGAAATGATCAATGGTCCTTATTATTCCAGTGACAGTAATTACAAAAAGATAGCGAGTAAAATATTTGAGAGCCACGGTTATTTTGCCGAGCATCCTTTGAAGAGAAATTTCTGATGATCAAAGAAGAGGCATGACTGACCGCAAATATTTTTTTTATTATCACATTAAGATTGTATAAAAACTGTATTAAAGTTTTTTTTTACTGTTAAACCTCTTTTTAATGAATTGAATTTTTAAGACTTGTTGCCCTCTGAGGTGTGCCGTGTGAAACCACCCAGAAGGGGGACAATTTTGAGGTCCAAGCATGTGTTGAAAAGGTCGTGTAATGCCCAATTGCAACACTGCACCTAACTCTGAATGGACCATTTCAGCCCAAGTACAATATGACATTCTTTTGTTGAAGAAGATTGTCCAGTTCTTTGCAGCATGCTCTAGTGGGCAATGGTAGGTGAAATGAATATGTCAAATTAAAAGTATTGGAATAAATAAAATAATAATAAATTAATTAAAATAATGAAATAATATTAAAAGCAAAATAATCAAATAATAAATTGGACGGACTGTCCCCCAACGGGCTCAGCTATTCTGCTCAGTTCTGAATGAGACAACCCAGTGGGTGGTAAGCTTTTATACAGTTACCCTTCCCTTGTGCCTTGCCAGAGAGCAATGCATTCAGTGTTCATTGGAAGCATTTGGGATATCCTCCTTATGGCAGGCCGATTTGTGCACCACATACATACTTTTCCTCTTGTAGAAAGAGCTAAATTAAAAATTCGTCCAAAGTCATTGATAAGTTTGATGCCTTTCATTTGGTTAAGCTTTATCCACTGTAATAATGGCTTACTTTTATTTAAATCCCACGTTTGGTGATAATTTATTTCCCCAATTGACAAATACATACGAGGGTAATCCTAGAAGTACCCAACCCAACTCTAAATTCATATTTGAAGAAGTATTTTGATTATTTTCTCTCTTTTTGATTGTTTTGCAGCTCTGAGTTACAGTATTGAGGAATACCCAGAGGTAAACCTAAAAACTCATAGTTCCAGAAGTGTGTCTACTCACCACTTTAATCTAAGGAATAATTCATAAAATAACATAGAAATACTTACTAAATGAGGAAATACTCTCAATTTTTGCACAAATTGAAGTAAATTCTTAATGGAATCAATCTAAAAATACACCTCAATAGTTGTATCTAGTATGGTACAGAATATCATTCATTATGTACTCATATATGGTACATCAAGAAGTACAGTAGCTTAAAAATTACTAGCCAGAAAAAATAAAATTGCACCTATGTGCTTAATTATGTGCACAATATAAAATTCAATATTACCCGGAATTGACGTCATTCACACCGTAAAAACATGTTTCATTTTAGTGCATAAACAGTTATTTTTTGAAAATGGTGAGTGATTTCTCATTTTTTAAACAAATGGGAAGCCTGTTGAACATTTTGATGCACAGAGAACGAGGTCCCTTGGTCATCATTGTCATGCTAGCATGAAAATACACACAGATGATTTCTTGTCCTAGTCTCACAGGCATTGTGCCATAATTTGATGGGAATAGAGCCATGTTCTTTTTTAAAAAAATTACTGAATCATAAATAAATACAAAAGGGACTGTTAATATGGCATGGCTTATATGTGGGATTTGCAAATACAAATCAAACAAAACTTAATCCAGTGTGTGGTTCACAATCAATTGATTAAGGTGCCTCAGCAATTGAAGTAATCCATGTAGAAAATTAGATTAAATAATAAAGATTAAGTTATTCAGTTCAATTCCAATCAGGGATGCCAGCTACTGGTAAACCCCTCTTTTACACACTGGGGGAAAAAGTGTGCATTGCGAGAGAGTGGAAATCAATGGAAAGTGGTATTTGCACGAAATGGAAGCATCTTTATTACTGTATACCCTGTAATTTTATTTTATCTAACAAGGTCCTCCAGCCAAATTTAGAGCATCAGTAGCACTAATTATCTTTATATCCTTTCCACTGTCAGTGTGCCTCAATGGCTATCTGTGAAAAATCTGTCCATAATTTACGTTAGAGGCCTCAGTTTTATCTAAACCTAGTAGATGCATCTGGCTAGTGCATTTAGTTGACAAGGTATCAATTTAGTGCTCTATAATTTCAATTTTACTTTATGTGCAGGGTAATAGCGAAACAAAATTTCAATTTTGGCATTTTCAATGCAACACTATTAATGGGAATATCATTTGTGAGGAGGACCATCAATGGCCAAAGATTAAGTATTTGAGGGAAGCTGTGGGTGATTTGAGAAGTTCAAGAAAAGAATTGGCATCCATAGCATTGTGAGGCATGGTGAAGCAAGCAAGCAAGCAAACATAGGGATAAGGGGAGATCTTCAATGGGTGACTTCAAGAAGCTCATAGATTCTGAGCATAAGGTTATCTGCTGCAACAGGGTTTTAATGGTAATGAAATTGGTTTCTAATGGAAAAAGATGCCGAAGCAAACCTATTTAACAGGTTTGCTGAGGAAATATAAATTTTCCAATTGTTAACCTCATTCCTCCTTGTACATATTGCTGTGGCTAGTTTAGACTACAAATTGCTTTGAAGTTATTTATTCGCTTTACATTTTCGACGGGGAAGTTTTTGTTTTGTGGTGTAAAAAATTGTTTTGCTCTGGATTTCAAACAGTTCTTTTTAGAAGTGAATGAATTTCTATCTGGAGGGAGCAATGTGGTGATTTACAAAGATGAATTCGCCTTTTCATGAGAAACATAATCATTTCAATTATTTAAAATCTTTCTTCGCATATGGATAATTCTATAATATTTTCTTCCAACATAATGTGCAAGGGTCATTCATGATTGACTATATACTACTATTTAATGTGGGTCAAATGACATTTTTTCTTTCATTTTCCAATGTTAATTATTAATTTACTTTAACATGTTTGAAATTATAGGAAAAAGAAAAATAAAGTAATTCATATAATGTAGGTTTGAGAAACATGCGAGAATTTAACTTGTAATTTGTTTAAATAGTTTTTAATGCAAAAAGGCATTAGTAGTGTTGTTGCATTTTGATATGTTTCTGTTATTTTAGTGATCAAATGTAATACGGGAATGCCATATATTATAGGCTTGTCTATGAAACGACTGAATCCCCTTAACTCAATGCAAAATAGCATATTCTCCGCAATATCGTCGAGAACCTTTATTCAAACTAGGCGCCTAATGCCTTTCGTCGATCTGCGCGTGATGTTGATTCAACTTTTCTTCCAATGATAAAGTGAACTGCTATGTAATGTTTTTGTAACATAAGTTTTTTTCTCGGTTTTCTAAGTTAAACATTCCAGTTTATCATAACGGCTTCTGGAAAAAAGTCAAATCAAGCTTATAATAAGGCTGTAGTCATCACATAAAAAGTATTTTCGGGTTACGACTGCCATGAACTACCAGTGAAAAGCTTGTGAATGATGAAGATTAAAGTTACACATTGGCATGGGCAAAGAAAGTCACCTAAATATCAACTAAGATTTATTAGGTAAATATAAAGGTATTGAAAATGGATTCAGACAGTGAGGACACTGAAGGACACAGTAATTTTTCATGGGTCGAGACGGGGACAGGTAATGAATTTTCTTCTGTTTATTCTCAAGGGTATTTTTGATCTTGTACATTTGGAAGCTATAACTTTGTCTCTTTTTTCCTTGTAGTTGCTAAAAGCGAGCAAGTTCCAATGGACGCGATGGTAGTTCTTAAAGACTCGAAGGATTCTGCGTGTGGATCAAGCGACGAAAGTGTAGTCACTAGCGATGTAGGAAGCAGCTTGGTTAAAGGAAGTTCGAGTAAGGATATTGCGACGTCGGCGTTGAACAGTTTTGAAAGTGTAACAGAAACTGGGGCTACCGCGGGTTTAAAATCCTCAAGCTTTGTGGCCTTAAGTGGAGATGATTTGAAACCCAATCCTCTCGTGACAGTTACGTCAAATGCAGAAAAAAATGTTACAATAAATGTCGATCAATTACCATCCGTGAATGTCCCTGAAAAAATAATTCTTTGCTTCGACTTGTCAGAAGACCAGTTTTATCTGTCTACTAAATTTAATGAAGTCAATAACCTTTCGACACTTAATGTTGTTAAACAGGCAATTGAAATGTTTATACAGAGCAAACATATGATTGATAAAAGGCATGAGTTCGCAATAGTAGTTGTTCACAAGAAGGCTGTGTGGTTGCAAGACTTTACGAATAAGCCTAAAGACATTTTACCTGTACTATACGAGCTGACAGAAACACCATCATGTAACTCTTATTGTCTTACGTCTTTATTCGATGTGATTAAGGAGAACGTTACTCTTCCAGTTGTGGAGAATTCAGCAATTGTGCCACCCCCTTATGTAATAAGACCAATTATTATATACAGCAGATGCCAATGTATCCCCAAATTCAGCGATGGACAAGAAAGTTTCCACTCCTTAATGTCTTCTAAATATTTTGGTTTTGATTATATCGTAATTCATGAGTCTTTATCCTCTGAAAGTGATGAAATAGCTGATGTTTTCTCAGAGATGTGCACTAAACCATGGTCATTAAAATTTCACGTTTCAAGGAGTGCTACAAAAGTACTTGATTCTATGGCCAAGTTGCTGAGCCACCCACTTCAGCGAGATAAAATAGCGGAAGCAAAAGATGTAGAAGAAAAATATTCGATTGTCGATTCAAATGGCTTACAGTGATATCTCTGGAGTGCAAGTTTCATGTAAATGAAGCATAAAGTTTGGTTGCTTTATATTATTATACTACTTTCAAGGTGATATTGCTGCCGAGAATTGTGAAGGGTTAAAATTTTCGACATTAAACTTATATATGAGTTTTAAGGTACATTATTTAAATGTCTTTTGGTATTCATGTATTACTGAAGTTAGCAGCCAAACGAATCGGATACGAGTCATGAGTATGTGAAAGTAACATTGTACATATATCTGATATATCTGGATGAATGAGTTAAAATTGAAATGATTTTTAATGTATTTGCAGTGAAATGCGTAGAAGTCACGAAGTTCTTTTAATTGTGGCAAAGAGACTGTTCTTCTAAGCTTAATACATTCCTAAGAGGAAGGATGACTACTTAGTAAGATGTTGCAGACATAACATGCATTTCTGGAAACATTCACATGTTTTAACAATGATTATGGCCCATGTATAAAATTGCTATTATTAAAATTTTGAAATGGTTTTTACATTGAATTATGTTTTGTGTTACCTCATTAAGGTATTTTAAAATACCTTTTATGTATAATGGAACAATACTTCTTTATCTAATTTTAACTAATGAAAATTGCACCTGAGTGAAATTAGTAACATTGTAGTTATACCAAAAATGTTCTGCAGCCTACAATACCCCAAATTCAGCAGTGAAAGAGGGAAGGCTTCTCCGATTTTCATCTTGTGAAATCCTTACCAAGAAAAATTTACATCAGCAGTTAAAGGGGACCAAACCAGTTACATTGGGGAATTGCAATGTTGAGGGCAGGGAAATTCCAAAATATAATGTGGGAGTGTGAGACAGGAGATGCAGTTTTTGGGTTGTGCAAGGTGAGATAGAAGGATAGCAGCCATTACTGGAGTGATAGTTGTGGAGTAATGAACAGAACCAGCGAGGGGTGGCAGTAATATTGAACTTAAAGTTGGAAAGAAACGTAGTAAGAATGGAGCGGGGGAGTGATACAATTAGTAAAAGTAGAAGCTGAACTGATGAACGTGGTAATTATTCAGGTTTATATATCAACAAGTAACCATAGAGAAGAAGAACTTGGCAGTTGCATGTATGAATGATAATCAGAGAAAACAATGGTAGGTTTCCCCAGGAGGGAACATTTGTTTGTCAAGGTATAAGTGAAACAGTGGTGGATGAAGAGGGAGATGGAAGTGAGGAGCGTACTATGGTTTAGGAACAAGCTATGACCACTGGGAGAAAGCAATTGAGTTCTGCTGAAGGCAGGGTTTAGCCTTTACAGACAGTTAGTTTAAGCATCACAATTGACAGGCATGCATGGAATCCAGGAGGTAACCTTTTATAGAAACTAGGGGGAAATTATGAATGAGCCCAGAAATATTTATGATAGATGGAATGAGTAAATATAAGATCCTCATGGAGACAATATAAGGTCTGCATGCTTAAACATAGAGAAGGAATACAATGTAGATGGGGATAGTTTGGGACTGATTACACTTGATTGTGAGAGAAAAATCACCTTATGAGATTCGGAATGAAATGAGGTGTGGGGATAGATAATATTCCCGCAACACTGCTTAGAAGTGGTTAGAAAAACGAAGAAAGAAGAGCTTGTGAGGGTAATTGGTGAGGAATATAAACTTCCAATCAAACTGCTCAATCATTTATGAGGGAGTAATTTGAATGGAAGACCTTTTCAGAACAGTGTTAGTTCTCATCTCAAAAAGGGAAAGGCAGGCGTGGACATTAGAACAAAAAGAGTAGTTTCAGGTGTGATGTGGTGGAAATCTTGTATAATAGAGAATGGATAGTAACTATTTTCTACAAGATAAGATTTATATAAGACTGGGTTTCAATGTATTACATCATCTTCAGGACCTGAAGATGATGTAATACATCTAAATCTGGTTGTACGTTAATCTTATCAAAAGAAAAATTGCCTCTACCCATTCTTTAAAAAGATGGTTTTCTTGCATGGCAAAGGCATCACTTAAAATCATCAGTAAGAAGATAGAGAGGGAGAAAAGATTACCTAAGGGATGATTGGTTTGGGTTCAGGAAAGGCGCAGGACTTCTGATGCAGTTGATATAATGAGGTTGCCAGAAGAGAGGAACATAGAATATAGTCTGGATGTATTTGTCTGTTTTGTGGATATTGAGAGGGTGTTTCATAGAGTAAATCTGGTAAAATGTATTGCAGGAAATAGGAGCATATGGGAGGGATAGGTGACTTATCCAACCTGAACATTTGTGTCTCAGCCTGTGCCGAAGCAAGTGGTAGGTTGAGAATCAGGATGGGCAGTGTTGTGAAATGGGGCAGGATAGGGATGTCATATGTCAGGAAATATCACCTTTTTTCTCCATAGTAAATGAGCAGGAAATTTTTAAAAAGGCATGGGAAAAACAGGATATGGGAATGAAAGTTGGTGAAGAATTCATAAAAATCATCTACAGATGATCTAACATTAGTTTATCATTCAGCCCAGGAGTTGCAAGCATTGCTGAGCACATGTGAAAGTTAGTTTCATATGTATTGGATGAAAATCAGTCTAAACAAAACAAGGGTAGTGGTTTTTTGATAAAGAGGAGAGTTGCATCAAATGTTTTAATGGTAGGCCAAAAACTAGAGCAGGTGGAGTAGTTCATTAATTTCAGAAATGTTTTGACCAAAATAGTCAAAGTAGGAGGGACATATTAAGAACAATTACTTTAAGAAATTGCTGTGAAGGAAGCTTTCACAATGGAATTGATGGTGGGGTCATCGATTAAGGATGTTAACAAAAGCCTCGTGGAAAATTTTAAATGGAGTGGAAAAATGGCTGTGAAACAATGTTAGGTTGGAGGCTTCTGAGGTGTGGGGAAAAATAGAGATGGTGAATTGGAATGAAAGAAAAACAAACCAGGAAGTGGAAAGCATGGGAGGGGATGAGAGGGATTATTTGGAGAAGCCCAAAGGAGGCAAGAAAGAAAGATGTGGAATATTATGATCAATGGTGTGAAATCGAAGACTGATTGCAGAGAGAACCTTAGACAAGCAAGCACATTTTGTTTAATTGCTTTTCAACTGTCCTTTATAAATATCCAATGAACTTAATGTGATAACAGGGATGAAAACTACTGCAATTTTCAACTGAATAAAAATTTTATTCACAACCAGTTTTGATGCATTGCATCATTTTCAAGTAAGCTCTCACTGTACAGCTCCAATATATATTCTTAAAATAAAGGAAGTGGAAAAATCAGGGTGTCATCATGTGCTGGGAGGGGTCAGGTGAGTGGAAAAACCAAAGTTATGAGGATGAGAGAAAAAAACAGTTAAAAGTGATGATTGAGGGATTGTATAGGAAGAGGTAAAGACAAAGGAATACGAAGACTCCAGTTTGCCGCGATGAGATGGTCCCTTCTTCCCATCTGCCCTCCCTACGGCGTCCCGTCTCCCCACAGTGAGTGGGACAGGATTGGTGGTGGCATCCCATGGTGTCGGGTGGGATCCATTAGCTAATTGGTCTCCCTCACTAGGGATCATCCAGTTGTCAAGATTCAAATCACTCCGTGGCTGCAACCAGTGGGAGGTCGGTGTCCTCCAATGTCAGGTGGGGATCAAGTGCTGTGTGAATGGCTGATCTCCAGGAAGGGTCCATCTGTGGGGCGGGGTAAGATGGGAAAAGAAAAGTCTGTCCTCCACTGGGGTAAGCCCCGGTTGTTCAACTGTTAGTTTTGTATGCAAGGCTTTGGTTTGGAATGGGGTAAGGCAAGAGGATGGATATAGGTTTCCTTGTGCCGACAGGTGAGAGATGGCTTAATTGAATGTTGCAAGTAATGGGGAGTGAGACTGGAATAAATTTTCATTTAGCAACTAGTCATTTTGAATCTTGTGTTGAATTATTTCTAATTGTTCTAGGGTGTCTAGTTTCATCCCTTTGACGTGTAGAATTTTGGGATTGAAGTTGTATTTATGATCTGTTTTAATTATTTTTTTCGCATCCACCGAAGATTCATTTCCTTTCTGTAGACACTTTCAGTGCTCATATGCTCGAAGCCTCTGCCTGTTTGTCCTCTGTATTTAGTGGGGCAGGAGTTTGTGTCAGTTCATATACTCCACTTTTCCGAATTCTATCCACTTAGTCTTTTGGATTGCTCGATAGTTTAGAGAGGTTTGAAGGGGTGTAAAAGGAAACTCTTTGGAGAATCTATTGGCTATTTTATTTGATAGGTGGCCAATGTAGGGGATCCTGCACCAACGTTGTGAGTTTTGGGTGGAGGGAGATGTTTCTGGGGTTAAATAAATTATGCTCTGTAATGCTTTGGTTTCCCTCTTCTTGTGTATTAGGGTGTCTATTAGGTTCATGCTGTATCTGTTGTCAATGGCTATAGTTTTCATGGTGTTTAGTTCTTTTCCGTAGTGGGATATTGAGGAGTCAGTGGAAAGTGGAAACTGGCTAGTTTGTAATGTAGGGCTATTGTGCTACTTAATGTAGTGCTATTGAGGGGGAACCAGGATAAATTCAAGAATTTTAACTTGTATACTAGAGAGGATAATGGTGATGAGTTGAAATGCTTTTTATCATTTGCCCCTATCCTTCTGTGTGTATGGCTCAATAACATTTCAAGACAAATAATTTCAATAGGGTTTCTTTTTCAGAATGTATGACTTACATTTTCCATATTATTAAAATGATTAACTATGAATTTTAAGTCAGGGGTAGTAATACCATCAAACTATACACGCAAATTGAGATACAGCTACATTTTTTTCATAGTTGCAACATATCATTTCACAGGTTTCGTACTCTACCATGAGTGTAGGAGGTTGGTTGTTCTAGTTTTTTCTAGTAACAATCTAATTCCTAATTTTTACCCTTAAAATTCGGATATGGATACTCGGGTTGAATTTGACAAATTCATTAAATTATCCCATTGCAATTCATCTGCATTGAAAGTCTCCATTTCATACAATTAGACTTAAGAAACATGGAAATGAATGATTGTCATGAAGAGTGAGATAAATAAACAATTTAACCCCTCAATTAGAATTAATGTTGCTTCTACAAGGAATAGGGTGGCTGATACTGAATATTTTAATAAGTGTAAAGGAATTCGTTGAGTAGCCATAGAAAAGATACCCAATCGTGCATAATTTCTTATAAATAAAAGTACAGCTAATGATATAGCTTTTAATGGTTTAATATTACGAATAAAAAAGAAATATAAAAGCACGGCAAGTTCTAATTGGATTCAAAGAACACAGCAAGGTTGTGGAGCTTCCGTGTGCTTGATTTACTGCTATTTCAAACTTAATTTAAAGCCCGCCATTAATATTTGTTGTATCAATTGTGATAAAACATAAGCCTGTAATCAGTGCGCACCATGCAGACGATGCGGACGGTCTTTAGAACGTTTTTCTACGTGTTCTTTTGGTTAGCAGCACTCCTAACTTGTCAAAATAAGATCCATAGGACATCCAGCGTGTACTCTTATAAAAAAGTAATTAATAATTTTTTTAAATATAAACTTATATTGCGGTGGTATTCCTGGTCTTATGCTATTGGTCAAACCTTAGCAAGACTCGAACAAAATAGAAAACTGGCATCACTGCTCTATGGAATGGAATTGCGCGGGAAGGAGTTGTTGCAGTGGTTGTGTTCGCACAGGTGGACAGTACTGAAATTTTATGTGAGACCCTGCAATATTTGGTGAAAGGATGCCTACCCTTACTGAGAAGAAGGCTGATGTGCCGCCAGATGTTGCAAAGAGGTAACCTTTGGTTATTTGATATTAGTTAAATTATCATTCTTTTAATTTTCGTATGCGGGAGGTATAATAATATTATCATTAGTGAACATTGACATGCATTCTTTGCATATTTGATTATTATGCCCATCGGAGATTTTTCAAGTAATTTCGCGTCTATGCTGATTTTTAATTTAACAGTGATCAATGAAGTAATGCTTTGCGAATGCTGTTGTTTATTTACTCAGTGACATGTTCGTTTTATGTACTTAAATGGAATCACAATCATAATGTGACTGAACCAGAGGCCATAACTGGTAGTGTGAATTAAGAGACTCTAATGTTTAAGAGGGTGGTCAATATGAAGATATGTTGTTTTCGACGTTAGCGTGAAATTGTGTATAATTCTGGCGGCTACGGTTGATGTATTGATTGGCAGCGGCTGTGAAAATTGTCGCATTTATGAATCATGACTTAGATGATTGGCCCTAGTCTTTGCGTTATTTATATCTCTTCGAGTCATTGACATCGATGCCTTTCCTTTGAGCTATCACCTCACACTTCCAAGTTACATATCCTGTGTTGCACACGATTTGTTTATTAGATTGATTTAATTCCATCGTGGCCTTCGGGAATGTTTCCTTTGTAATGACATCTTAATATTCTTCAATTTTGTAATTTTTAAGTTTATTAGTAGATGTCCTGATAACTTGGTAGCTTTTTTATTTTGCGAATTCCTTTGGTCTTCTACAAGTTGGCATACGTTTTCTGCCCTATTGTGTCGAAACCAATCTCCAAAGCGGCTCTATTTCTTCAAATATAGGCGGATGAGAATTCACATGATAATTAATTACTGTTTTGCAGGTCACTTGCCAAGGATTTATTGTTATACATTTCAAAGGAGGTTTTCTCTGTATCAGATGGTGAGAATATTCTCATAGGCGTGGGAATGTCTATGCCCACTATTAAATATTCTTGGATATCATAAAAGCAGTACAGAAATGTTTCTTTTTAATTGATTTCATCATCTAGACTTTTATTTAAAATTTTATCCAGGGTAACATTAATCTGCTTGTTACAATAGCTAATGACTAAAAATGTGACTGAATACAAATTTAGAGGAATAACTGTAACTGAGACCTGTTGCCGTTTTCAGTACTCTCCATCTATTAATCATTTGAAAATTTTTTTGGCAAATAGAGAACATTCTCATTTGTGTTATGCATTTTATTGCTAGAAATCAAACATACTCTAGAAATTTAGGGACTTTTCAGAGGGGGCTTACAAGTTGCTTGCGAATAATAAGTTAGACTTGACTGTGGTTCCTGAAACCATTCCACTGATCCAAAGTTCAGCTTATTCATTCAATGATTGCTGCGAGTAATACTTTACACCGAACCTTGCAGGTTCTGCCATTCAAGTAGCTCATTTGAAAGAAACATGTATATTATACTTATCATATTTTAGATTTTGGCAATTTACGGCCTCGTACAGTTTTAACCTTAAATAGATATATTGTAGTTACATTGGTTACTCTTGGAATTATTACTATATGAACTATGAATACAATTTACTTCCTGCAGTTTCTGAAGTGATTCTCTAAAAAAATGTGTACAAGGTTCAATTCTTAGAATCAATAAGTAATTCATATTAACAAGTTAATCATGAGAAGAACACATCAAGAAGTATTTATGAAATAACTTAAGCATTGATGCTATTGAAGAAATCATCTATCAAATTATGATCTATTTAAATATTCCCTCTCTTATCAATTGGAGTAATATTTATTCATTGAAATTTTATGGAAATAATACTTTAAGTACTTGAAAGACAAATTTCTGTGTGACTTGTTTTTCCAAGTAGAAGTCCATTGAATCCACCCTGACTATAAAATACAAGTTTCATTCAAGTTCCAAGGTCTCAAGTTCAAGGTCTGATTTTTTTGTATATAACAGACACCAGAAAGTTGAATTTTCTGTTACTTCCAAATGCAATCTCCCTGTAAATAATGACAATGCCATGATTCTATGGCTACCAAAAACATATCTAGGCTAGAGATTCTCTGTTTCATTGTCACGTGGTCACATCAGCCTTCTTTGAACTGCCATACCGATGAGCACTTCATTTAATTGCCCTGATGTCACATTCTGTTAAAATCTGAGTGCATTAGAAAAATGTCTAATATGGTAAACATAATAGTTTCTGGCTTAACTTTGTGGAATTCCTTCATGATGAGGGTAGAGAAAGAAACATTGCACATCCACATAAAGATTTATTACTTCACGCAACCATGGTTTCAATGCTGTGCATCATCATCGGGTGACACACATGAAAAATTGCTCAACATATACAGCCTGGCTCTAAGAGGGGAGGAAGGTATAGGGATTAAGGGACTAAGTTGACTACTGGTGCAGCGACCTATTAGTGGGCTAAGGGGGGGGGATGTTTGTCCTCAATGGTTTGACCATCATTAGGGACAGTCGATGGTCATTAATGCCTTGATGAGGGTTGGGTTGGTGGGAAATGATATTGTAGTCTTTTACAAAATTGAGGAGGGGGGAACAGAAGAGGCATATCATTTTGTTGACCATCTCAAATCTGTCCGACTGAAGGGATTGCCTAATTTCCAACTGCTCCAACGCATTCAACCTGCATCTTTTCTTTTCTGTGTGAAGAATGTCCAGTTTGAATTTACTGGTATGATTCTTTTCCAAGTAGTGTTTGGCGAATTGAGATCTATTGTCTTTCTTTGTGAAGCTTGATCAGTGTTCTTTAATTCAAATATCAAATGTCCTTGCTGTCTGTCCAATGTAGATGGCATTGCAGTCGGTGAAATTGAGTTTATAAACCCCACTTTGTTGCATTATGTCAATTTTGTATTTAGGTGAACCAATTATGTTTTTTAAAGTGTCTGCCATAAAATGCTGTCTTGATTTTGTTCTCGGAGAGTATTTGTTATATCCTGAGTGAAAGGTGGCCAAGGAATGGAATTCTTTGCCATCGGTGCTCATCAAGTTTAGATGTGTAGTGGATAGCTTTCTGCGCTCTCTATGTTTGTTTTCTGTTGTCAATCATTTTTTCCCTGTACCCATTGTTGACTGCAATTTGTTTTATAACACAGAGTTCCCCTTGTTTGTTGTGTGGTGGCATTGGCATATTGCATACCTAGTGTAACATGGCATGAAAGACTGCATGTTTTTGTGAATGGTGATGGTTGGATTTGGAGTGGATAGTTTGGTCGGATTAACACTTTTTCTTGTCTATGGAAAGGTTGAACCTTAAATTATTTTCGCAGTCCAATCCTGGAAATTCAAGGTACTGCCTGATTCCAACTGACTTGTGAATTGCATACATTCATTTAAAGAATTTAAAAAAGTCAAAAATTTGTCCAATTGTCTTGTGGATCCAGTCCAAACATAGAAGATGTCATTTTCATATTGATACCAAGAAAACACATTTTTTGTTGGGGATGGTTTAAAGCATGTAACTGTCTTTCCTAATTGTTCATATAAATGTTTGCTAGGATGGTAGAGAGGGGCGAGCCCATAACCAGAACTTCTAATTGTCTAGTATAATGTTTACCGTTGAGCACCAAACTACTTTGATTCACACGTAATGCTAATAAGTCAGAGAATCCACTCATCACAGGAGGTGGTGTTTTAACCTTTACGAGGGATATCTCAGCTAGATTCAGGGCTTCCTTCCTTGGGATGCTTGTGAATGTGTTGGCTACATCAAAGGTCGCTATATTACATTTTGGCGGTGGTACTATGCCTGACAACCTATTCGCGAGCTCATATGAGCTCTTGATAGAGTATTTTGGGTAAAAATGAGCATGTTGTCTGAGTAGGTTGTTTAACCTATGAGCAAGTAGCAAGGGCTGGCGCGGAGACACTAGATATCATTGGTAGGATAGGGATATCACTTTTGTGTATTTTTGGGAGGCCAAAGAATCTGAGTGATTTTTGATTGTTTTCAGACAGATTGATTTGTAGTGTTTTTATGGGAATTTGTATTTATTCAATGAGACCTGAAGTTTGTGGAATTCTATACTTAATTTTTGTTGCCATTTTTCCTCATTGCATGGTCCAATGTTGGATCTGTGCCATTTTGGAAGGAATGATAATTCATCCTTAAGAGAATTTCTCAGTATATCAACAGCAAAGCATTTTTCACTTGAGAAATTCAGCTGGCACAATCTAAAATTGAATGTTGATCTACTAGCAAATTGCAATTTTCTATTTCTTACTGAATACCACTTAATTTAAGTGAGTGAGTTTAAATCACTGAAAATTATCTGTGAAAATAAATTAATTTTACAGTAACTAACAAAAAAGAAATTGGAACTATTTCTCGATCATAATTATGAAAAGAGTGCACTGGGAATGTAGTTGTGATTGGGTAAAATTGCAGTGGCCATTAACATTTGAGAAAAATTCAGATTCTTTGGAATCTAATTTTAGAAGTTTGCTGACATATTTACCTAGCATTGCTGTATATTGTAAATGCAGTTATATGTATTATGATGATATTAATGCATTAATACAATCTATGATTTTGTCTTTGGAAACAAATGTAAAAAATTCACTTGTCAAACAAAATTGATGTACGATTAAAAGGTTTTCTGTATTTACAATCTCATGATTACTCTTATTATTTAATTTTAGTTATTATAATAGGCATATAAGATTTATGGGAAATGTTTTGGCGATGCCATATATTTTTACAGGCATAAATAATCCTTTCTCTTCTTATTCAAGTGGAGTTAAAACATAACATCAAAGGTCAAATGCATGCTATTATTTTTATGATATTGTTGCATTTAAGACAGTAATGGTGTTCACATATAGAGTAATAATTTGTATTTAGGTATTGAACTCATTTCCGATTGATATTGTATCCAGATAATTAATTTGAATTGTGCTTTTATAAATAATTGAAATTATCCCTAATTTTAGGCTGGAAAATTTGCATAAAGATTTTTTGGAGGGTGATATTACAAAAAAGGGATATTGTAAGAAAAAATGGATGCTGCTTAAGGACATCGTTTCAAAGCCATTATTTGAGAAAGTAAATGGAATGACTAAGAAGCTTGATGCTGGAGCTATCTCTGGAGTGAGTATCTAGACATTATCCTCTTTTGAAAAATCAATTCATTAAGTGCTTAATTAATTCAATTTTATAACCATTAGGATCAATACTATGACCAGTTGATGGAAGTTTTGGAAGAAGTGCCATGTTCATCAGTTCCCATTCATGTTTCTGAAGAGAATGATACTACTAAAAACAGAGATAATTTGCTTGGTAAGAATGAGAAAATTCCATTGGAAGAAAATCCTATGACTGAGGAAAAGAGTGAAATTGAGCCTATAAATACATCAGAAACTGGACCCGATTCCAATGATGTAGCAGAGATTGATTCAGAAACTCATAATGGTGATGACTGTGTGTCACCAAAGTTTCCCAGCAGGAGATCTTCTAGGTTTTCATCAACAAAAGAGTCTTCTAATTCTGATGAGAGCGACAGAAAAAAGGATTCCAATGGTGTGTGGTTCATTTGTGGTACTTATGAATCTTTTTTCATCAGTTCTTTATGATTTCTGTGAAAAGAAATGATAGTGCTAATATTTGACCAACATCATGTGTTAAGAATGGGAAAATTCATTGACAGGACATACTGCGAGTGGCCAGGACACTCCTGGATCCTTGCCAAAAGTGGTGCCAGAGACTGCAAGCAATGTGAATGATATCGAAATGAATGATTTAGATGCCTGTAACAGTGATGATGGTGATTCACCAAAGTTACCAAGCAGGAGGTCTTCTAGATTTTCTTCTGCCAAGGACACTCCCAAATCAGCTAATAGAAATAAAAAAGAGGACTTGAATGGTAAGTAGATTCTCTTGCTAAATGTCATGGGCACATTATTTCTGTAGATTCAGATGTGTTGAGTTGATTTACTTTATCTATTGGCACTTTTGGAATGAGAAACATGGTTTGAGTTAATTTGGTTAGTTAATATAGTCATATGATCTTAATTTCTCTGTTCTTTCTTGTTAAGGCCTTAGAGGCACCCATGTTGATTTTTATGGCCCTTTTGTTGGTCTCTAATTTTATATATCTTTCTCATTGAACGGAGTGGAATATCTATCAATAACTACTTCTCAGCAAGCAATCTATCTTGAAAAGGTCCTCAAAATTGCTTTCTTTGTTATTGATAATCATTTGCTGATCACATTCATGGATGAAAATGCACCAATAATGAATGTTTGACTATAAGGGCCTCTTCTTTTGGCCACTAGTGTGAGGGCTTCAATGTAAAAAAAATTGCCTTGACCAAGAATCTTATTGTATGCATGCGAATCAATGATAATCAATACTCATGGTACTACATAAGCATTTTCTGATGTTTGATTTAATAACTTCCTAGTAACAGGTAATTATTTGTTTCAAATCAATCTTACATCTTATTCTATGTTCATATCATGGTTACTCATGATGTATGTTCAGTAATTATTTTCTACCTCATTTTACCACTGTGCCCCTACAGTGATTAAGGATGGATTGGCAATTGGAGTAGTTAAATGCGCTCTGGTGGTCATCCTGGTTTTCTCCACAGGTCTCCTTATCCATAATTGGGATGCCATGTGGAGAACTCACAAATTGGAGTGTGACCTCCATCAGATGGGGCACTGAAATTGTAGCCCCTTCTGTTAAAGAGGAGCTTAATATTGATGTCCAAGTTTCTCTCCACCCTTCCCTTATGCCCTGAAAGTCCTACCTCTACCAAATTACCCACCTATCTCAACTGGTACAATTGATCTTGGCTCTCTCTCACTTCCACCTAATAACCACTACTTGCGTTTGAACCTCAGGTCTAACTGAATGATTTTCTCTTTGCAATTTTTTCAACTTGGAAAGTTATGAAGAAATTATTAATCATCATATTTGATGTTCCTTCCAATCCCTTCATGCTTAGCTTCATCTTTGGATGGTTTAATGAACTGTGTGATTAATAATGTGTAACTTTGAAACATTTAAGAATGACATGGATGACACTGGTTTTTGTTCCTGACTTATTTACTCGAAGTGTCAACGACTACGAAATACAATTTAATCAGTAAGCAATAGTCTATGATGACATTTACCTTTGCTTCTAATATTTAGGTACTAATTACTGCAGATAATAATTCATTTTGGCACAAAAGAAATAAATGTCTCCTCCCCCTACTTCAAATCAAATGATACACAGCAAAACCCCCCATCAACTGTGGAGCCTGTTATACAAGGGCGGTTCAATAAGTACCCGTGTTTGATGACAAAGGGAGGGGGTTAACTCCTTTCTTATTGGCAGACTTTCGAGGGAGGGGCTGCAACCCCTCATGTCCTTACTTGGACATGCATAACCTTCCAGGTGGAGCTGCTAGTAAGGGGAGGCAGGGAGGGCAATGGTAAGACTATCACAATTAGCACTCACTTGCCCACTCATTGCCTCAGTTATCACTCACTGGGCCTCGGAACCTTTTCAGATTTGGTGCTGTCCTGTGAAGTTATGATACATGATGAACCACAGTCAGCAACTGAGGTTGACTAAGGTGCGGATAGGGTAGGGATGGGGCTCATATAGTTCTTGTTTGTGTCAATTGTGGTTTCCAAAAATTTCTTTTTCATAGAAAATCACATATGGGCGAGGTGATAACTAATCACCTGGATAGGATCCTGGAAACTTCCATTTAGGAATCAAATACTTAAACCGCTGCTAATCTCCTAAATGAGATATGATATTTGATTGGTTGAGTTGTCATCAGTATTATTTTTTTAAGGTTGTAGATTTGAGTGTTAAATTTTTTGAAATGGCATGAAAATTTAGCATTTACTATGATATATGGTAGTACCATGTTGAGATTTTAGATCAATAGAACCATTGCATTGCCTTGCGTTATAGCTTTACAGACAAACAAGATATACATGCCATTGACACTGATAACATTGTTAGCAAGGCCATTAAATTACAATTCAATGGCATGTATTAGAGTTTGTACAAATATGCTTTATTTATACAATTTCTTTTTCTAGGTAAACCTTCACGTAGAAGTGTAGCAAAAATGAAATCTCCTTTGTTAAAGAAAGATCAAGCTACAATATTGTCAATGTTTGCGAATAATAAATCTAAATCACCACCTGAAAAGGATGTCAGTCCAACTCATGACAATAGCATGACAGATTCCAAAGATGACTCAAAGAATGTACCTACTGCTGCTACTGCCGCCAGTGATGATGACAATGGAATGGATCAAGAGAATACTGATCAGGATGATGCGGATGAATCAATTGAAAAGAAACCAAAATTATCTACTGAAAGGTTGGTTTAAAGAAATCAAACTATTAATAAAATGTCTACTATGCATGATATCTAGTATGCCATTAACTTTCTCAAAACAAAATTATGGAGACCTCCATCGCAGGATAATAAATTACACTAATATATTTTTACATTTAAAGACTTCAAGATTGGTATTATTAATCTGTAATTTCTAAGTACCATTGGAATGGGAAGATAATTGAAATTATGGAACTTTTGTGTTAGGGAAGGGATACTTATCATGTTATTTCAATGAATTTTATTGTGCATAGATAGATAGCGTATATAAGTATTTAATATTATATTGCAATAAACAGGAATATGAAGTGAATAAAAAGTGAGCTTTATGCATGTAATAATTGTTGGAATTCAATACAGTGAAACCTCTAATTTGTTTCTTAATTGATTAGTTCAAAATTAATGGAAGCTAATGCCATAATGATATTGAGTTGAAGACTATATTTCAAATAGATTTTGATATTTTATAAATAAAGTACTTCTCAGGATTGTAGTAATGCATTCATATCAAATACAGCAATCATTGCAATTAATATCAATGTATGTAGCACAACAATTTTAATTACTACTATGCACTTAGGAAATGTCAAATAAACCATAAGGCTGCTAATATTCTTGTTTACTTTTTGCGAAATTGTAATGATCTTTTGCTTGATTTTAAATATTTCATTTTAAAGGTAGTGTTATTAGTCAACAACTCTGTTGTTATTTTAAGGCATTTGGGAAGGCCTTTCCCACTGAAAAAATGCAGTGTAGCAATTTACGGAGTTCTAATTACTGTGCTGACATATAGCTAGCTTAATGATTACTTGAAAAAGTTATTAGCATGCTCCTTACTTAACAATTTATGGCCAAAAACTAATTTTACGTAACCAATATACATAATGTATACCATGTAAATGATCAAACAGTTGTGAACAGTTTACCATAATTCAGGGTATAAATTTGAGTTTTTGGTTTCAGTGATTTATGGCTATATGAATCGTGCATTTCCTAAACGTTGTAAATGCCAAAATTGGAAAATATTACTTTTCATACTAAAGCAAGTTTTAAATGCCATACCTTTCTTTGGCAATACAGTTTGTCTGGATGGTGCTGAACCTAGTGGGAGTAAATTGACCTAGAAGTAGTGGTGCAAGTCAAAATGTTGTAACACCCAGTCTGCAACAACGTGGACATTAGTTGCTCCATTGTTAGTCTGACATGTGACAACAATGGGCATTAATAGGATGTTGTGTTTTTATTGATTAATTTGTAGAGATAGTGTATTGTTCTATTACGAATATAAGAAGGGGCTCACAAGAAATTTCATTATGTGTTTATAAATATTTGACGATGGCTAACCCACGGGGGAAAACGAAACTTATTAGCTGGTCAGATAACTGTGGAGGCCAGAACAAAAACCAGTTTTTGTTGGTGATGTACTTAGTCCTAATAGCTAATAATTTCTTTTCTGAAATTGTCCAAAAATTTCCAGTTAAAGGGCATACTTTTCTCAGCTGTGATAGAGATTTTGCATTGATTGAGGAGGAAAAAAGTTTGCCAGGTTCACACTCTGAAGGATAATGCCGTAGTAATTACAAGTGCAGCCCGCAAGAATCCATTTACGTGTATGATTGAAGAAGAGTTATGATTTCAAGACAATAGCCGAGGCCTTCCTGAATACAAAGAAGCTCAGAATTTCATCTGCATCCCAGCTTCGACTAACAGCTGCAGAATTCGGTAAAGTACAAGTGGCTTCAAACTTTGGCGAATTGACAAACTGGGGCAAAAGTATAAGCATCCTAAACAAAGGTGTGACTGTGGAAAATATTCTAAATATGAACTTGCCTCTAAACAGAACATGCTTTGGTGGTAGTAGTAGTATTTAGGGGAGGCGACTGACAGCTGAGGTCATTTGCACCATTAGGGATGGACAGGAAAGGTTGAAGAAGGGTGGAGAGACACCCGGCTTGGCCTTGGCCAGCTCTTTACGAAAGGCGATAAGGGGTCCGTGGCTTAATGTCCCATCCGACACAGCATACTCACTCAAAGTGCCCTCCACAAAACATCCCAAGTAGGGATCGAGATAACACTGAAAAATATTCTACACTGCCGGGATTTGAACCCAGGCCCTTCTGGGTGGGAAGCCAACACCCTTTGGCCTTCCAGAAGAGAAAAAAAAGGGGACATCAGGAACCTGCTTTACCTACATAATGAAGTAAGAGAGTACTTTGAAGAAATGTTACAGGAAACTCCACCAAACGCAGCTCCACAGATGACAGAAGAATGTGAAATTTTGCTAATGGTTACGTGCAGTGACTTACATAGCATTTGCAACTTTTTGAAGTTGCAATTAAGAAAAAATATTTTTTTTAATGTGACCTGATGTGAATTTTTATTTTTAAAAATAACAGATGCAATTCCTGCTTCAAAAATAATTTAATGTTATTCACCTAATTAATAATAAATTTTTTCTTTGCAAAATATGTTTTTTCTTCTTCCTGTAAAATTTTATTTTTGGCACTTACAGCATTTTGGAAATGCACGATTCATATATTCACATAAGCAGAGGAGAAAACTGTTAAGTCTAGGTTGACCTGTGTAAAATTGTGGTTTGTACGCAATGATTTGGATTAAAATTTTGAAATGAGCAATGTGTTTGAAAGTAACAGGGCCAAAGCAAGTGTTTCAGTTTCATTGTAGACATCTGTTAATTGATCCATATCAGAAAAGAACAGTATACATTGAGCCTGCAATTGCTTATAGCTTTGAAAAATCAAAATGAGGGTGGGTCTAAATAATGATGCTTTACTGTTAAATACTCTTCAAATCAATCATTTCTAATCTCCTTAGAGATGTTTGTAAAGATTTTCCATATTCTTCTGAGATTATTAGGATACTCAAGCAACACCAAGTCACATTTCGTGGCCTCAGGAGTTCGTAATGTACTAAACTATGCATCTCTAGTTTCTGTTAATGAATCTTTTCACATGTGATTTGATTCACTTTGAATCCAGTAATAAGTAATCTTTCGCACACTCCTAATAGTAATAATACAACAATAATAGCATCGTTTATCACAATTACCAACAATGATTGCTAAAAGCAATCCAAAATTATGCACCTTATTCTTTGCATAATTCATTGCTAGTGTAAAAATACACCTATCATGCAACGCTAATTAATATCTCGTATTTTACATGAAATGTATGTGATGGAGCAGTGTACTTACCCATGGCATCTAACTGTAAAATGTGGTTGGGATTTTTTTGCTGAAATTGTTCATTTCAATACATTTTTTCTTCTTAAGGAAGTGTTAAAAGAATGTTTTGTAACTCTGTCATTTTCATGCTTCAGTGGCATAGCAGAGCAAGAGAGTTCAGCAGTTGAAGCAATGCCCATGAAAGAGCCTCCGCCTAAGTGTACAATGTGCAAGCAGACTCTTAAGGACAATCCTGATTTGGTGTTCTATGGAGGGCATCCTAACAATGCAGTGGATGAAGAGGTGGCACTGGTCGACCCGCGGTTGTCCCTATTCACGGGAGATGAAGTGGGTGACATTGATGCTGCAGATGAGCGTCCACAAAATAAGATCACAGATTTTTCGTAAGCAATTCAACATTTTATGTGTATTATTTTGTATTTGTGGAGCTAAGAGGTGGTTAATGGAACTTGGCTAATCAATGGCTTCGTAATGGAACCAAGTTAATCAAATAATTATTTGCCAGTTTTTTTTGTAATGAAATTCAATAACTAAGCAATACTAAATTTTTTCCAGAGTTTTCGATCAAGAAGGACATCTTTGCCCATTTGATAATGGTCTCATCGAAAGGAATGTCTTACTCTTTTTCTCTGGTTATGTCAAGGCAATTTATGAAGAAAATAGTGACATTGAAGGTAATTTTTCAGGAAAAATTCTGCCTGAATCTCATTTTTTCCTATTATTTTGCTTGAAAACAAGAATGTTGTGGCTACAGCTTAAATATATGCACATATTACTTGCGCATCAGTGTTAATGTAAACTGTTGTAATATTTGTGAACATCTTGTGGCAGTCATTCACAGAGCTGGGGAAATCCTGGTTGCTGGCTGATGATTGGGATGAACAATTTGGCTTCATAGAGAACTAGACAAATGTTATAAAGTGCCTATTTTTTGTTCAGTGTTTTATCCATAATGTTTTTTTGAGGCACCAACAGACTTTTATCTTAGACAAATATCTAGCTCCAAGGTATCTGCTTTTCAATATGTCCCCTTTAATTTGCCATGGGTCGATGTGGCGGCTGTGATTCTTGGCATGCATTTGAGGGATTGAACCAAATTAGATATGCCCCAATGATTTAGAAATGATGACCCAGTCAATTATCTAATGATTTCCAGGTGGAATCCCAGCCAAGAACATTGGACCCATCAATGAATGGTGGCTCTCAGGTTTTGATGGGGGAGAATCTGCCCTCATTGGATTTTCCACTGGATTTGGAGAGTACATCCTCATGAGTCCTAGCCAAGAGTATGCTCCATTTATGGCTGCTGTCCAAGAGAAGATATTCATGAGCAAAGTTGTTATTGAGTTCCTTTGTGGAGCAAGAGGTAACAGTGGGGATACTTACGAAGATCTCCTGAATACCTTGAGGGTAATCAAAATTTTTGTATGTTTAATTGCAAACAATTTTCAGCCTCTACTTTGAGGAGCCATTGCATGCTGAAATGTTATGTGCCATTATAATTGTCTACATTTTTTACACAATTCCACTGGTATCAACCATGATTACAACAAAAAACTGTTATTTTTGATGACCTAGAAAATGACGGTTATGCCAGAACCATGGTTGATGTCTTTCAAATGCTGGAATGGGAAAAATTACAAAAGCTCCCTTTGTTTTAATAATTTAGTTTTGTTAAATAATGTGTATTTTACCATTATTTAACTGTCAGTATTTAGTATGTGAATTTCTTTCCTTTTTGCCTCAAGACCACTGTACCTCCGAAAAACATGCCGCCATTAACTGAAGATGGATTGCTTCGGCATGCCCAGTTCATTTGTGAGCAAGTACTCAGTTTTGACAAAGTCGATATGGGTGCATCAGAAGGTGAAGGTGGATCCTCTGGTTTGCAAGAATCTCTCCTTACTGCTCCCTGTGTGCGCTCACTTATCAAGTTGGCTGGTGTCACCTTTGGAAAGAGGTAACAGCTTGAGAAGCTTTTTTTTTTGCCAACTAATGATTGTCTAGCGGCTTAATAAAGGACAAGCTAACATTTTTTCATTACATGTTATGGAGGTGTATATAAATGAATCACTTTACGGTCATAATGTTTAAACTTAAAAACTTTCTTCATTCCTGTTTCATTTTTCAGTTATTTCTAAAGTTATCTTGAGCTTCAACTTGTTAATTAATACAATGATTTGGTGGGTCGCGGTAGTCCTTACGGTAGAGCATTGGACTACTGACCGGAGGGCCCAGGTTCGATTCCTGGGCAAGTCTCTCTGGGCACCCGTAGCTCCACCCTTAGCTATGTGATTTTTTGGGTACCAGTTCTTCCTGGGAAACCATGACTGGCGCAGGGAATGGAACTGGCCCCCCTGCCCTGATGTGTGAATTTCGCACACCGTCAGGCTTAGTACTGGGTGAACTCTTCCATCACCTGCCAAACTGACCTTTGGGTTGATTACTGCCTTTATGGTTTATACAATGATTTGATCTAGGTCTAAAAAAGAGTGATCTTAGTCTCACAGGCAAAACTTAATTGCAATCCCTTCAATTTTAGCTTCAACATACCCTATTGCTGCAACATTTCCTGGCCTATAGAATTCTGTGCATTAGAAAGCTTATATTTTTACATAAAGTCACCCTTGTGAGGTTTTAAATTGGTTGCATCAGCTGCATGTGCTGCGTACATTGTGTTCCCTTATCCCACCTTAAATCCAAATATTATTTCCTCTAATTTTACAGGCGAGCCATGCGCAGAAGTGAGCGTGGGGATGTGAATCTAAAAAAACAATCGCAGTGGACCAAAGCTACAACTACTCCTCTTGTGAAAGAGGTGTTTGAGATATTTTTCAGGGAGCAAATGGATTCAAAGGCTGAGGGAAAAGAAAGCATGGTAAGGAATTAATTGTTATGTCATTATGTTATTAACCGCAGAATCCTGAACAAGCTTATTGGAGTGATGGTTAGTGTTATTTAGGGATGTTTGAATCTATGTTGCTATAAATTAAGAAGCAAATTACCATATTTGACGGCCTTGAATAATCATGCATTGTGAGTAAAATTGTTCTCATGAAATAATGTAATTAACTAATTAAGTATCTCGCAAACATTGATTCATAAATTATGATTTTTCCCCCTAAGAAAAGCTGTCGACTGGGGTAGGAATGCAAACACTCAGGTTTTAAGATAACAAAGTTTTTTCAACTGCACTCTTAAAGTTCATGGAATGGGTGTCTTCTGGTTGCCTTGACATGTATTCCTGGTTTTTATATTTTGAAGAGATCATGCATTTATATTGTGTTACTTTTTTGTTGTGATAATGTTACATTTTTAACAGGCTTTTAAGAGACGCAGGTGCGGAATATGTGAGGCTTGCCAGCAGCCTGATTGTGGGTCATGTGCTTCTTGCAAGGATATGGTGAAATTTGGCGGTTCTGGCCGAAGCAAGCAGGCTTGTCTCACAAGGAAGTGAGTTGAATTTTATTATTGCTGCATTATATTGATTCTGATGTGTCACTCATTTTTTACATGAAAGAGAGGAGGCACTGTCAGGGTTTAGCTTCATGATTACAGCTTAGATTTCTCCAATAAAATTGAAACTATCGTATAATTTGGATAAAAGACTTTCATTCATCTGATTATATGATAACATTTTCCGGATGTAGCATTCAGGTTGTTACAGTTCAGGTTTGTTCATTTGATTGCAATTAATGCCTAAATGTTTGTGTGTTGTGCAATGCATGTTGATATTGGTTTTGGATTTTAAAAAGTTGTGTTCGCTTCTGTTGGAGTACACACAAATTGGCCGTAAAATTGTGATGGTGCTCTCATGCAAAAATTAAATCATTTATTCATAATAGTTACACCACAGGTATACCCATAAAAATCAAGCTCAACCCTTACTTGTAAGCATAGCGTGTATTTTACATAAAATAATTCTCATTTTATTATACTTGGGGCAGTCAAATTAAAACCAAACACTCACTGCAAAGTGACTGTGGGTCCAAACGGGCCATCATGGACCATGAGTTATTGCTATGCAGTTCTTCTACCACAGCAATTGTGGTATTGATACAAAACAACAGTGTTGCCACCTTTTGCGCAGACTGTGTGCTGTGGTGGATTCGGTTTTCATTTGACTGCCCGATGTTTTTAAGCACTTCAAATATGGTTCCTCATTATGATTTACCAGTGGGAAATGAATTAAATTATAAACTACAACTGATTGATAATGTTGTGTATGAAATATATTTGTCATTCAGGCATTCCTAATCAATGTTTATGCGTTACTTTCCAAATGGCAAGGTGTCCTAATATGGCTGTTCAAGATGCAGATGACTCTGAACCAGAAGATGAAGACAAGTATCAAGTCTTGGCTGAGAAGGATTGCAGTGGATTATTGGCTGCTGAGAAAGCAAAGAGAAGTCATCGATCTGAGAATAAGAAATCAGTGGTGTGGGTAGGGAATCACATTTTCAAAACTGAAATGAAAACATATTACAGGTAAGTTAGGATACTTTTCTTGGCTAAGGTTTTCACTTTGATGTAATTATCCCTCAATGAGCGTTATTACATTGAAATGCATTTGAGTTTTAATTTGGCCTAAATTTCTTCAACTATTCTGATTCTTTTCCAAAATCCCAAATGCAAATTTGTAGTATTTTAGATGTTAAATGAATATAAGAAGCATGGTGTTCCATAGGTCACAATCCTCTTGCAATTATGTTCATGTGCATGATTTTTCCCATTATTTCTCTGTGCCATTAATTGCTTTTAAGCGTACCGCAAATGACAAAGTATCACATATCTCATAGTGGTGGGCACCTTATCACTTTCAGGAAGGCAATTTTGGAAGGGGTTAGTGGAGAAGTGGAGTTGGGTTGCTATGTTCTCGTGCAGCCCAGCAATCCATCCACTCCATTTTTTGTGGCCAGAGTTAACTCAATGTGGGAAGATAAAAATGGACGGAAAATGTTCCATGCAGTATGGTTTTGGTAAGATTTGTTCTTTTTTATTGCCTTATTCTATTACCTTGTTTCAAAGCGTTCTTGTCATCATGATTCTTTTATAGAATTGTACAACTTTCTTGATACTGTATTATTTGTATGCATTTAGTGAGGGTTCAAAATGGCATGATTTTGCGTTCAATCGCCAACCACTTAAATTACTTAATATGGCAAACAGGAAGCCTCAAGTTGAAAAAAATCTCAGTAAAGTTTGTAAAATCCTGTTTGACTGAAATCCACCCCAGAATGTCCCCAAATTAACTGTGTTATTCTTAAGTAACTTCAGTTGACAATGATGATGTGCTATTAGCTACTTAATCTGTTATACTATATCATTTATTTGATGTATTTAAATATATTAAGTGAATCAATCAGTTGTTATTTGATAGTTATAAGTTAAGCTTTTGAAATGTATGCTGGTTTCCCTTAGTAAATTTTAATAGTGTTGACACAATGATCAACTCTGTTCTAAGGCATGCTTAAATTATACCATCTGCAGTAGAAAATTATGTGTCTATCTTACTCATCGTGTTGAAATATTTATAAGTATTGCAGGTAAAGATTTTAGATGTGGCAAAATGATATGAATAATGGCAGTTGAATTCTGGCTAATTTTATTATTTGTAGAAGGTTGCATGATTCCATGTATGAATTAAGTTGACCAAGTTAACAGTTGTGATCAAATGAATAATGCTGTGAGAGCATTTGTATCCATTCTCTTGATCATTATGGTGGAAATTCATTATTAATGCTTTCATGATATTATAGTTCAAATAATACCTATTGTAGCACTGAAACTATTTTAAGATTATTCCTTGATAAATGCCTAGTGCTAGATGACAATTTTATGGAAATGTTAAAGCTAGTTTCTGGTTTTACTTTATGTAAATCAGTGCTTTAATAATACAAAAGGATTAAAGAATTAATGCATAGGAAAATTAACATAAATTGGAAAATAATTATTTTCAAACATTATTGGGAAAATATTTAATTAATATGATATACATGTATACATATGGACTTTCCAAATTTCATCTTAGGCATGCTTTGTATTAGGCTTCCAAGATGTGCGGGAGAAGGGGAAATTTTTTGATAAAGCTACTTATTTTAAATTGCTTGTTTCTTTTGAGTTGATTATGAATTACAAACTCTTTTAGAGTTCTCAATTTTCTCTAACATTCTTGCATGTCTGTGTCCATTTCATCTATAAAATTTATGATAATATCCGGGCTCTTCCGGCCCTCAAGATTTCAACTGATTTTTCAGCAGACTCCTCTTCAGATTCTAAAGCTACATTTACCATGGCCAATGCGCTGTCAACTAGTTTTTCTTCTGTGAATGTTGTTAATAAAATTTGATCACCTTCATCAACATGAAGCCAGTCCTCAACATTTTAAATAGTGCAGAATATTTTCTTGCAGTATACAATACTTTCTGAGAATTTTTATGTTTAAATCATGGAAGGTGGAAATTAATTTCCCATTCATACCACATCTTATAACATCTTTTTCCTTGCATTTACAATAGTGGATTGTTTCACCTCCCTCTCTCCAAGAATCAGCCTAGTTGAAGCATCTAGACTTCAAATTAGAGTTTTTTATATTCATTATTGTTCTCTGTCCCCTGATACCTTTACTATCACCATCCTTTAACACTAGCTTTTCTAAAATTCCACTCAAAAACATTTTCCTGTACGTTCTCGTGTAAGTAATAATTACTCCATGATCCATCAGGTGATGTTATGATGTTGTATTTTGTGAAGACTATAGGACAATGTTTGATTTCACTGGCATCTAAAATGGTGTTCTGGATTGTCAATAAGTGAATGGGAGGAAGGGCAAGTGATTACCCAGGGGATGATTAGTTTGGGTTCAGAAAGGTGAGAGGTATGTGTGATGCCACAGAAGTAATGAGGGAACTTACTTAGAGGATTAGAAAATAAAACCAGGATGTATGTGTTTGTTTCATAGGTTTCGAGAAGGCAATTGACAGAGTAAACTGTAAACTAGGTAGAATTAATGAATGTATATTACTGTAGATGGAAATATGTGGGTCATTGAATAACCCAGTAGGAAATTCAACAAATAGTGCCCTTAGTGTTAAAAGCGATGTGCTTTGGGTCGACATCATATCTCACTAGACTGCTGTTAAAGTTTCAGCTATATCCATCTCATGGTTTCAATTTAATAATCAACGGAAGCAACAAACTTTCGTTTGATTTAGAAATGTGGAAAAAAATTAGGTTCTTGCAGAGATCAAACTCTTCTATTTAAAAGGCTTAATGTCAACCAGAAAATTTTGATTGCTTTTCATTTATTGGAAAACATGATTATTTACAAAGTATCTGCCATCAAGATACAGTTTGCCGCAGTATTATTCTATAGAAAAGAGCTCTTTGTACGAAATTTTATTTCGTTATCAGAAGAGGAAGGGGTAGTATGTATTTGTACAGAAATAAGATGCCCATTGCATCTCGGAGAGCATTAAAAGGAAATATGAAACCACTATTGTATGGACTCAACGAAGGGCTCAATACAGTGTGTGATCTAAAAGAGAATTTCTGTGCAGTTCAAGAAGCAGAATGGTTAATTTGGCCCACATTAATGGGAATAGCAGAAGAAATAGACAGCTGGAAATAAAGATGCAGTTTTAATATCTTCTTTGACAGCATGATTTAATGCTGATTTTGTGGGCTTAGGGCAGTGAATGAAACGCCACCGAAATTCATGCCCATGGATAAGCATTCATTTTTATATTTCTTATGAAATAGAGCTGTAAATGATTTCTTTTGTAAATTTTGCACAAAATATTTTAAACTCTTAATTTTTTTCATTTCTTTGAATTTAAAAATAATAAGGTTTCCTGTAAATTGTCATAGTTTAATTTCTATTCCAGTCGAGGTTCTGAAACCATTTTGGGTGAAACTGCAGATCAATGGGAACTTTTTTCCATTGATGAATGTGAGGATGTTTCCCTAAGGTCCATTGCAAAGAAAACTTCAGTAATCAGATATGTTCACCCTGACGATTGGTCTAGTCAAGGTGGTGTAGTAGATGGGCTGGATGTCACGAAAGGCATTGGAAATGGGTCCGACAAAAGCAATGGAGAAGTACTTTGGTTTCAGAAGCAGTTAGTACCTTTTTGTTTTTTCTCATACATTTATATTGATTTGATGAGACTGAGTGATGTTAATATTTTTGATGTTGTTAAAAGTAGTTCAGTTTTGCTACCATTTATTTAATGGCCAGAATTTTTGTTTCCATTTTTACTCAGTTCTTCCTTTTATTATTTTTATTTTTATGGATAGGTATGATAAGTTCTATGGAAGGTTTGAAGATTTGCCTGAAGATCCGCCTTGCCCAAAGAAAGGGACTGAATACAGGTTAGTTAAAGAAAAGTGATTGCAGTTAGCTGATTGAGATTCAATTTAATATTTACTCCTTTAACCCATTATTTGTGCGTCCTGGTTTCATTTAAGTTACCATCCCAATTTGGATAAATATTGATCTTTTTTTTCTAAACATCAATCATGTGCATCTAGAAAATTTTTCGAACCATCTTTGAAATTATCAATGTGCATTAAAATTAACTTATATTAATGTAAAAATCAAATCCGTATAAGATATTTTATAAGCATACTGTTTTAAAAAATAAGCACCCCAATAATAATCCCGGGGTTAGTTTCATGCTCAATGGTGGGGCGCACCTAACACTTTGGTCAATGTATTTTGAAAAATGATAAGGGTTGATTTGGAATAGCAGTGAAAAGTATATTGCTCTTAGGAAAGCAAATGGAATGATCACTAAATGATAAAAATGATCATGAGGTTTCACTGGAAATATATATTTATACACACACATTCATTTCGTCGATAGCTTCAGTGGTTAGAGCATCAGCCCAGCGAGTCAAAAGATCCAGTGTTCAAGTCCCAGTCCAGGAAATATTTTTGCGCTCTTTATTGTGTTCGTCCTTTATATGTGTTCCTATCCCTTTTCCTTATTTCTGTTTCTGTATATATGAGTATTTATTCGCCGTTTGGCGGGATTTCGTGTTTGAATGTGTGTATATATATATATATATATATATATATATATATATATATATATATATATATATATATATATATATATATATATAATTTTAGGTAATCTACCGGTTAAGGTAGGTTTTTTTTCATTTCTACCTCCAGTTCTTCCAACACATCTTTAATCATTTCCTCCACATATACGTTGACGTACATATGACGTTGACTCCTTGTGAAAGCCTCTTTGCCTAGCGCAATTCTTCTCCTTACGTCCCTACTACTTTGACCGTGTTGGTCTGAAACACTACCGAGATACGTAAACTGTTCTACCTGCTCTAGTTTTTGCCCTCCTATTTTAATGTTAAGCTTGGCCTTTTTTCTTTCTAGAAAATCGCATAACGTTGGTTTTATTAATATTGTTTCTCATCCCATACCTGTCGCACTGATTTTCCAATTCACTAAGCAATGCTTGCAGCCTCTTGGCTGACTGACAAACTAAAGCTTGGTCATCAGCGAACCTAACTGATTTTACGAATTCCCCGCCCACATTCATTCCTACCTCGAGTTCTTCCCATGCCTCTTTGATCATTTCCTCTGCATAGAGGTTGAACAGCAACGGTGATAATGGGCAACCCTGCCTTACACCCCTTCCTAACACTGTCCATCCTGACTCCCCGTTTCCCACCCGCACCTGAGCAGTCTGAGACATCTACAGGTTGCAGATTAGCCTCCTTTCCTGCCAATCTATTCCTATTTTCTGCAGAATACTCATTAGTTTTTCCCAATTCACTCTATCAAACGCTTTTTCGAAATCTACGAAACAGGCAAATACCTCCTGGTTGTGTTCTATATTCCTCTCGATTAGTAATCTCATTACTGCAATGGCATCACGCGTACCTCTCCCCTTCCTAAACCCAAACTGATCTTCCCCTAAGTAATCATTTGCCCTACTCTCTATCCTTTTGTTTATGATCCTGAGAACAACTTTAGCTGCTTGGGATATGAAAAACTAATTGTCCTATAGTCCTCACATGACGTGGCCTTTACCTTTTTCGGAATAGGAACTGAAACTGATCTCACAAAGCCTTCCGGCCAGATTCCCTCCTCATAAATACTACGGATCAGCCCATATAGCCTCTTCCTCCCACATTTTCCTAAGCATTTTAAAAGTTCCACGGGAATGTTATCTACCCCCACGGCCTTATTTAGTTTCATCTCCCTTAATGCCCTTTCTATCTCATTGTCTAGTATGCCTGGACCTAAGCTGTCTTCCTCTACGTCATTTTCTTTTTCAATGTCTAACTTTGTTGGTCTGAGTTCTTTACTATACAGTTCTTCTATGTACTCCTTCCATCTCTCTTGGATCTTTCCTGCGTCAACTATTACCTTACCCGCCTTATCTCTAACTGTTAGCATAGCTCTTCCTTTCTTACTTCCCGATAACGATTTAACTTTGCTGTACAGCACACCGATTTCACCCTTCCTCTGCAGACTTTCCATATCCTCGCACTGCGTCTTCCACCAAGCTTCTTTTGCTTTATTTGTTGCCCGCCTCAATTTATTGTTCAATTCTTTGTACTTCATTTTGCCTAATTCTGTATTTATATTCTTCCATTTTCGCCGCTCATCCATCTTTGTAATCATCTCATCCGTGATCCATGGTTTCCTAGTCCTTTTAGCGTTAACGGTTCCAATAGTGTCTTTGGCGGCTTTAGACAACCCTTTCTTGATCATTTCCCATTTTTCTTCGATAGTACTAAGCCCTTTACCATCCTCCATGATTTTCTCTACCACCTGTTCGTATGCCTTCCTTTTCAACCCATTTAATGCTTCTACATTTCATTTTCTAACTCGCCGCCCCTGCCTTATCTTTTTGAAACGTACGCTACATTTCATAACAACTAAATTGTGGTCTGAGTCCTCATCCGCTCCCGGGAAGCTGTGGGAATTTATCACACTGTTCCTAAACCTGTGTCTAACCAGGATATAATCTAGCTGATATCTTCCTGAGTCACCTGGCATTTTCCATGTATACCTGCGTCTTTTGTGGTGTCTAAACCAAGTGTTGGTGATGACTAACCCCTGTCTCCTGCAGAACTCAACTACTTTCTCCCCGCGGTCATTCCTCGTGCCTAAACCGTAGTCCCCCACCTCATCACCATCTCTTCCTTTGCCTACCGTCGCATTCCAATCCCCCATCACTATCAAATGTTTCCCTGCAGGAACACACGCGATCATGTCCTATAACTGATCGTATATCCTATCGACCTCTTCTTCTTTATGGTTGCTCGGTAGCACGTATACCTGAATAATAACTAAGTTCGTCGGTTCTGCTTTTATCTCCACTAGTAGTATTCTGTCTGTTACCTGCTCTGTGTTGACTACGCTTCTTCCTACCTCTTCATTTAATACTATGGCAACCCCTCATTGGCTCTCGTCCCCACCGCTGTATATTATTCTATACTTATCACCCCGCTATATTTCCATCTCACCTCCCATAGACCTAAAATATCTATATTTCCCCTTTCCATCTCTCGCTTAACATTCTCCAATTTCCCTGTCCTCATCATTGTCCTAACATTCCACGTTCCTATTCTGACTAATTTGGTCTTCTTCTGCGTCTTCTGTCCTGCTGCTGCTGCTGGTTTTCCCTTGCAAGGGTTTCGTGGGATGACGACCACGGAAGCCTTGCCTCCCCCGCTGCCGGGCACGACACACGGCCGATTGGGCCGAGCCCCGTGGTCGCCAGGACTCAAAATATCTCTATTGTCCATCATATTTTTCTAGGGAATGATAATTGAGGTGGTTTCCCGTTGCCTTCCTCAATAGTGTTTTTAACGTGACACCATCACTTACTGGCCGCCCCACTGGGGTCAGACGCCATTGCAGCCGCCTCACTGAGGAACAGACGCTGCATGGACTACCTTTTGTCTGGCTCCTAACCTTCGACCTATCTGGCATGGGTGACCCTACCAGGAGCAATTTTTTTACTCCCGCCAGCACAGCTCTAGGGGTCATTGGAACGCACAAGCCCTTCCACCACGTCAAGGTTGTAGTCCGGGGAGGGGATATATATATATATAATTATACGTACACATATATATATGTATATATATATATATATATATATATATTTATGTATATATATATATTTATGTATATATATATGATATATATATGTATAATTATATATGTAGATATATATATATATATAATTCCCTAAGTAATCATGTAATATATATGAATGTATAAAATTTATGTGAGTCTCACAAATGTGAATAATAATGTATATGGAGCCAGCACTAGTGAACAAAAACACAAAAAAGGAAAGAAACTCAAACTTGTGAATTTTCGATGGTCAAGCCACCTTTCTTAAGAAAGAGAAAGAAGGAACTTCCATGATTGACAAATCCTGTTTAGTAAAATCTTTTGTGTACTATATTTGAAATAATCGGATTTGTGTTATTTTTTCTTAGTTTCTGTTTTTTATTAGCTTTATATAGTATGATTTCACTTTAGTTATTTGTTTACAGATTTTGTCCATCATGTGAACGGCAGTATTTACGGGAAAACAAAGAAATACCGAAAATTAGTGAAAAGCTGGATTGTGGAACTGAAGAGGTATGAATTTTTAATTATTTGCATTTATGAAAACTCCAATATATATATATGCATATATATATATATGTGTGTGTGTATATATATATATATATATATATATATATATATATATATATATATATATATATGCATATATATATATGTGTGTGTGTATGTATATATATATATATATATGCATATATATATATATATATATATATATGTGTGTGTGTGTGTGTGTGTGTATATATATATATTTTTGGTGTGTTTACGGGTCACGGTAGTCAAGGGGTAGAGCATTGGACTATTGCACGGAGGGCTCGTGTTTAATTCCCAGATTAGCCTCTCTTGGTGCCTGCAGCTCCACCCAAGCTATGTGATTTTTTGAGTAGCAAATCTTCCTGGGAAAAAAATATATGTATATTTTGTATGTATGTGTGTGTGTGTGTGTGTATATATATATATATTTATATATATATATATATTTATATATATATATTTATATATATATATATATTTATATATATATATATATATATATTTATATTTATATAATTAGAAAAACTATATATATATATATATATATATATATATATATATATATGTATAAAAATATATGAGAAGACAAACAGGTTAAGACACGTATCGCTGCTGCTGGGTAACGACTCAAAGTAAAAAAATGCAACACCTCTCGTTTTAGTCATCAGATGTGTTGCTAGATGAGATGCTCTGTGTCTCATACATCTGGGGACCAATGGCCACCTGCCTGCAGTTATTCAAAGGAGTAACAATGCATTTCAGTGCAACAATTTCAGTGTAAAAATCATTTGCCTTGACTGGGATATGAGCCCGGATCCCTCAAAGTCAGGCAGGGTTCTTGAGCCAGTTAAGCTACCAAGGCGTCCTCTTAAACTCTGAACTCCCTGTTCAGGCAAATTATTTGTACTCTCTGAAATTGCTGCATTGAAATGTATATTAGTGGATGACTCCATTAAAGTTACCGTTGTGGCATCTCCCGTAGTTTCTTGTAATTTGAGTACATATGTGATGAATTAGGGGGATTCAATACAATTTGCAAATAAATTTGTCATTAGTTGACTTCCTTCTACATATTGAGTAGCTTCAGGTGTGATGTGGTGGAAGTCGAACATAATGACTGATCGAAGTACTTTTCCACTTGATAAATTTTTTTTTTATTTTACGACCGGGTTTCGATGTATTGCATCAACATCAGGTCAAATTTTATCAAGTGCAAGAAAAGTGCTTCGATCAGTTATTCATTTCCTTCTTTATGCTTAAGACCTCTCCAGTTTTATCATTGTAGTCAACGATGTGAATGTGATGAACGATAATGCTGACAGAGGATAATATCAATAACATTTGAATTTTAATTTCTTCTTTTACATAAAAAATCTCTATAGTTGTTAGCAATGTAGGATGAAAAATTATAACTGTTGAATTGTAATTCCTTTTTCTGTACATAACTCCTATAACGTTATATTCAGAATGCAGAATACCTGTACCAACTATTTTACAATTTGAGGAATGTGATAAACTTTAAAAAATTTACGAAAAGTTTTATTGACACTACTCTGGTTTTTTTGTGAATTTTGTCCTTATCCTCAAGATGGATGTTCACAAGGTCAAGCCCAATGCCATTGAAATGTTACATGTTGGTTTTTAACAAAATCAAATTATTTTGTAGAATCTATTTCATTGTATTGCTGTAGTCAGTCATGCCCAAAAGCCATGGTTGGAAATGTAAATGTTGACGAGGCAAACTGGAACTTACTTGGTGCAATGAGGGTATGATGTCAGAGGAGGGAATGGTACAAGTGAGTCAGTTTATCCACTGGGGGAATGAGTGGAAATAGATTTCAATGGCTTGTACAACTAAAGCGAAATAATGAAGGAAATTAAAAGTGGTATTCTCTGGCCAGCTTATCCTGGAAGTAGGGATGGTAGCGCCAAAATTGCTTGAAGAAATTTATACATGAGAAACATTTACTTTTGACTACAATGCCTGATGAAGTTTGTTTTAGGTGGAAAGATGCACAATGTGTTGAGTTTATTTATTGGTTAAAGTAATATTTTGCAGATGCTGTATGGTGTAGTGTATCACAAGGGTGAGGAATACCGCTGTGGGAATTTTGTTTTTCTCAATCCAACAAAAGTGAGCTTGAAGTCTGATTTTTTTAGTAAGGAGAACAAAAAGAAGAAAAATTCAAAGGAAAAGAAAGTAAGAAATCTCATTTTTTTTCATATTTGGCATTTTTTGACATTTAAACACCATCCTCCTTGTAAGCTCACTTCATAATAATCACTCCTTTGTATTCAGGTGGACGAGGAAATGTATCCGGAGTACTATAGGAAGTGCTCCAATTCAGGGGATGGTGGTGAGGTCAATGTTAAGGGCTCCAATTTGGTGACTCCACCTCCTTTCATAATTGGCATGATCACAGGCATTGGAGCAAAACAAACACTTTTCAGTGGTGATTCCCGATTTGTATCTGCTTCCGATATCTGGCTTGATGTGAGTCTCTACTATCGTCCTGAGAATACTCACCGAGGACCAGTCGCTTCACACCAAGCAGATCTCAACCTGCTTTACTGGACCAAAGAAAGTGAGGGAGAAATTTATAGCTTACCATCGTGATTGCAATGAACATTAGTTGTGAGCAAAGAAATTGCTTCTATTAAGGGGTGAACGTTGTAATATATGTATTCAAGTGTGTATATATGTGGATAACTTCACATAGTAATCTGTTGAACATTAATCCTTAGGCTTCCGCAATGACTTATCTGATAAAGGATCCATGCGGGTTCCGGAAATTCAACTCACCTATTCGACAGCAAAGCCCAGATGCAGCATGGATCCTGGTCAACATGTTTTATTCTTTTTACAAAATGTCTTAATGAAAATAAGATTTTGCTAGGCATTTAAAGATAGATTTGTCTTGAATTAGAATAGAATTCGGTTGCTATGATTTTTTCTCAAAAAAAAAACAATGTGGCAGTTCGTTGAGTTTCCATAATAAAACAAGTTTCTGGCGTCACTTGGTGGAAAATCTTCATATTGAAATTGAAAATAACTAACTTTCTTTTCCTGACGATATTATACCATGACGAAACCTAGGTCATAAATAAAAAATTTCTGTCTCGAAAAGCTAAGTTGTTTATTTTCAATTTCAAGATTCCCATAATGTTGCACTGTCTAATTTAATTCCATCTCAATCCCATTTTACTGATTTAAAATTGTTAGTTACAACATTAAGTAGATGGGTTGTCAATGATTCTACATATCATTCCATCATTGGTCATGAAAAACCTGTCTACCTCACCAAATTTCCATTTGGCCATAAGCCGAGCTACCTTTCTGATACATATTATTTATATTTTATCCTTTCAGGAAAGTAATGAAAAGTGCATGCTTTAAATATTCTCTTTCCTTGATGGTGTTATATTTACTTATTTTTCCAGTAAAACAAAGCACCCTTTGCAAGCATGGAAGCATATAATCAAATCATTAAAAAAATATGTTGTAAGAATTTAATATTTTAAATAAGCAATGATAAAAGTTTTGAGAAATTTAATTTTTATTTTCAGGACAGAGAGTTGGTTTCTTAAGTGTTGCTGGGAAGTGTCATGTGGTTTATGGGGAAAATGTTGAAAGTTCTGGCATTTGTGAAGCAACTGGACCCCAGCAGTGGGCTCTGCGAGGGCCAAACAGATTTTATTTCCTGCAGGAGTATGACTTAGAAACACAGTCATTTGCTGAACCCCCGGCTGAGGCCAGAGCAATTGGGAAACAATCAAAGGTGTGCATCCTTAATAATCTATTGTGTAACCCGAAGATCTGGGAAACAATTCAGGCCAGTGACAGGTCTGCAATTTTCACTTTGCAGTGATGACAAGGAATTAAATCTGTTAATAATGAATGGCAGTGGTTTCTGAATTGTAGCCACTTGGTTAATAATTGGTAGAGAAGTTACGAGGGCGGTTCAATAAGTACCCGTGTTAGAAATGAAGAAACCATTTTTTAAAAAACATTTTTTTTATTTTTCAACTTAGTCCCCTTTTAGGAAGATACACTTCTCCCAACGTTGCGGCCATTTTTTCAACCCCTCCAAAAAATAGGATTTGTCTAACTCTCCAATATACGCCCCTGTCTCGGCGATAACTTCCTCGTTTGAGGTAAATTTTTTTCCCACGAGCCATTTCTTCATCTTACAGAATTAGAAAAAGTCGCAAGGAGCCAGATTAGGTGAATACAGGGGGGTGCGGCAGCAATTCATAGCGTAGTTCATGCAGTTTGATGGCGACTACTCTGGATGAATATGCTGGTGCATTATTGTGGTGAAACAGCACCTTCTTTTTCATCAAATGCGGCCGTGTCTCCTTCAATTTTTTGTCAAAGCGGTCCAATAACTCACTGTAGTATTTCCCAGTGATCGTTCTTCCTTTTTCTAAAACATCCATGAAGATGATGCCATTTGCATCCCAAAAAACCGTCGCCATGACCTTTCCGGTCGATCGGACCATCTTCACCTTCTTTGGAGCAGATTCACCGGGAGAAATCCATTGTTTTGATTGTTGCTTAGTTTCTGGTGTGGCATGGTGAATCCAGGTTTCATCAACCGCGATAACTCGATGCAAAAACACCTTCGGATCTCGCTTAAATTGCTGCAAACACTGCTTCAAAGTTGATAGCTGGATCAGCTTCTTGTCCACTGTGAGCAATCGCGGCACCCATCGGGCCGACAATTTTTCAATTTGAATTTTATCATGATCAAAAATTAATTTATCATTAATTAAGGGATAACTCACCAATCAAATATAACTATCAAAACTGCACCCACAGCTGCGTACACACTCATGCAAAAATCCCTTCATCCAACATCCATGGGAACACACATTCGATAAACCAACAAACAATTGCACCCCAGGATGCAGCATGAAATCCATCCAACAACCCACAAGCCAGAATATGAAAAGTAAGAAGGTGAAATTCCACTACCACATGAACATGCAACATAAAGCACTCTCCTCCCCAAGGACAAAGGTAGGGAATGTGACCCAAACACTGCGGGTAGCGGAAGGGTCCCTCTGCGGAGATGGACGAGGGTTGGAAGAAAACTTAAATACGGACAGAGCAGATCAAGCAATACTGTAAAGAGCACTACACTATTTAATGGCATTCTAATTCGGTCATGCGGGAAGGGTTTTGGCATTCTGATCAATAATGACAACATGCAGGCATAGCAGCTTTTCATGGAGTAAAGGATGGAGAAGAGGCAAGTGATTACTTAAGGGAATATCATTGTGGGTTCCAAAACGGGAGGAATATATGCAATACCACAGTAGTAACTAATTCATTGATGACACAGTATTAGGTGTAATGTGGTGGAAATCCTTGATAATGAAAGAAGACCCTTTACTTTTCCGTGTCAATTTTTTTATTACTACATTCAAAAAATTCCATGTGGAAAAGCAAAGTGTCTTCTTTCATTAAGATCATTGACAGAAAGAAATATAGAATTAAATGAGGTTATGTTTGTTTTATTTGTAGAGTTTGGAAAGTCATTTGACGAGAGTATGTCAGCCCCAGTTGATTAATATAATGCAGACTGGAGGGGTGGGTGGCTTAACTGGAACCTGCATGTGTCTCACACATGATGTTGTGGGTCGGAATGGGCAGCATTTGGCTGGGGGGCAAGGCAGAAATGTCCAGTATCATCCACGCTTTTGAATACATATATTCTTGGTGGACATGGGAAATGAGACATGGGAGAAGCTTGATGTCAATGAAAGTAGGTAGAGAATTCATAAATATGGTTAGATTTTCTGATAATAAAGCGGTAGTTATCTAGTCTGCCAAAGGGTTACTGTTCAGACAAGTTTAAAAATTGTAAAATTCCAAAGAAACTGCGGTAGATGCCGCTACAGAGACTTTTAACAGAGTCATCTGTTAATGTGCATTTCAATGCAACAATTCCAGAGTGTAAAATTCATTCTCCTTGACTGAAATTGTTGCATTGAAATGCACATTAGCGGATGACTCTGTTAAAAGTTACTGTTGCGGCATCTCCCGCAGTTTCTTTGGAATTTGTCAAGGTATAAACACCATAAGTGTTTAAAGGTGCTTTAACCTCGTCGACTGTGGCGCATTGCGCACGACTACGAATGCCTGTGACATTGTATGTACGGTATTTCGTCACAACATTTTGTTCCTTTAAAAGCCCCAAAATTTCAGAGTTTAAGAGGATGCCTCGGTAGCTTAAGTGGCTAAAGCACTCGACCGGATATTGAGGGATCTGGGTTCGAATCCCAGTCAAGGCAAATGATTTTTACACTCTGAAATTGTTGCATTAAAAATTTTAATTGTAGATATGTAGATACATTTGTAATTCATCAAATATGCTTTGGTCACTGTAATTTAATATCATTTAGATACTCACTGATACAGTCATACGATTTCCTCGATATTAGTTTTTGTCAGGTGCATTTCAAGGATGTGATACTGTTAGCATCTTTTACAGACCTGGGAAGTTCATTTAAAATTGTAATAACCATATCTTTAGGTCCATTGGAGGTATTTTTCATATTGATTTAAAGAGGTTCAAGTCATTTTTCCTTTCATGTTGCATGATAATAATTATATATTTTATTTACCCAAAGATCATATCAAAAAATACCAGTTGAATGGTGTGTAAAAAATACCAGTTGAAGGAACGTCAAAATGAAGTGCAATGCATACAGATTCGATTTGGGTACAAAATATGTAACTGAAAATTGCTTTAAATGTAGCATAGACACAAATATCCATTAAATCATGGTGCATGAATATAAACTAGACGAAGAGCATTGTTATAAACTGTATGGAAACAAATATGTTACTTTTATTGTTATATTTTGGCCTATTTATTGATATTTGTCACCTATCATGCTTTTTGTTACCATTTTTGGCATTAGCATGCTTGTAGTATTAAACTTTACTCCAAAGACGTAACTCTTGAAATCTATTTTCATTTGACATTCAGGGTAAAGGGAAGGGGAAGGGAAAAGGGAAGAAGGAGTCAAAGGAAGAGGTTGTTGGCGACAAGGCAACAGAATGGATGCCAGTGTCTCATCCCCTGCAGTCTCTTGATGTCTTTGCAGGGTGCGGAGGTAAGAATTAGTGACTCACAATCAATGAATCACGGAATACTTATTAGAAATAAATACACCTGTCATATCATTGACTGCTGGTAGAAGCTAGAAGGTGCTCTAGTATCATTGTGTAAATGTACATTAGTTTATATACATTAGGACAGTTTTAAAATCTCTTGCAAGTGATCATTTGTAATGATGTACAAGTTTTTCAAGTTGTGAAAATCTCTCTTATTTGTTCCAAACTATTTAGTCTACGGTTATTATTATTATTACTTTTTATTTGCCCAGAGATCACAATACAAAAATACCAGGTGGGTGTGTATGTACATGATATAAGGCACGTCAAAGAGGAGCAAAGACACAGGCTCAGTTAAGATACATAAAAGAAATGATGCTCATAGTTACATAAATGTTTGTTACAAACCCATGAACATTGGCTGTAACATGCACATGCAATATCAAATTCATAAAAATCATTGATCATTAACATGAATCAGACCATGACCAGTGCTAGAAACTAAATGTATGAACTTACTGGTTGGGAATATTGTTGAGATATTCATCAACCAAGTAGAACATATTGCGCTGTAGATATCTTTTTAATGCATGCCTGAATGCAGCAGTTCCCTTTGTATCCTTGATACTTTTGGGTAGTTTGTTATAGCCCAGTGGCTCTACAAGCAGACCCGAGATTGTGCACGGTATAGACGGTAAAATTGAAGGTAGGGGCTTAAATATCCTCCAGGTAAACTGTAGAAGTATCCTCAACAAATCTAGGGAATTTGAGACTGTAATAGATGCTTGTAATCCCAACATCATAATTGGCACAGAATCTTGGCTTCACGATAGCATTACATCGGCCGAAATTTTTCCGTCAAATTACAATGTCTATCGAAGGGATCGAGGTGGGAGGGGCGGAGGAGTATTCATTTGTGTTTGTAGCAACATAATAAGCTTTTTAGATTGGCAACAAAGTAACTGTGAGATGATGTGTGTAAGGATACGAGAAGCAGAAAGTAGCAAATGATTAAAAATAATTGCTCTGTATAGAAGTCCAAGCGAAGGTATGCACTTGTTGGAGATCCTTGCTGACTATTGTTCTGAAAACCCCCATGATAACATCATCATAGCAGGGGATTTAAACCTTCCAGAAATAGGGTGGGGGGGCAAAACAGCAGGTGGCGGGCAGGCACAAGATCTGGTAAATCGCCTCATTAACGAAGAAGGGTTTACCCAGGTAGTAAATAAGCCCACTAGGGGAGAAAATACCCTCGACGTTCTTCTACTTAGACCTCCAAACCCTATCATTAGTGTAGATGTCTTTCCGGGAATAAGTGATCACGCAGCAGTGTGTGTTAAAATGGACTGGTATACATCAACAAAAGGTATGGGGGATGAAAAGAAAATTTGGCAATATACCCGGGCAGATAGGGAAGGGTTCCAGGAATTTTTAAGGGGCAAGTTTTCTGAATGGGCAGCTAGTGGAGCGACCGTGGAGAAAATATGGGAAACATTCAAAGAAATAATTCTTGAAGGGCAAATGAAGTATGTTCCCATAAAAAATTTGAAACAGAACACAGATCCGGAGTACTACAACAAAACCATAAAAAAAACTAAAGATAGCGGTAAGAAAGGCACACAGATTAAAGAATGAAAGTACAGAAATGTCACACCATTACAGGACCTTGGTCCGGAACCTAAATAGGGAAAAGAAGGAGGCAAAGGAAAAATTTCTTATCAATGCAATTTCGAAAGACAACGCAACGAAATTTTATAGATACATGAGAACAAGGAAAGATAACAGGGAACGCGTGACTATATTAAAAAGCAAGGAAAATGGTATTGTAACAGACACTGTAGAAATGGCAAATATTTTCAACTCCTGCTTTACGGATGTTTTTCGGGGAATAGAAAACTAAAAGGAAAATAAGGCTTGCCTAAATTGCTCAGAAACGACAGAGAACTTCATCAGCATAACAGCACCAAATAGCTTACTGCCCTCGACAAACGGTATTATCTTGGAGGACTCATATTTTGTGAAAAAAATAAGGAGGATGAGGAAAAATAAGTCAGTGGGACCGGATAATATCTCAATTGACATTCTAAAACTGGGTGATACCGCAATAGCTTTGTACCTGAGTCATCTATTTAAAGTAACTTTAAATAATGATGCCTTGCCCAATGATTGGAAAAAAGCAAATATTACACCAATTTTCAAGAAAGGGGATAAAACAATAGCCAACAATTATAGACCGGTAAGCATAACCTCAGTTGTTTGCAAAATAATGGGAAAAAGAATCGCTGACTACATTTGGGAATGGTGGGCAAGAGATAGATGGCTATTCAAACACCAACATGGGTTTAGAACGGGATACTCGTGTGAAACGCAGCTTTTGGGATTGAGTCAATACATCGGCGACGCAATAGACGAAGGAAAGGAAGTGGATGCAGTAATTGTTGATTTTTCGGCAGCTTTTGACCGAGTGCCTCACGATAAATTATTGTTAAAGTTGGATTCGTTACCATTGGACTTGAGGGTTAAACAATGGATAAAAAATTTTCTCAGAGGCAGAACTCAAAAAGTAAAATTAGGGGATACATTTTCAAATGAGGCGAGCGTATTAGCAGGAGTTCCACAAGGTAGTGTTCTTGGGCCATTACTCTTCCTAATTTACGTAAACGATCTACCAAACAATTTACATTCCCAAATAAGACTCTTTGCTGATGATTGCATTATATACAGACGGATAGAACATGTAAATGACCACGTAATATTACAAAATGACATCGATCGCCTTGGTGACTGGGTTACAAATAATAATATGGGCATTAATATAAGTAAAAGTAAGCATATAAAATTTTCAAATAAAAAGAATGCAGAAAAGGAAATTTACACCCTCTTTGGAGAAAGAATCCCATGTACTAGTCAATGCAAATATTTAGGCATTTATTTAACTAGGGATCTTGGGTGGGGGGTCCAAGTAGATAATTTGACACGGAAGGCATTTAAAGTATTGCATTGGGTGATGAGAAATTTAAAAGGAAGTAGCGTAGCCACAAAAGAAAAAGCATATAAGGCACTGGTTATCCCTATCCTAGAATACTCCTCCATAGTATGGGATCCATATGAGGTGGGACATATTAAAAAGATAGAAAAAGTTCAAAGAAAGGCAGCAAGATATGTACTCGGAAGGTACAAAAGAACAGATAGTGTCACGGATATGTTAGATGTACTGAAATGGGAGAGTTTGAAAAATAGAAGAAAAAGGAGTAGGTTAGGCGCGATGTATAGAGTTGTTAAAAAGGACGAAGCGTGGGAAGATTTATGGCAAGGGATAGAAAAGCCTAACTTTAAGGGAAAAAACGACCATAGCCACAAAATAAAAATAAGGACTCAAAAAACCAATAAGAAAAAATACTCTTTTTTAAATAGAACCATAATTGATTGGAATCAGCTGCCTGGAGGTTTGTTTGAGCCCTTTCCATCCAATTTTAGAAGTTTTAAGTTGAAATGTAAAGCAGCCACTGGGTAATACACTTCATTGTAGTCATGAAAATATTGTTTGTATGCGATGTGGATGGCATATTGTATGTGATGTGGAAGTTTGTTTGTATGTGATGTGGAAGTGTCATTAATGTAAAAATATTTTATCTCTTCTGTTTTTATGTGTTCGTATGTAATTCTGTATTTATGTGTTCGTAGAGTTATCTTTGACCTAAACTGACCGTTGCCACCAGGACATTTGCCTAATTGCAACGTAATTGTGTAAAATAAAAATAAAAAATATAATCTGATGCCCATTTCATTGGGTCCTAATTTCAATGCTTTAGTTCTTATATTCCCATAATGGAAGTCATTCCTGCCTCTGGTGTAATGATGATGATAGGCAGAGTTAAGAGAATAGTTGCCAATGTTATTTTTTATATATAGAATTAAAAACATAATGTAAATGCATGGGAGTGGTAGCAAATTTAATTCACGGAAAATAGGCCTTGATGGAGCATTGTGAGGTTTCCTGGTGGTGATTCTAATAGCTTTCTTTTGCATTTTAAAGATGGTTTGAGAAATAGCAGCTGATCCCCATAATATTATACTGTAGGTTATATTTGAATAAATTTCCCCATAGTACAAATTGAGTTGTACAGTTTTACTTGTAGATTCATACAGGTGTCTTAATAAGTAGCAAGTTGAACTGAGCTTGTGTTGAAGGGCTTATACATGAGTATCCCAAGAAATATTTGCACTTAGAGAAATACCTAGAAATTTGCATTCTGTCACACGCTCAATTGATAGGTCATTGATTTTTACCAGCTGATCATCTGACACGTTCTTATTGCGTGTAAAGTATACTATTTTACTTTTATTTACATTTAAGTCTAGAAGGTTGTCTGTACACCACTTGTGTATTGCAAGTGTGACAGACTTAGATTTTTCCACAAGGCTGGGATATATTTGTGTTGATATTATTACATTAGTGTCGGATGAATATTTTGACCCATCAACTGATAACACTACTTTCTGAGTGCGATTATGAATATAGGACTTCATCCAGTTTAAAGGACTTTATATTGGCCCTAATTCACCTAAGTTATAGCCTAATGCTTTGTGGATATGCAAGTGACACAAAAGCTCTGCTCATATTACAAAAGAAAGCAGTTAGGATTATAACCAGCTGTGGCCATTGTGATCATTGTCATCCACTATATGTCAGGCTAGGAGTGATGACAGCCATTAAAATGCACATTTAACAGTGCTTAATTCAAGTAAAAGGTAATTTAAATCACTTCGTATCAAGAGGCAGTATACACAGCCATAATATAAGATCAAGAAATATGTTAGGCATTACCCAATGCAGATTGTCCAAAACCTTCAACCAGTCAGGTAACCTTTCCTTAAAATTCTATTGCAAACTTACCCATGCTGCAAGTCTTATTAGCTGTTCAAAATTCCAATTGAAACAACATGCATTTTAAAGGCTGATGAATGGATGAATTTATTTGCTTAAAGCAGATGAACATGATGGGTTAAACAATAATGGGTTGAGGTGAAATAAAAATATATGATCTCCATAGACCGAAGAAAAATGAGTAATGCATAACTCCATTACTCTTTTTTGTTCATGAAAAATAAAATGAGATGAGCAGTAGCACCTGAAAAGCATCAAGCTTGTTCTCCATGTGCCTTCCATAAGCAACATTTTTCGGGGTTATGGGACCTATGATGATTCTTTGTGTCCGTAGTGGTAATGAATGAGTGAGATCGATATTTCACCATGGAGTAAAGAATCCTCTATTGGTAGCATAATACAAAATACAGATGCCATTAGTCCATTGATGAATTTGAAGATGACGAAGAAAACCCCGGAGTTAAGTGACAAAGGACCTTTCATAATAATGTCAAATCATTATTTAGAAGCACTTGTTTCATATTGATCAAATAATATTAAAATATCAAATTTTGATAATTGATTGTGTAGACTCAGCTGAGATATGAATATCCAACCAGTAGTGAACACCTTTGTAAATAGAATTGAATTTTCTGAGAGGAAAGAGCAGAATATTTTTAGTACTGAACAACAAAGATAAAATAGCAATGGGAACAGTCTCTTGTTGTGAATAACCACGTAATTGAATATCTGAATGGGGAAAATTAACTCTCAGCAATGTAAATATTCACTGACTAGAGGGCCCAGGTTTGATTCCCAGGCAAGCCTCTTTGGGCTCCCTCGACTCCACTCAAGCTTTTTGATTTGTGAATGTCACATGCCACCGGGCTTAGTACTGGGTGAACTTCTACCGTTACCTACCAAACCGACCCTGCTACTAAATGCTAATATTTTTGAGATTTGGTACTTTTGCAGGTACCTGTGAAACATAAGTATTGTGTAATGCTGATTTTTTTCAAAAGTTTGGATAGCAGTATGCCTCACGGAAAAGTATACTTGAGTTGTAGCCAGTTCATGGTACCTGCTCATCCCAACTGTTTAATTCAATTACCGTTTGCTTAAAGTCATACAGTTATACCTGTATGAGTATGAAGTGGCAGGTTATAATGAATAATATTAGACTTAAAGGTGGTTTCTCTAATCCAGAATATTTTGAGAATCTCATTATATTGGATGATTTAGCATAGTACCAATTGAAATTTGAAGTGTGTTAATCGTAGCCTTGATGATGGTTTTCCCTTTCAACGCAGGCCTGTCGGAGGGCCTGCACCAGTCTGGAGTAGCAGTGTCAAAGTGGGCTATTGAGAAGGAAGAAGCTGCCGCGCATGCCTTCCGTCTTAACAATCCAGGTTGCAGTGTATTTTCAGATGATTGCAATGATCTCTTGCGGCTAGCAATGGATGTAAGTTAAACCTGAAGGATTAATTTGACTTAACAATTTTCAGTTGTGAAGAATAATGCATCGTAAAGTTTTTTTATGCAAATGAGACTAGAAACATTCTTTTTCTTCTGAAGATATCCTTTTAATAATTAAGGGTTATTTTGAAGGTCCCAGGCACACCTGCTTCAAGGTAACAGACTACCTGACAAAAATGGTATCGCGACAATTTCCTAACCCCCTCATAGTCCCGACTTAGAACCAGCGGAGTATATCCTATTACCAGAAGTGAAATCTTCCCTCGAAGAATACCACCATGGGACCCGTCCCATCCGTCCAAGTGCCGTCAAAGGAGCTTGTATGTGTACCCTTAAGGATCTTCCGGAATCCGCCTACCAAGGAGCCCTCAAGTCATGAAAAAGCCAATGGCTAAGTGTGTTGATGCTCAAGGGATGTACTTTGAAGAATTTTGAGGCATGGTAGCAATATCTGAAATTAATCAGTTTTTCCTAAATTTTTCCTGATACTTTTTAAACAAACCTTGCATAAAAATTCTAAACGTTTGGATTAATTTTAGCATTTATTCAAATGCTTCAGAAGCTGTTCTCTTTAAATCCAGAAGTAGTCTCTTTGCACATGGCAGACCAATCTTTTTTAACGTTATAGCCTGTGACCTTATTTTGTGATAACTATTTGCATATCCATTGCCAGCATTACAAGAATAATAATCCAGTAATACAAAGAATTAATTTTCATCAATGGAAATATTTAAGACAACCATAGGATGATGGGTAATTCCTAAGTGCAATGCATTCACCAAAAGATATAACATGTGTGAATTAAAGTTTTGACCAGTGCATGAACTATGCATGTAGCTGAATTTTTTTTGTCATCGTAGTGGGCGCCTCAACAGGACAGGCCAAACTCTGGGAACCTATTACTTTGTTGTACAAGATTGAATCATTATTTAAGACCAGGTTTATTCATATCTCCAATATGTCATAGATTACTCCTTACAGTTTTAGGATTGATATTAGTTTATGATAGAACTAAATGGATTGCATATTTAAAATTCTATAGACAAATAGTAATTGTAAGTAAATGTAACCTAATTTGCAAGATATGAACACTCAATCAACAGGCATCATTTAGTCAGGTATTTAAAGAAAATTAATTTTTCTGTTAGCATGCAAAGTTACTCCTTTTGATTGCAGGAATAGGAAGATTTCTAAAAGTAGATGACATATAAATGTTGAATATTGTTTATTTCCTCATATATGTGTTCTATTTTTTTAAATATCATAAATCTTATGTAATGATTGCATATTTTGATACAGAATTGTGAATTTTTCTCCCACCTTTCTCTCATTTATCTCCTAATAGGGGAAGGAAGTGAATGGTTCAGGGCAGTGCATACCCAAGAAAGGACAGGTTGAACTACTCTGTGGGGGACCACCTTGCCAAGGATTTAGTGGAATGAATCGCTTCAATTCCCGACAATATTCTCTCTTTAAGGTAGTTGCATGCAAGTAATTTTTAACATTAGTTGCTTTTTGTCAGAATTTTTTGAAAGAGGTATTATTTGAAAATGCTTCAAGTTTTTCTAATTGTGCGATGAAATCTGTGTTCCACTCATGCACCATGTACTGTAAACTCTATTCCAATATCACATTACTCAGTTTATCTCCCTCAACCATCCTTTATAATTTTGTTTATGAAATGAATTACCCTGCACCAAGTACTTCGAGCTTGCACACCTTCCTCTTACCACTCCCCAATCTCACATTACTCATACTCAAGTCTTCTCTGATTTAAAGTAATCATAATGCTCATAGGTGGTCCTTAACATACTAATAATAATAACCTTTATTCATCAAAGAGCAGCACTTGCCACTATAGATGTTGTCAAAAGAAAAACGTATAAATACACGCATTCATTGCCTTGGTGAAGAGATACAGGTGTATTATAATTATATCACTCTTGAGAAGTCCAATTCAAAATATTCACTTAAAGAATGCAAGGGGATTGAAATCAACCAGTTCTCCATTACGTTTCTAAACCTATCATAGTTAGTCAGTCCTGCAGTTTCAGGAAGTTTGTTATGGAATTTTAAGGCAAGGTTTTCTGACTGGTTGAAGGTCTTGGACAATCTGCATTGGATAATGTCGAGCATATTTCTTGACGTATACGTCACCCTTGAGAGTAATGTAGTAACACTGATATCATGATACAGGATATTAAATTGTGTAATATTTAGGGATGATGTTCGGTTTAACTGGGCAAATCTATGAGCTAATTAAATATTCAGTTGTCTACCTACCTTATCATCAGGATAGTTGTCCAGTTGAGGTCAAATTAAATCAATTCCTTGATTCTGGTCCACTGGTTAAACTTATTTATGGAGCTTATCAATGATGTTTTAACTGCAGATGTGGTACATTAAAAAACTATTTTGTTTTTTAATGAAATCAAAATGCATGTTAAAGGTTTACCAATGCCACATACAGTCTTATGTTAGCATCAATTCAACCATTAAAAATTACCCAGATATGTACGGAAATGTCTGCCATAAAAGACCTAATTATTCAATTTCAGTATGTATATAACCTATCCTTTTGTATTGGTAATGAAGTACTTTTGGTTGAAAAAAACCCTTTATGGCTAAAGAAAAATTTATTTAATATAATCAGTATTATTGTCTGGTTTCCCTTCTTTGGTGCATGAATGTCAGCTTGGTATCCAAGGCCAAAAGTAAAATATTTTGGATGTTAATTGTATGGTCGGGTGGTGGGTGATATTGAAGAAATCAATTTCGATTCACAGTATTTCCTTTGAACAATTTTCCCTGTCAGTTTTGGTGATAGATAAATGTGGACATATTAATTGGTATGGGGTAGTCATGTTAGATGCTCGCTTGCTAATTGCTAATTTGCATTATACCTACTCTGATTGTGTGCCTTGCTCACCTGCGTATGGTTGTTTTTAAAAAGCGTAATTAGTCAAAATTATTACTGACAAGTTTTAATATGTTAATTATAATTGCTTTCCTTCCAGAATTCTCTAATTGCAACATATCTAAGTTACTGTGATTACTACCGCCCACGCTTCTTCATATTGGAGAATGTGAGAAATTTTGTATCTTTCAAAAAAAGTATGGTTCTCAAACTTACTCTGCGGTGCTTGCTGCGAATGGGCTATCAGTGTTCTTTTGGCATTCTTCAAGCAGGGAATTATGGAGTACCTCAAACAAGGAGGAGGTTGGTGGTCTCATATCAACAAGTATATAATATTTGACCTTCTATATTTTAATGTCTTTATATTTACTCTGGACAGCATTTTATCGATTTTATCTATCAGACTAAACTTATCCACTATGAAATCTTGTTACAGTTGTGCTAAATCAAACTCTTGTGTTCCATTGAGTTAAATTGGCAATTTCAGAGTGTAAAATTCATTCGCCTTGACTGGATTTCGAACCCTGATCCCTCAATGTCTGGCCGAGTGCTTTAGCCTGTTAAGCTATTGAGGATACCTTGATAGCTTAACTGGCTAAAGCACACGACCGGACATTGAAGGATCCAGGTTCGAATCCCAGTCAATTTGAATGATTTTTACACTTTTACATTATTGCATTGTAGTACACATTTACCAAATAACGCCGTTAAAAGTTACTGCCGTGGCATCTCCCACAGTTTCTTGAAATTTTTTCATAGATTTAATATGATATAATGTAGAATAATGAATTTTTTTAATATAAACAATAATTGAGGTGGAATTGAATATGTTTATGCTTGATGGGGAAAGTTGGCGCATATTTTCCTTGAATCAATGCAGTTCTTTTATTCTTCCTTTGGTGGTCAACACACAAGAATTTCCATCCTTGTTTTATCCTAAAAAAATTTGAATTTGGTGGAGTAAATTATATAAGAGAATCTGTAGACTCTTTATAATATTTTAATGAACACGTAATGCAATCTTAACCCTCTTAGTGTGGCGGGGATTCCAGGGGTACTAGTGAGAAGTGCGAAGGGTAATTTAAGAAAATGTATCACCTTAGGAAAAAAAACATTATGAAGTTATTTGTTTAGATATCCATGTGCAGTTTTTTTTTATTTTAAAATATAATGTTGTAGTTAATAATGATGCAATACATTTACAATATCTGAAAAATAAATGTAATTATTACAGTATCATAAATTTGAAGAATATTTTTTTAGCAATAATATTTCGATTTTTAGACGCAAAACTAATATTTTTTTAAAAACATTTTTCAATTAAACTACAATATTTAAATATAATAAAGAATCAAGAAGACATGTAGAAAATATTATAAATAAATAAAGAAAAACCAGTGAATTGCAAATTTTTTTGTCAGCCTCCGCATAGTTCGATTTTGTTGAAAAGGCTGATCTCACTGAGTCAAATTGGGACTTTTCCCCTTTCCTTGAGACTGCGGCAATGTGCTTACAATCTAAGGGTAGAAAAAGACCAAGTTCTAACTCACAGAGAACTGCTGACAATGTAATGTATTACCCAGGGCAAAATTGATTAGATAGGATGGACGGCAAGAGAAACCAAAATGATTACAAAGCAGTGCTCTCATCCTCTCAACAAAGTCTGAATAAGCAGTTACATATCAACACCACGACACCATAACACATTCAAGAGATTTCAGATGAACACAGATTAATTAGTAGCCTTTCAGTGGCTTTTCATAGTGGAAAGCACTCAGAAAAAAAAACGAGCAAACAATTAGGCAGAGCTTCCAGAAATGTACAAAATTGAACGAAAAATTATAGTAAGAATTATAGTTTTTGAAAAGCATTTAAAATTGCTAATAAAAAATTTAAAAAATAGTTACGTAATTCTATGGAATTCAACCTATCGATAGCACAAAAACCATAAATTATTAAAGAAAAAACCATAAGTTACAACGATTTAAACAATAGCCTACGCAAGAGCCGATATATCGGCCCGCTGCACTTTTCGCCGGGGACACGAAAGCCGATATATCGGCCCGCCGCTCTAAGAGGGTTAAGAACCGATGCACATTAAAGACTACAGAACAAACTCCTCTTCTGGTCCCAGTCTCATGTTGAAATTGCATGTTAGAAACATCCTGCAGTGAACTCTATGCACTATGAAATTTCCACAGAATGAAGTGTCAGTTTGAATCATAACATGAAAATCACCTTACAGTGAAAGTTATGCAAAATAACACCAAGAAGTATTCAAATTCAAGGAACTGTCGGTGCTGATATGACGGTGACTTTGTAATGGAGTCATCCACAAATGGTCATAAAAATGCAAGTTCCAAAGTGTAAAAATCATTCCCCTTGACTGAGATTTGGACCTGAATCCCTTGATATCTGGAGGAGCACTTTAGCCAGTTATGCTGCCAAGGTGTCCTCTTACACTTTTAAGCAGCTTTAAAGTAGCAAGATTTTATTAAAAAATAATGTACATATACTGGCGAATGATGCTGTAATACTCATGTTTTTCTTACCAAATCAATGTTCAATTGATCAAAATTTTCAAGTGCAAGTATTTCATTATCAGTTTTCACAAAATATGGGGAAAAATTCACGAAAGAACTTTAATTGATAATGAAAACAATATTCATGAGTATCTTAATATGTATCAGGGTAGTGCATTAAAACTTCATTCAGATATGCCTTTGTTTTTTTTTATGGTGACTCCTCTTCAAATGCAGTGATGAAATTCATCATCCATTCATGTTCATCATTTAATCGTTGGGTCATGTTATGCATTTATAAATGTTTCCTTTTGAACAATAACAGAGCTATCATCTTGGCTGCTGCACCAGGGGAGATCCTACCCAAGCATCCTTCTCCAACGCATGTATTCAGTCCAAGAGCATGCCAGCTGTCTGTTGTGGTGGATGAAAAGAGGGTAACTATCTTATATATTATAGTAATTCACATAATGGGTTATAAGGATGAAAAATATAGACTGATCGGTTGTTGGCAGGCCCATGAGGCTACAGTTATATGTCAGCCACTGATATGGAAGGCATGGGTTTGAATCCTATCTTAAGGGTTTGGGTGCTTGTTGTTATCCATGTAATTTGTGTAATTGTTTAAGTTACACTAAAAGTTTCTTATATTAAAAAAATTCTACAACTTAGAATTGCCTTGATTTATGATTTTAAAATAATTTTATTTCACATTAAATGTGAGGTTTTGGAGGATATTAAAGTTGGTGCCGAAGTTAAGACTGAAAACTGATACTTATGTGGCCATAAATTGAATCTGAGTTAGTGATACTGCCACTTTAGCCCTCTCACCATCTCATTCACACTTTTGTCTTGTGTTGTTGAAAAGAAACTCAAGGGGTTTACCTTAAAGGGAAAATTTTCACCAATGAAGTGAGTTAGATGGAAATAAAGTCAAACCATGATTACACCTTCTAGTATGAATTCTCATTGGAAGAATATCTATTTTTTTATTTCTGTTAATCCATGTTTTAAATTGGTTATAGTTGAGCAATTGTATGTTTCATTGAATGCATCACATATGTTTCTCACAAAATGTATTGAAATTACGACAATATATGGTTTAATACAACTTCCTTACTGATATCAATTTTTCTGAGTGTTGGTATGAGTATCATATTTTTGTGAAAATATTTGCTGCGTAATTGTTACTCCATGGGGTTCACTCTCTAATGAAAGCCTAGTAAAATTGTTTTTTATGACATTTTGTTGTGTTCTTCTGTAATTACTATTTACTGTATTCATGATTTACTTAAATTGCCCAAATGTTGTTCCTTGTAATTATTGGCTTTTCTTATTTTCTAGAATCAAATTATATTTGTATTGCTCATTATTTATTTCACCTGTGATGTGGTCTCTTTTCTAAGTGAATTGTTGTCACCAAAATGGTTCTTTCTTTATTCATTCAAAAATTTAAACTTTCAATCTTGTAAGGTGAAATAATATAACCTAGATGTTAATATACTCTTCATATAAAGCTATTTTGCTAACGTAGGAATGTGAATCTTCAAAGTTTGAAATCTGATGGTATTTCATTTTATTTAGATGTGCAATCTATATTTTTTTAATGAAAAAATATAGTTCAAGTGAAATCCACTCAATAATAAGGCCTCAGATGACACATGATTCCATTGAGTTAGTTCACTTCGTGTAATTTGGATAAAATGTTTTTATATTACAGTATGATCCTGATTTCAAGTGGTTTAATTCAGCTCCTTTGCGAACAATCACTGTTCGGGATGCAATGTCTGATCTTCCAGAAATCCGAAATGGATCAAAGAAAGAAGAATTGTCTTATGGAGGAGAGCCATTGTCTCATTTTCAAAGACAAGTAATGATTTTATATTTTTATTTATTATTTTCTTCTCGTTATTTTACAATGGTTAAATATAAGATGTCATACCAAAAAATGTATACATACATTTTGAGACGAAATTACCGCTTGTCATACCTTGACGAAAAATATTCATTTAGGTGAATTAAAACAACTCTTGATTGAAAAAGATTTTGACCTAGATTTAAACATTGATATGAGTTGGTATCTTTGATGCCTTCTGGTAAATGATTATAAATTTTAATGCAAGCATAAAGGGGTCCTTTTTGAAACAGAGAAGCAGAATGCTGTATAGCATGCACTTTTTTTGTCTTGTGGCATAGCAACGGGTGCTCTCATTTTTTTAATAGACACATGTTTTCTAGAACATACACACAAACTTGTTACAGGTAAAATTTCAAGATGTATGAAATGAGGTCTACATCATTTTCTTTTTAGAATTTTGGCCGTATATCTAATAACGCTTTTTTGCATGATGATGACATTTATCAACACCCCATATTATAGCCCCAAAAAGATAATTTCATGAAACAGTTCAAATTGGACGTTACCAAAGTAGGCTGATTTTAAAACTACTTGATTACAACCTTTGATAGGTTTCTTAAGGCATAGGAAATTCTGGAAAGTTTACTGCATCAATATGTTCATTCTAGTTGAAGCTTTCATAAATTATTAAACCTAAAAGTTTGTACTGCTAACTTTCTTCCGATGATTATCCTTTAATGTAAAGATCCATTTCAATGGTTTCTTTTTTTCTTATATTGCATATAGTTTGTTTTTTCAAAATTTATTGTCAGCTCATTTTTTGTGGACCAGTCTCCTGAGAGTACTATGGAATTATTAACAATGTACTCCAGCAATTAGTTATTCTTGTTACTTAGTTTTAAATTTGTGTTGTCTGCATCAAGAAATATGTCATCACTCTTTGCATAGGTTGTTAAATCATTCATGTAAATTAAGAATAATATAGGACCTAGTATACTTCCTTGTGGCACACTGAAGTTCACTTTCTGTAGTGGATAAGTAACCGCTTTGTATATTGTTAGAGTACCTATAACCTCCACTACCTGCTTTATGTTTTCGAGGTGGAGGAAGCAAATGGTTTCATCTCACATGTGATGCTGTATTGAAACTTAATATAAGTTGGGCTCATGGGGATCTCACCCCTCTGCTCATGCATATGTACATACATTTTATCTGTTCCAATAAACTCTGACTCTACCAGCATTTAACCTAAGTAGTTTTAGTGTGTCAAGAAGGCATAGGAAATGGTTGCCGTTAATACAAATTATAATAATATCAAAGTAATAGCAAAAACTGTCACATCAAAAGTTAATATGATAATAATCTCATAGGATCTTTGGAGAGAGGATTGCAGTGTTGAATTTAACCTCTCATTCATGAATTATGCTTCAGAACATGAAAACAAGGCGGCTGAAAGGCATTTTGGCCCAATGATGACTACTTTCTGGTTTCTACAATGAATAAGCATTGATATACGTGTAGCTGCTAATTGTTTAATGTGACAATTCAATTTCCGTAGTATTAAGTTTTAATATCAAAATACGTTGATCTTTCTGTCTGATCCAAGTATTTTCCCTCAATTCAAACCTGAAAAATCATGGTGAATCTTATAAGCCAGGAAATATATGGTATCTTTCAATATCCCTTTATTTTATCATCAGTACTGGTAATGCTATTTTGTTTTAAACCCAGAAAGACAGTGTTGATTCACTCTCTAAATACATTGCATTTAATTTTAAATTATTTAAAAGGTATTAAGAGAAGTCCTGAAATTATTTACATAAAATCTAATATAAATAAATGAAAGGACTAACTTTGTAGTTCCACACGAAAACGATTTATTCACACGACCCGGGTTTCGCCCCGCATCGCTACGACACCGCCCCCTCCCCTTCATCTAACCCTCTCTAATCCCCTGACTCACGAGAGCTCTACAATGTAGACTTCTCCCTCCCGCTCCACATTCCATCAAAATCGCGGAGGGGACGCCAAACTGCCCTCCCCTCCGGCACGCAAACCAATCCTGACTTTACCCCTCCCAAACCTTCCTGATTATCTCCACCCCACCCCCGCCCTGGCTGTATATATAAGAAGGGCTGCAAATGTAGAGAGCTCACCTGATGATGAAGTTTTACTTCGAAACCCGGGTCGTGTGAATAAATCGTTTTCGTGTGGAACTACAAAGTTAGTCCTTTCATTTATTTATAATGAATCGGTTCCATAAAGTTATGCCAGAAACCATTATTTACATAAAATCTAATAGTCCTAAATCAATAGTCCTTGTATTGTGACCATATGCTTTTTAAAAGCCGCAAGGTTTGGACTCGGTTGTAGTTATTCACGCGACATTTTTTTAATTACTTTCAGTTACGCGGAAATCAAGATTTTCCAGTCTTGAGGGACCATATTTGCAAGGAAATGGCCTCAATCGTGGAAGCCAGAATGGCTCACATTCCAACTGCTTCGGGATCTGATTGGAGAGATCTGCCAAACATGGTTGTGCGCCTAAGTGATGGCACTTACACCAAAAAGCTGTGAGTCTCTCTAAGATAGGTGTGGCATTAATTCCCATCGGAACATATATTTGTGTTTTCTTGATTTCATGCACAATAATATATGTGTCTATCATTATGTTTTAAATCACCTTTTACCGCATGCTGTAAGTTTGTGTCACAAATTCAATCTTAACAATTGATCTAATTATATATGAACTATTCCATGATGAGCTTAGTTTATTGTGTATCCACTCCCTTTCATTGAACATAGTAAGTGTTTCTTGTATAATACCATTTTTTTAATATAGGGTCAATCAAGTTTCCACCAGTTGAGGTTACTCCTACCAGTTGAAGAAAATGGCACAAGCATTCATTAGATTCATAAATTATTAGCCACTTTTCAAAAGAAAATAGGATGTTTATATGAGGTTGCATTCAAATAGGGAAAATATTTTCATTGATGGGCTACTCTATTGTTTTCCAGTCTATATACGCACCATGACAAGAAAAATGGATGTGGATCAAATGGATCTCTTAGAGGTGTTTGCACGTGTGCAACTGGAAAGGGTTCCTGCGACCCAATGGACCGTCAGTTCAACACCCTCATTCCATGGTGCTTGCCTCATACTGGTAACCGACACAATAATTGGGCTGGCCTCTATGGTCGTTTGGAATGGGATGGGTTCTTCAGCACCACAATTACTAACCCGGAGCCAATGGGGAAACAGGTGAGTAGAAATGCTCAGGAAATGTTTATTCGAAAGATGCGTGGTACATTTAAGAGCTGTATATGGTGGACATCAAATGTTACCTTATCTTATTTTGATGACGACCTAATAAGTTGTATCCATCTCAATTGCGTTTTTCTCAAGTCTCAAATACAGTGATATTTTTCAAAAATACTACTTAAGTAGATATTCACAAGAAAAGAATATTCTCATTTTTTGGCATTTTGAGTTTAGTTTTGATAGATTTAAAGCACGATAAAAATATTGTTGTGCCTACATTGGAAAGAACAGACTCTTGTAGTTATGTATACTGTATCAATTTTTTATATGACCTTAGCAGCCTTCTATACTTAAGTTAAAATTTATAACATCTTTTTTTTTTTTTTTTAAAGTAATCTACCGGTTAAGGTAGGTTTTTGGACGGACACAACTACCAAACAAATATTTTATTACTCCTAACAAAACACAAAATCAATCATCCTACTCTATATCAGGTCCCTCTTCATCTCTGAGTACTTTCTTCCTCCCTTCATCCCGTCCAACAACCCTATCCTGTTCCTTCCCTTTCCTCTTTTGCCCAACATTCTACCCTCTATCACAGTCTTCAACATCCCACTGCCGGTCAACACCCCCTTCATCCACTTTTCCTGCCTCCATAGGATTGCTCCCAACAAACCCCTCTCTTCGCCCACCATACCAAGTACTTCCTCATTTGTTTTCTTCTCTGTCCATTTCACCTTCTCCATTCTTCTCCAGACCCACATTTCAAAAGCCTCCAATCTACGTCTATCCTCCTGCTTCAATGACCACGTTTCCGCTCCGTACATAGCTACGCTCCATATCAAAGTTTTTACGAGTCTTTTCTTAACATCCTTACTCAAAGTCCCTGTCATCAACTCCCTCCTCCTTGTGAAAGCCTCTTTGCCCAGCGCAATTCTTCTCCTTACGTCCCTACTACTTTGACCGTGTTGGTCCAAAACACTACCGAGATACGTAAACTGTTCTACCTGCTCTAGCTTTTGCCCTCCTATTTTAATGTTAAGCTTGGCCTTTTTCTTTCTAGAAAATCGCATAACCTTTGTTTTCTTAATATTGATTCTCATCCCATACCTGTCGCACTGAATTTCCAATTCATTAAGCAATGCTTGCAGCCCCTTGGCTGACTGACAAACTAAAGCTTGGTCATCAGCAAACCTAACTGATTTTACGAATTCCCCGCCCACTTTCATTCCTACCTCGAGTTCATCCCATGCCTCTTTGATCATTTCTTCTGCGTACAGGTTGAACAGCAACGGTGATATTGGGCAACCCTGCCTTACACCCCTTCCTAACACTGCCCATCCTGACTCCCCATTTCCCACCCTCACCTGAGCAGTCTGAGACATGTACAGGTTGCGGATTAGCCTCCTTTCCCTCCAATCTATTCCTATTTTCTGCGATATACTCATTAGTTTTTCCCAATTTACTCTATCAAACGCTTTTTCGAAATCTACGAAACAGGCAAATACCTCCTGGTTGTGTTCTATATTCCTCTCGATTAATAATCTCATTACTGCAATGGCATCACGCGTACCTCTCCCCTTCCTAAACCCAAACTGATCATCCCCTAAGTAATCATTTGCCCTACTCTCTATCCTTTTGTTTATGATCCTGAGAACAACCTTAGCTGCGTGGGATATCAAACTAATTGTCCTATAGTCCTCACATGACGTGGCCTTTACCTTTTTCGGAATAGGAACTAAAACTGATCTCACAAAGTCTTCCGGCCAGATTCCCTCCTCATGAATACTACGGATCAGCCCATATAGCCTGTTCCTCCCATATTTTCCCAAGCATTTCAAAAGTTCCACGGGAATGTTATCTGCCCCCACGGCCTTATTTAGTTTCATCTCCCTTAATGCCCTTTCTATCTCATTGTCTAGTATGCCTGGACCTAAGCTATCTTCCTCTACGTCATGTTCCTTTTCAATGTCTAACTTTGTTGGTCTAAGCTCTTTACTATACAGTTCTTCTACATATTCCTTCCATCTCTCTTGGATCTTTCCTACGTCAACTATTACCTTACCGGCCTTATCTCTAACTGCTATCGTTGATCTCCCTTTCTTACTTCCCGATAATGATTTAACTATGCAGTAAAGCGCACCGATTTCCCCCTTCCTCTGCAGACTTTCCATATTCTCGCACTGCGTCTTCCACCATGCTTCCTTTGCTTTATTTGTTGCCCGCCTCAATTTATTGTTCAATTCTTTGTACTTCATTTTGCCTAATTCTGTATTTATATTCTTCCATTTTCGCCGCTCATCCATTTTTGCAATCATCTCATCCGTGATCCATGGTTTACGAGTCCTTTTAGCGTTAACGGTTCCCATAGTGTCTTTTGCCGCTTTAGACAACCCTTTTTTGATACATTCCCATTTTTCTTCAATAGTACTTAGCTCTTTACCGTCCTCCATGATTTTCTCTACCGTCTGTTTGTATTCCTTTCTTTTCAACCCATTTAATGCTTCTACATTCCATTTTCTAACTCGCCGCCCCTGCCTTATCTTTTTAAAACGTACGCTACATTTCATAACAACTAAATTGTGGTCTGAGTCCGCATCCGCTCCCGGGAAGCTGTGGGAATTTATCACACTGTTCCTAAACCTGTGTCTAACCAGGATATAATCTAGCTGATATCTTCCCGAGTCACCTGGCATTTTCCATGTATACCTGCGTCTTTTGTGGTGTCTGAACCAAGTGTTGGTGATAACTAACCCCTGTCTCCTGCAGAACTCAACTGCTTTCTCCCCGCGGTCATTCCTCGTGCCTAAACCGTAGTCCCCCACCTCATCACCATCTCTTCCTTCGCCTACTGTCGCATTCCAATCCCCCATCACTATCAAATGTTTCCCTGCAGGAACACATGCAATCATGTCCTCTAACTGATCGTATATCCTATCGACCTCTTCTTCCTTATGGTTGCTCGGTGGCATGTATACCTGGATAATAACTAAGTTCGTCGGTTCTGCTTTTATCTCCACTAGTAGTATTCTATCCGTTACCTGCTCTATGTTGACTACGCTTCTTCCTATCTCTTCATTTAATACTATGGCAACCCCTCGTTGGCTCTCGTCCCCACCGCTGTATATTATTCTATACTTATCACTCCAGTAATCCCCGCTATCTCTCCATCTCACCTCGCATAGACCTAAAATTTCTATATTTCCCCTTTCCATCTCTCGCTTAACATTCTCCAATTTCCCCGTCCTCATCATTGTCCTAACATTCCACGTTCCTATTCTAACTAATTTGGTCTTCTTCTCCTGCGTCTTCTGTCCTGCTGCTGCTGGTTTTCCCTTGCAAGGGTTTCGTGGGATGACGACCGCGGAAGCCTTGCCTCCCCCGCTGCCGGGCACGACACACGGCCGATTGGGCCGAGCCCCGTGGTTGCCAGGACTCAAAATATCTCTATTGTCCATCATATTTTTCTAGGGAATGATAATTGAGGTGGTTTCCCGTTGCCTTCCTCAATAGTGTTTTTAACGTGACACCATCACTTACTGGCCGCCCCACTGGGGTCAGACGCCATTGCAGCCGCCTCACTGAGGAACAGACGCTTATAACATCTTAATAATATTGATTAAATGGTGAATATAATTATTTAAAAGAAGATAAAAACTGTAGAGAAAGGCTTTATGTAGAGGATTGGCTAAAAGCCAATTATATTTGAATGAAAATTCAAATATTATTTGCATGGACTTTTTTTTAAATACCTACGCTGCTCTCTTTCAGGGTCGAGTGCTGCATCCAGAACAAACTCGTGTTGTTTCAGTTCGGGAATGTGCACGCTCTCAGGGCTTTCCTGATTCTTATCGCTTTTATGGAAGCATTCTTGACAAACATCGACAGGTAAGTTATTTTTATTGCATTGAATATTATGAAGTACTGTGAATACAATGACAAATTTATGCACAGGAAAAGTTGCAGAGGTAAATCCCTGGCTGGACACATGTTCCTAACATTATTAAATTAAATGGTTTTCAAATCCATGCTATAATCGTAGGAAAAAGGCATGCATGGCCTGGTATATATCGTTTATCTTCCAAATCATTGGCAAAAGCACTGAAATCCCTCACTAACTTTTTTCTATGGATATGGTTTCATTATGAATGAAAGATAGTTTGCCATTATTAATGTTAATGCTTTGATATTTAATAAACATCCTGGTACTTGATAAGGGTTGAGTAATCTAACCCTTAAATGTCAAGTACAAAATAGGCCATCTAAAAAATCCTTATGAGAAGATAGTCTTTTCTTCTTAAAGGTTTTGCCTTTAATTCTAAATTAAATTCTTATGAGTGTATACTTAAACAGCCATTCTTAAGCTTGAAAGAACAACTTTAAGAAATTAGAGAAAAACTTAATTTTTTCTTTGTTTTTGAACTTCCTTCAAAACTTTGAAATAAAATGTTGGGGATTATTATAGTGATACATGAAATCTAGTTCTTACTTGTCTGTTTAGTTAGGAGTTGTAAAAAAAATGAGTATCCAGCTTTTGAATGCATGCTGCTATTTATAATTTAATATTATTTGATTGAATTAGTTCTAAAAATAATATGATATGATGTAAAAAGGCAGTTGTAGATATTACAGCCTCGAGGGTTGACTTAAACAAGCATTGCCAGAAAAATATATTTTTTTTGCTAAGTACTATAAAGCAGAGCTCTTGTACATAATGAGAAACCACATGCACTAAATTGTTGGACTTGTTCTAGATTAAGCGCATTCAGTTTAGAGAGGGTTTGCAATATAATGATTTGACCTAAATTCTTTGCATTAATTTAAACAGGTGGGAAATGCAGTACCTCCACCATTGGGTGCTGCTATTGGTCATGAAATCCGAAAGTGTGTTAGCATGAAGGAGCAGAAGAGCAGAGATGTCAAAGATGACAGTAAAAGTATTGACTAATTTATTGCCATGCAATTTCCAGTTCCAGTAATCCATTGTAAAAATAAATAAGCGATTTTCTGTAAATCCAGAATGGAATAGAAAGGGGCACTGAAGCAAAGCCATTTTAATTTTATTCACAGTAGTTGTGATTTTTTAATGAAATCCTAATTTTACATTTTTATTGGTGGTAAAATATGTTTGTTAGGTGCTTTATTTCATAATGTCTGTCATGACCATAAACAATGGTTTATAGTCTTCATAGCAAAGTTGTTGTTTTTAATTTGTAACAAACTTATAACTTTTATTCCAATCTTAATTTTAATTCAATTTTTATTCCATACTTTATAAAAATATTTAGGAATAAATTTTAAGTATGAATAATACCTCATCCTGTGAATGAAAATATTTTTTATACTGTGACACATGTTTATTAAAGATATAACTGGATAAAAAGTTGTTATTGTGATGTTTGTGTTATTTTATAATTTCTTTTATCATACAGAGTTAATATTATGCTTACATTCATATTGGCCTTCCTCAATAGACTGTGTGAGGTAATCATTGGATGGGAAGATAAGGAAGAATTCTGAGAAACTAGGAGATGCTGCAACAGTAACCTTTTAAAGGAATCATCCGCTAATAGCCATTGCAATGCCACAATTTTGAGGTGTATAAATCATTTGCCTTGATAGGATTCGAACCCAGATCCTTGAGGTCCGGCCAAGTGCTTTAGCCAGTTAGCCAAGAATGCCTCGGTAGATTAACTGTGTTAAGTAGTCAGTTGGATATTGAGGGATCTAGGTTCAAATTATGGACGAGGCAAATGATTTTTCATTTCAAAATTTTTGCAGTGCAAGGAAGAAATTTGGGGAAATGTAGTAAGAATTAATGCTGAAACATCTCCAAATGAGAGGAAGAAGTGCAACAAGGAGAATAACGCAGTCATAGCTATTTTTGATGCTATCAGTAAGTGCTTTACATTTAGATGCCATCAGCAATTGTCTAACTTGAAAGGAAACACTGTTTTCCACTTAACAACAATGTTTTTCTGTGAGCTGGACTTCATGAAGAACTAAGATATTTATATGAAGGAGTGTGTCAGTTAAGTCACAACTTTGAAGAGAAAGATAACAGTGTGGTCATAAGTTCAAGATTGATGCAATAGCCTCATGGTTAATCTGCCCACAATCAGAATGTGAGGGACTGGTTTGGGGCTAGGAAAAAGATAAGGTAGTGCTGTGCATAAGGAAACTAAGTGCAACCTTATATTAAAAGGGAAAGGGTAATTATCACAAAGAGAAGCTGATGATTGCCATCACATGCTTGGGGCGATGAAGAAGCTGGAAAACAATCCAAGAAAGTAAGATGGGAAGATTTTGAAAGAAAAGAGAATGGAGCAGACCAAGACAAAGCCATCAATTCAATAATTAAGAGAAGAGAATTTATTTGTGTTTTACCTATGGAGATACAGGGTGCATAGCTAAGTAGCAAAAGAGAATAGAAGAAAGCATCACCAATTGTAGTGATTAGAGAGTATAAAGCTTGAGGTGTGCAAAAGTAATCAACCTATCTAAGTGGAAGAGTGTAGCTGCTTGACTTGGGTTCATCAAACCATGTGACTCCACACAGAGACCTATGCAGAGCTTTGCACTATTGGAAGAAGGAGTTACAGTATGTGATGAAGCACCAATTAAAATTGAAGGGAAAGGTAATCTGCATTAATTTCAAAATTATGGTGGATGGGACGAAGGTCTCAGAGATAGCCTATGGATGCCCAAATGCAGGATTCTAATATCATAGGATTACTAGAAGAGGAAGGTCAAAACTTAAACTTATTGTGGTGTAATGGAAGGTGAGCAACAGCTGTTTGTATATCTCTGAATGGATGGGTTATATTTTATTACAACTGAAGGCAGTGAATCCATAAATAAAATTGGAAGAGTTAATGAAAAGCCTTGCAGGTAACTATCTAGACATGTCATGATATGTTGGGCCATCTGCATGAAGGTGCTTGATGAGATACTTTTGTGGATAGCAGCGATGCCTGATTGAAGAATGTATTCCTTATACGCTAGGACAAATTAGGTGATTTTCATTGCCAGAAGGCATTCTATTTTGGAGCAGTTTTAGTGACTCTTTTTCCCAAAATTCATTGAAAAGTGCCTTAGTCACATCTTGACAGTTTTTCAAACTCTTACAAAGCCATTTTGATCGAGATAAAGAATAATGTATTTGATTAGTTGAAGAAGCTTCAAGCTGAAGTGATGCTTTATCTAGACAAACGGATTAGAGAGGCCTAGAAATACAAAGGTGAAGTGTGCTATATCAGCCTAGCATCGAAGACCCATCTGGAGAAATGTAGTATCCTGAAGCATTTCTCTACAAACTTGCCATTGTTATGTTATGAGAAAATGATGGAATTCTATAAAAAAGGCTTTAAACAATGGGTGACAAAACCAAACAATCTTTTTTTTTTAATTCCATGAAAAGAAGTTTGTTTCACTTCTCTTCTATCAAGTCTTATCTTTCATGACTTAAAAGTTAAAATTGTTACAAGTTATTTGGTGTTAGCAAAAAACTTTTGTTGAGGTAGATAGTCAGAAGATAGAATGGCAATGCTGGGGGTAAACGTAGGCAATTTCTGTTGAATCAACGAACCGCACAATCTCAACAAGAGCAATCTTGGCCAAACTGAGCATAATGAAGTATCTGTGGAGAAAGTGATTCCCGCTTCTCTTGAAAGCTCTCAATAACCACTTGAAATGTGCTTTAATGCGATATATGCCATGACTGAATAATAAGATTGCTAGGTCATCAAAAAATTTTTAAGTATAGTACTAAAAAATCTGAAAAAAATTGTTTCTGATACTTTTCAAACAAATCAAGCAAATTTCAAAATGAGATCTCATAGTGAATACAAATAATCCATATTTTATCAATAGCCCATATTGCAATCAAAGTTTTTTTTCTTTTTACAAGATATTTCAAGATTAACTAAATACTGATTATTTATTTTATGATTGTAAATATTTTATCAAGCTTAAATAATCAAAATAATATTAATAAAAAGTATACTAAATTCATGTGTAGCTTTATTTGGCTTTCACTTGCTTAGTGATATTTTTCTAGTGCATGCAATTTATATTAATATGCAGAGAGTCATACAGGTTTTTTCTGGAGCCAGTCATGGAAAGGTATTTATAACAAAATCCAAGTCAGCTCAATATGCTCAGAAACTGTCACCTGGAGCCCGTGTTCAACTGTGGTGGCAGGAGGAGGCATGTGTGTCACCTTATTCAGTGTTTTTTTTCCCATAAATGTTATTTTATTTGGTAACTTTAAGGCTGTATCAATTTAGGGCTTGATTATGAAAATTTTAAATTCTAAGAGTCAAGATGTAATAAAACTAGATGAACAAACACTTAGTAATATGCTCGGTTGTAATTTCCTGCATTAACCATAGTGTAATTTTACAAGAAGCATTAGAAAGTAAAGGGTAATAATCTGATCATTATATTCACTTCAAAGATTTAGTCTGGTGATAAGATTTGTGCTTGTTTGACCAATACTGTAATTGCTGTCAATGAAACACTGATTAAAAAAAAATTAGGAAAAAGCTACCAAGAGGACAAGCTCTGAATACCAAGTAAATCTTTTAGGTCCAATGAGATGGGAATCAAATTAGTACAACACTCACATGTTAGAACACATTAAACAAGTGATAAAATGCTCAGGCAGTTGAAATAAAAGTTCCTTTCAAGTACAGATTAAAGTATGTGAATGCAAATCTTAATGATATTACCTCAAAACTGAACATACCAAAAATGGTATTCAGTGTAGCTAATTACATGGCTCATTGAGCAAAAGAGAAAAGAATCAAGGCATGCCCTGATCCTGATAGTTTGACGTGGAAAAACAAACCTTAAAGTTGTTGCAAAAGTGTGGCCTTTCTATGAGAGTGAAGACAAGGGTTGTATCATACTAGGGTAAAAGAATTTGTATCATACATGAAGGTGTTGACGAGATCATATCCAAAAACAGTAAATACTACAGGGTGCGTTTCGAAAGTAAAGCAATTATTTTTCCTCATCCCTTAATCTTCAGTAACTACGAAGTACAACAGCAGATGACAAGTTCAGGCAACAATCTTGACGCTCAATCGATGGTCAGAGTCCAACAATTGTCGCACACAAGCCACATTGATGTCGGTTTTGTTGGTTGATGGCTGCCCTGAACGTTGTTCTTTGTGAACCTCTTCCCAGCCCTCTTTAAAGGCATTCAACCACCTCGAAACTTATGAGTAGGACCGAGCAGTCCCCATAAGACTCACGAATCATTTGGATAGTCTCCCCAGGAGATTTTTTTTAGTTTAGCACAAAACTTTGTAATCGCCTAACGTTGCTCAATCGTCGAGTTCATTTTTTTCATGACATGGTCTGCGTGCAGAGGTTTACAATAAGTGACGTTCTGCTGCTTCCACAGCTTGGAGAGCACTGAGACCGGTTTCACGGCAAAGCTTAGCGTTCTTTCCACCTAATCCAAGTGGTTTGATCCCACTCTGACAAATGAGAGTGGAGTGGGAAATATAATTGCATTACTTTTGGAACGCACCTTGCATGTTACTTATAAGACTTAAATGTTGGTAGGTTTTAAGGAGACATCCCAGGATGTTTACGTGATTTTACTGATTTTTTCAAACAGACCGAGACACTGCTTTCTGGCCCAGAATTGGAATAAGGCAAAAACCAATGCTAACTTATTCTTAGTTTACCAACAATGATATGTGATAACCCATTTGAAGCCAGCTACTAAACTACATTTGGAGCATGTGACTTCAAACTGTCCAGGAATGTACATTTTGAAAGATATCTATGTTGTAAGAAGGTTTTGAAGTAAAGAATATTGATTAAGTAAATTCAAACTGTGTTCCAAAAGATAAGGTCAATGGCTTAGAGGTGGTTACTAAACCACGGGAGGAATTCATAAGAGATTTTCTTGAACCCCTTTCAAATCTTCAACCATCTTTCAAGTCAAAGCAACAATCATCATTTCTTATCCATACTAAGTAGGAACCCAGAGGATGAGTTGATAGTACTTCGTAATTTCACCCAGAAATACTCCTTCAAAATGCAAGATTCCACCCATGGATATACAAATTGTAATTGGAAGTATGCATAAGCAATGACTCCCCTATTCTATATCCACCCATGTCACAGGAGTGATGTATGTGGCAAATTAAAGCACATCAATTCGTAGTGATTTCTGATTGTCTCACTCTAGACACTGTTGTCTTTCAATTTTTATAACTCATAGCATTCATCAAATAGTATTTTATTCTAACTCCATCAAAGTTATAATACTTTCCCCATGGCTTTGAGCCAAATCAGAAGAATAGCATAAATATCTTGAATCTTGTGCCTGCATGAGTAAGACCCATAAGGCAAACAAGGTTTGTTGTACAAACGGATTGACATTTTTGCGTAATCTCCCATGTGACTTCATGCAATTGTATTGGTGGCACTGTGAAGATAAAAGCCAAAAAACCTTTACCAAGTTTCCACTGAGGAAATCATGAAACCCTGCCATTTTTATGAGCGAGTGGTCTAGCGTCAACTTGCAATCCGTGCACCAGGACAGCTCAAACCAGCTGCACCAAGATGGAGAAATTATCTCCAAGGATTAAAGCTATCTACCAAGGCCAGTGCCTTACAATAACTCTCCTATATCTCTGGGAATATGAATAGAAAACACAGTAGACCATGCCCCTTCTCAGTATCTTCAAGGGAGGCAGAAATGGCAAAAGGCTAGATGTAGTAGTAGTAGTAGTTTTTTTATGGGAGGTGACCAACAGCTCAGGTCATTTGCGCCATTAGAGATGGACAGGAAAGGATGAAGGCTGGACCGCCACCCTGCCTACTCTTAACGAAAAGCACTGAGGAGTCTGCAGCTTAACGCCCCATCCGAAAAACGGTGTACTCACTCAAGCTAGATGTCATTGTAATCATTTGCACCATGACATGTCAATATGGTGACTGGTATGTGCTCTTTTCATTTGATGAGGAGCAGAAAATCCAAGGGTCATTCCTTCATCCCATGTTTCAGCTGTCATTTGCATGCCCTGAAACACTAGACATTCTTTGCATGCACTGGGGTGACATATTCACGAGACTGACTCCATAAGAAACTTACCAAATAAGATCACACATCCATAACTACACCACTAGAGGTAAAGCAAATCTAAATATTAACTTATTGTAGATGAGATTGTATAATTATTTGCCTAGTCAGCTGAAATTGAACTGTATCCAGAGTTTCAAGAATAGGATATATACCTGGTTACTTGCTCACCCACTTTATTCCTTGGATAAATTATTTTGTGACGATCTTCATCACATTTAAGAACTTATGCTTATATATCAATTAATATTGAAAACATTTTATTTGGTTGTACCATTTTTCAAAATGAATTAAGTATTATTATTATTATAACACCTCTGAAATCAGGAAGAGTCAACGTCGACAATAGCAAAGAGAGAAAATTTTTGATCCAGTGAAGTAACGTAATATTTTGTATAAATACTGGGTATATTCATATAAATTCCTTATGAATTATCCTTTAAAATAAGCCCTATATACTACCATGTGCATTGGAAAGCTATGACAATGCGTTGTATGTCATAATATGTAATTTCATGCATTTGAATTTATTCATAATTTCTACTCTGCTTTTCATTTTCTGACAAAGGTGATTCAAATATAGAAAATAAAAAATAGGTATTACTTCCCAAACAGCAACTAATAGAATTCTGAGTTTCGTTTAAACTGGTAACAAAGAATTCGAAAGAAGTATTTTTTTGTTACTTTGACATGGAATGACCTAAATTATGACACATTTCTCCAAATTTTGGACGTTCAGATAAAGTATTATTAACACCTCAGGATATTATAATTTAATTTCTGATGCCACACACGTGAAGTAAATTATTCGTCATAAAATCCAATAGTAGCCACAACACTTCAGAGTGTGGCCAACTTTCCTTCCTCTTCTTTGCCCCCCTTTCTCTCAGGGATCATCTTCTAGTGCCGAAACCACAGGTGGCAAGACACGGAGTGTGGAATCCTAAATCCCTTTCAGAATTCGCGGATGAATGACAAAGAAGAATCCAGTCTCAATGCTGACCAATTCAAAAAGGTTAGACCCAAGTCATTCATTTCATGTGATGTACATATTGCTCTAAACAACATTTGTATTCCCCATATGCAGTAGCAAACAGCGCGAGTCAGGGTATACACTTCTACCTTTCAATGCTCGAAGATGGTAGCGGTATGACAGTTGAGAAGAACAATAAATTTACGTCATTACACCCGTGCTTGTTAATCACAGGACTAAAACAGAGACCAGCCCACTATCTGATCCATCTTTTAAGCTAAGGAGGTACACGGGCATCAACACCCTTCAATCAATGGCTCACTCCTGGGTTCATGCAGAGCGAGTGCCCCATCAAAAGACAAATTAGGGTCGTGGTAATTCGAATATTTTGAAATATAATGCAAACATTTTTGTTGTAAGATAAACAGCTGAGCCCAGTGACCTAATAATACATGACAGACAATTCACTTCCAATGCCAAGCCCTTCCCCATTATCCTTTTAAGTGTGAAATCACACTCAATCATCTTATAGAAATTTCATACTTGATAATTTCGTTGCTCACATTATGTGGCCAAATTCTTCTGATCAGTACTCCAATGACGGTTAACCAGTCAAAACGCTACTTTAAGACAAATTACATTAGGTTTTATTGCAGTTGATGAGTGCCCGGCCGCACATTTCTACGTATTTCAAAACAATACCTTGGTATTAACTTCAATGTTGCAATTTCAAATAGTGATGAATATATGACGATAGTTGACATCACATGAGGTAAATCAGGATTAAAAAAATAAAAGGGTATAATCAAATTTTCATGAAATTATCGTGGTAATACTCCACCGAGTAACAGTGATATTTTCAACGATCGTGTGCCAACGAGTTCCTAAATTGAGTCTGCCAAACAGAGCGAATGCAGCGCCAGGCGTGAGTTTTGGCGGCGTAAGCAATATACTAGCAGTTTCTCTTCGATGGTGGAGGCAGGAAGCTGTCTTTGGCTGTGAAATTCAAGATGGCAACTAGCGACGATGAGCCTATGCATCTTTATGAAGTGTTTCAAAATTGTTTCAATAAGATAGCGAATAAGCAGCCAGGTGAGTTTTGTTGCTCCTAGTATTTTTTTGGTTGTATTCCATTTTGTGATTGTTCTCCATACGTTTTGACTGTTTGTTGTGAAATTTAAGGATGTGTCTATGTTGCTATACTTAAGCTAGCTGGGAATTGTGTAACATAGCTTGTTGGGCATAAGTTCTTTTGGCTTTTAAAAGCATCCTTTCTGGTTATTTCGATTGCCCTTAGTTTGAATGGTGGTATTAATCGCCAGCAGAACATAAGCCTTATGCATCAAATGGTTTGTTTTGTAGAAGGTCATCGCAAGAGCATTGTGCTGTAATTATGCGAAGTTTTGGGTGTTCATGCTCACCCCGGGTGACGTTTCCGCATAATATGTTAACAAATATCGGAACCAAAGTGAATTATTGAAATTTAGTTCCTACCTTAACGACATTTTTTATGCATCCTTAGGCAAAATGGGACTCTCTCCCAAACACATCTGTATTGCAGCTTGTTTACATTGATATTGTATATGTACACTTTGCGGTAAATACCGCAACAGAAGTCGTGTAAATTAAATACTGCCGCGAATATCATCGTAGGAAATTGTATATTGCATGATATCCTTATAATCTTCCGTGCAATCTATGTCAGAATCATACGGATGACTTGTTTATGAGGTTTTTCAAAGAATCACGCTGCTTGTTGCGTATTGACTTTTGTGTGTGTAATATATATATTCTGCATTCCTAGGGAATATATTAATACTCAGCACGCGTTGGTTTTGTTTAATCTACTTTTAGTGTATTTCTGAATGCTTATGTCTATGGATATCTTATTATCTTGGCATATTAACCGTAGTTCGCCAAATTTCACTGCATTGACCTGAAATTCAAGTACGCTCACGCAACTTTCGGAATATAAGTATTAATTTAATCGAATATTTGATATTAGTGTTTTCGACAGTGACATTCTCGTGTTCGTATTGTGCTTGTTTTATTCGTGTTTTTTAGAAATTAATCCTTAATAAATCTTTAAAGTGGTGTTAATTTGACTATTTTTGTTGTGCTTAGTTATTTATTTGTTATTTTATGATAGCTGAATTCTGCAAGATTCATGTTCGTTTAATGATTTTTCATTTGAATTCTTTCCAGCCTCCTTGAAGGTAGAAAACGTTTGTTGACTATTGTCTTAACTTAGGATTGGCTGCGTATGTTTTAGTATTATTTATTCCTTTTCATTTCTTTCGAGTTCTTTTATTCGGAGGTGATGCAGTTTGTTGACAAGGCATTTGACATTGTTTATTTTTGAAGAAATTAGCTATGTCCACATTAATGGAAACAGTGACATCTTACTAATGCGCTATATCTACTCAACATTTAATTGGTGGAGGTTAGTCGAAACATTTTCTAATTTTTTGCTGTAAGTTGTTTTTTAAATGTTTTTGAAATTGCTTAACATGAGGACCTCAAGTGGTGATGGCGGTTCAGTGTTGTGTTTACAGTCAGGGTAACTTCAATTGACTAAGCTTTTGCAGCATTTCTTCGCATATGCTTGGAAAGTAAATTACTACGATTGTGATCGAATTATAACTCCAAGACCGGTCGACGAAAATGTTTCATACGTGTTTTTGTGTGTGTGCTCTAAAGGGGTTAACGTGTACACTTTAATTGCCACAAGTAAATAAGAATATAGTTGAGTGAATTTTAACTGGAAGAGTTTAGGTCCTCGATTGATAATATCGAGTTCGAATCCGGATTTGGATGGATTCATACGTTCTTTTTGTTTTCGATCCTCAATTTTTACATTGTTAATTTCGCCGAATTTGTGAGCTGTTTTTTAATTGAACTTTCATATCATTTGTCGTGACTTTTCCAAATTCTACGTTTCTTTAGATGGCCCTTAGTTTTGTGGTTAGTGATTATTTTTGTGTAATAAATTTTTACTGAACCTATTCATATGTGGTGGATATATAATATATCGGCTGTGACCGATGTATTGTATTGGCCGTTTGGAATGTTTTGGTAAATTAAAATATAAACAATCGGTGAAATTTTAGAATTTGGCATTTCCATTTATGATGGATTAATGCAAAACGATGTGTTATGAAGTAATGATTGAAATTTTAATTGAGACGGGTTATGAATCTTACGGTCTCTATATATTAAATGTTCCAACACTATAATTCCCTAACATTCTTAGACTATTGTATTGCCACTACATACTTGATTGACATTTTTTATTTTCTTATATTTTCAATGAAAAGGCTCGAAAGTATTTGGAGGTCGTTCGTTTTTTTTTAAGTAAAAAATTTCCCATGGCTCGGGTTGAATCTTTTTGGTGCTGTACCATTGGTGCTCAACTGATTGACGGATATGCCTGCATCAAAGGGATAATAATGTAAATGATTTTTAGGGAAACAAAGTGTACCGTATTTTCTTAATCGATATGTATAAACAACTATTGAAGAAGTGCTAGTATAATAGACACATGGTCAAAAGGATAAGGATGTTTGAAAAGAGAAACTGCTGCTATGGGCAAAAATTGTAGGGTAAATATGTTAATTGAAATTGATAGCATGTATAACTGATGTTAGTAGAACGATTAGTGTCCATATTTGGTCATTTCTTGTATTTTAAGGTCAAACATGACTTTATTGTCCTTATATTTTAATTGCATAGCCGTAGACGGAACATTTCTGTAGATATGTTGAAGATATACAGTCAATTTGAGTTGCCAACATTTAATTTAGTTAAATATTGAACAACTTTGTGAATCATAAAATTCTGATTGTTTACCATGTGGTACTCATTGTGAATATTGATATTATTTCAAAGTAGCGCTTATTGCAAAATACATTTTTATGTATCAGAAATATAGCCTAATTATCCATGGGGGATAGGCCCTTATGACGTCCTTGTGAATATGTTTCCATGATTTAAAGAATTTGAATTGACAAGTCACGTTAATCAACCCAAAAGGTGGTTTGATAGATGGCTGGTCTCACTTAACATCATGCCTACCGGAATGTGTCACCCATCTGAGCCGTGGGGCTGTTTCCTTTCCCCTGGGCTCCCTGTGGTTTCCCAGGAAGATCTCGTATTTGGAAAATCTCACAGCTTTAGTAAAGATGTGCTGCTCAAAGACTCATGATCACCATCCTGAATCGCTTCAGGAGCCTCTCCGCCCCTGAGGAATGTTTATCATATTAAATTTTAGTCTAATTCATTAATTAAGGATTTAATTAAATTATACCTATTCACGATATTTAGCTCATGACGAAGTCATCACCATGCTTAGGAATGTTATTTTTCAAATATTTTCATTGAAGTGTTTCGTCTCCAGTTTTTTTGTATTAATAGTTTCTATTTTCTTATATTCGAAGCCTCCTATTTCATGTGATTATCTTATTTTATAATTGAGTCTAAGGTGCTTTGGCAGTGTGCCCTTTTTTGTGTCCTGTCAGTCATTTCGCGTCATGTATGTTTGTCTGCTTTGGGATTTAAACCCGCTGGATTTTAGACAGCCGTTGAACTTAGGGCGAACTTCAGGAAGACGTGGCAGAGTAATATTCAATGAAGGTTTACTACATTTAAATTTACATACGGAGCGATTTGAATGGATCCAACATGGTTTCAGGTTTTTAAGTTGATCATGAATTTTTAGCATTAAGATGCTTTGTACATTTTAAGCGTAAATTGCTGCGCTGTCGAGAAACAGCACCCCCCGCCACACGCCACGGTCCTGTTGTGCCATGAGGATCCTAAAATCAGGTAATTTGCTCCATCCAATTGGAAGTGGATCGGTAAAAGTTGGGCTATATTTACAATTAGGATTGAAGATTGCGTTTAGCGTGGAATAGGCGAGTGATCGTTTCGAAAATAAGTTCGTCTTCCTTGTTTCTAATTCCCGTAGCACTCGGGTCGGTCGTTTTCGCTTCGGGTTCCCTCCACCTGCTTCCCCCCCCCCCCCGCGCCTCGGCGTGCCCTCTCCCCCTAACCCCCCACCCCACCCACCCTGCGACCACTACTTCTTGCTCACTTCCACGTCCCTCCGCTGCCCGTTCTCGCTCCGACGTCGAACTCCATCCATGCCGTGCGTTTAGTTATTGTTGGGTTGTGCGGAGAAATTTGTTTATCCCATGATTTTTGTAGTCTCTAACGTCCGGGTGTTGGAGAGCATGCCCTCGCACACCACGTCATAGTTGGGCAACGTATCGTCGTATTCCGTCAAATCTTGAATGACCCCGGAAATTATTGAAGTGGAAGTATATCCATTTAGCCGTGCAATGATTTTTTGTCGTGGGAAACCCGTTTGGTCGATGTTGAGAGTGAAGCTGTGGGCATAGATGTTGAAATTGTTCTTTTCCATAAATGGGCGTGACCTCGTGATGACCCCCACCCCTTTTAATTTCCTAAGATTTCGACCGCCCTGAGAATGCCTTGGCTCTCAGAATTACCTAGAATTGTTTGGAGTATTTATTGTTCAGGGAGTACATGGGGAATAGCCGAGTTTTTCGTTTAGCAGTCAGAAATATTCCACTGAAAGGTTACCAGCCCAATATTTTGGAAGTATAATAACTTAATACATTGGGACAACCGGTCCCAACCAGGGCACTGTGGTCAGGATGTTCTTCAAGCTTCGGTGAGAACTCCATCCCCACTTACTTCTCTGTTGTGTTTTTAGTCCTCCAATCAGGTACTTTATTTTAATGTTCTACTGCGGTAACCAGCTATGTATTAATATGCACACACAATGTATTAATACATCTACTTAAGCTTTGTTTAGTGCCGATATTTACTAGTGCGAGAAAATTTCTACCAATGCTTCAGTGTAGCGATCGAAAGCCCTTTTCTTTTCAAATTTTTAGATCTTAATTTCTGTTGGTCACGTGCCCGTGTAAGTTTTTATTCGCTTTTAGAGTAGCAATATTAAACTAGAAATCAGTGAGGTCAATTATTTTATTGTAATTGCCTATCTGTGCATAAATGACCAATGCCCTAACTATCCCCGCTACTCACCCTTGCGGTAAGACATCATTGAGGTGCATGCGAGCATCACAGGCCGGATTGAGACCTTTCGTTGGACTTCTCCTTCCGTGTGTCTGCATTGCCTTGATTAGCAAATTTCAATGCTTTGTAGATTTTCTATCATTTGTGATTGATTGTATCCGAAAATGATTTTGAATTAGAATCACAGAATTAAGGTTACAACTGAGTTATCTCATCGACATTTGCTTACTCAAATTTTTCATTCCATGACTGGCCTATTTATCTATGCTTGGAAACCATTATCGCCTGGTGCTCTTATTTAAATGGAGTGCTGTTGGTAAAAAAAAGGCTGGGTTAGAGTCGTGGTGGTCGAGTGGTAGCTGGGTTGGGCGTGTTAGGATCCTCACCGGAAGGCCAAGAGGGTTCCGACATTCCAAATATTGCCTTTGCCCAGGCCATCTGAATCCCAAAGAGGTGTACTTGTATCTGAACGCCAACATTTTTCGTGGGTCGTCGGCGGCACAGGGAAAGGAACACCGGGCTCCCGCTGCCATGCGTGAATTTCATGCGCCATAGTGATTAATTTGAGGTGAACTCAATCCTTACTTATCGGAACCAATTATCCTTTCGACTACTGTGGTGAGAGTACTGATGACTCGTCGTCGGAAAATACGTAATGTAACTGCCTGGGCAACGTGCAGCAATGGCTCTGTTGTGTAATTGAATTCATGAGCAAACTTTGGCGGCACTGGAATTTCGCTATCGTCATGGGAATTGGATGTACAAGTATTTTCCACCTTGTCACCTTTTGGCGTACGCTGCCAATTTATTGCTTCACTGTTCGTAACCAAAATTGTGATTATTTGCCCTTTTTGGCGCTCATAAATGTTTTCATAAAACTCCAGGTTAATCAGGCAACAGGTTAAGGTCTATTGTTCTTTCACTGGTATTTAATAAGGTAACTGCAGGGATTGAGAAGTATGTAAACAAGACAAGAATACATGTATTCGCGAAGAACTGCTTAGGGTAGGCCTCTTGCATTGTATTAATTCATTGGCTCGGTTGAACTTAGGTCATGGTTGAAATAGAAACATAGGATGTATTATGTATCCCTTAGCTCGGCACTACATGGATCGCATTATCTTTTCCGTTAACTGTCGCTTGTAGTTAACGTTAAAGTAAATCGTTGTATCGTGTTTGGTACTGCAATCCATCGATTAAAACAACCATAAACACAATAATTAACCCTAAGGTCGGTTTGGTAGGTGATAGTAGAGTTCACCCAGTACTAAGCCCGACGGTGTGCGGAATTCACACATTCCCAGTGAGTTCCCTTCCCTGTGCCGGTTATGGTTTCCCAGAAAGATCTGGTATCCGAAAAATGACAGCTTGGGTGGAGCCGAGAGTGCTCGGGAATCGAACCCGCGCCTTCCGGTCAGTAGTCTAACGCTCTACCCTCTAATCAATCGATTCGTTTGTGTTAATTGGTTTCCAGGCGACTAATCAATTTTTATTCACATTTTTATTCCCTCCTCCGATTACAAAATTTGCCCATACCAATTCAAAACGTCGGCTTGACAAGGACTTTTTAATGATGGAACTGTTTTTGGATCGTACTGATTATCAGAAATCTTGACTTAAGACCAATGCTTTGTAAATTTCAATTATTTTACGTAAGTAAACGATTGGTTGATCGTATAATCTTCTACTTCCTACTAATGCACATACCTTTATGCATGTACCTTGTTCAGCACTTAGACTCCTGCGAAAATTGTACTTATAAAATGGTTGGGAAGACTTTTGCCAGACAAATAAAAAAATAGTTGTTACCTATGAATTGTTGAGGTATTAAGAGAAAGTGCAGAGGTGCAGGAAATTGTAGTCGCATTTATTGTTTCGCAGTAACATAGTTCACGAAAAGGGATTTACGTATCGAACATTGAATGATTTTGTTGGCGTAGTACTTGGAAATCAAATGTCCGTGAGTGTGTACGAGTACTCGTAAATGAGCGTTTGTTAGTATGGCACAATTTTTTCCGATCGTGATATTTCCCAATCGAGGAAAACGTTATAGTGCCTCCGATGTCCTTGATGGCTGAAGTTGGGGGAATCGACGCCGACTTCTTTCTGTCAGGGCACGTACGAGGAATGTTTTCCATTCCTGGAAAATTTCGAGTCACCGATGGTCAAATGATTTGACGCACTTTGTAACTGGTTTGCAATAGGCTCAGTGAAAACAAATACATACGGCTAAGATGTCATGTTAATAATGTTTGCCTTATTTAAGGATTGAGAAGATTTATAATTTATTTTCGCAGAAAGTGGAATTTCATTATTGACCTAAATCAAATAATTTATTTATCGTAGAGTGAAACCACAGGAACGATATTTGTAATAGTTCCCTGAGTTATCGGTTAAATTTCGTTTGTATTGATAGTTTTTGTAGCCCGCAGAAAAAATAGTTACTTTTCATTTGTCCCCTTGAAAAGCCCGGCGAGAAATACAAGTCAATCGATAAGAAAGACAGTTCGATCAGGGGTGATGAAAAGCGTCGTAAAATTGTCTTAATTCAGCTAAAGGAAATTTTCAAAACTAAAGAAATGTGAATTTCAGCCCGTCAGAATATTAATAATAACAATTGAGAAATCTTTATGGGAAATCGTACACGAGGAACTAGGACATATTTCACAAACGCCTTTCTTGTGCTAGAATTACGAGAAAGGAAATAGAATCATCTATAATGAAGTGTATAAATCAGCAGATTATTTTTTTTTTAATTTCCGAATCAAACTGACTAACCTCAGTTAAGAATCTCCAGTTTTGTTTCATTTCGTCGCACTGCATTTTAAAATAACGAACAATTCACATGTCCATTTTTGAGGGATAAAAATTTTGCATTTGGCCCCGAAGATAAGTTAGTACACTAATTTTGGCAGTAGAGATGGTTCGATTCTGTTCGAATAACCTAAAAATCGTTTGTTTCACCCTGATTCGTCCTCATTACCCAAATTGTTCCCTAATGTCACACGCTTCTCTCTGGTTCCGTCCCAGTGTTGTTCCGAATCTCATTTCAGGCACTTACCGCAACAGGTCAGGTTTTTGACGGCCGCATAACGTCGGTCGGAAGTAATCGCCAATTTTAACCCCGCGCGCCTTCGAGTATCTTCGATTTGCGCTCTCCTTCCGCCCCCCTCATCGAAATCCAAGCTTTTCACGACCCTTTCCCATCGTATAGTAGGATTTGATTTAATATTGCGTTTAATTTCAAGTACGACAACACTGGAATCGATTAACATTAACTCGCTCAATCTATTGACATGTTGGAATTGCAATAATGATTTGATTAACGTTATTATTCTACGCGATTATTTTTTGAACTTCCCATTTCTTTTAGCAAATCCAAATTAGACCTATTAAGTAAACGGGAAGTAAAAATCATCGGCGATATCATTTTCAGTAATTTGATTCATTATCATCTGTATCTATTCCCATCTGTTACTTGTTTGTTATTTTTTTAAATTGGTCCCTCTTTTTAAGGTTTTTCTCTTTCCCACCCAAGGTACGTCTGATGAATTGGTGTGCTCGGTAATCATGCCCTGCAATAGAAGCGGCTGTAGGTATCCGATTCTCTCAATCTAATTGAAGTTTTATCCACCCAATTTCATAGCAGTGACCGAATAGTGACCTTAATTAAAGTTTCCCTTAATCGACTTTGAAATATGAGAATCATTGTTTCCATACCGAATTTCGTAAGCTTTTCAGGTGAACGTAGAATTAAGTGTCATTATGCTAATACGAAAAGATTAAGTTGGAAAGCGGAAAAAAATAAATACAGATATGTTTTTATTCTTTTAATTTAACTGTCATCATTTTTCTAGAAATTAATTGCGCCCCCATCCTAGCATGACAAAAGTTCTTCCGTTGACTGGTGAGTTTTATTTTTGTCTTGACGAAAGTGTTCTCACTTGTACGGGAATTCTTTATTGCTCGGGTATCTAATACCATCGGGCCTGGCGGACAGGTTGTCGGTTGACAATGGGGATAGCGGATGGAATTTTTCGAAATTATTTCTTAAAAAATTGGTTCTGATATGATAAAAAATAAGTGCAAAAGCTCGCATACCAAAAATAAATTTTCGAAATTGCTGATACAACCACTGGTGGATGATATGGATATGGGATGACGCACATACCGATTATGCTGTGCCTCTATTTCTTCTCTCTTCACGGTAATCGAGATGGTGAGGCGGCTATCGTACTGGCTTCCCACCCAGAGGGCCCGGGTTCAAATCCTGGCGGTGTTGAACATTTTTCAGAGGTATCTCGATCCCTGCTTGAGGTGCTTTGTGGAGGGCACTTTGAGTGAGTACGCCGTCCGTCGGATGGGACGTTAAGCCCCTTGGCGCCTTTCGTAAAGAGCAGGCTAATGCCGACGCCGGGTGTCTATCCACCCTTCTTCACCCTTTCCTGTACATCCCCTATGGCGCAAATGACCTCAGCTGTCGGTCGCCTCCCCTAAATACTACTACTTCTTTCCTCACTGTCTGCCGTGTTACCAATATTTTGTGATGATTATGTATTCTTCTTTGACGATTTTTACTAATAGGAAGGCCGAAATCTTCCTTTTTTGTGGCTCTATATTGTCAGGGATGAGCTATGTAGTCTGATTTGTTGCAGTTTTGTTTGTATTGCGTCAATTGCGGTCCTTAACCGTTTTGAGATGATTGATGGTAGTGTGTTGACCTACCGCTTTTTTCTATCGGAATCAAATTACATTTATAATATACAAATACTATCACATTTCTACGGAGGAGATCAAAACTGTATTTATGGCACGGTCTAGATTTTGAGATCGAACAAAATATCGTTGTTGCCCGTGGTTTTATGCTGATTTCAGTCTGATGGATCAGTGCTAATATTTAATGCCGGTGATTGTACTAAGCCGCCCAAGTGTTTGTGCTGTTGATCACTAAACGATTTGTACAATGAACAATTTAGTGATATCGGAGACGTTGGTAGAAGTATTTGCATGCAATAATTGCAATGCCTTTTCCTCTTAAGCATTATCAGCATATACTTATAAAATCCTCCCAAGCCATTTCGGAATCATTTTATAATTGGGGCTGCATGTTTTTGCAAGAAATGAATAATGATATAATTTTTCGCGTCAGTTTAAAAATATTCTGAAGACTTGAACAATTGAAACGTCATTAATCATGTTTAGTGAATTTTAGACAAGAAATGTGTTGTCACATAAATTTAAATTGGAAAGGTCTGCGTAAGAATTCCACAAGGATTTATAATGTAATCTGTGGCTTTGCGGCCTTGTTTCTGGAACGATCGGGATCTTCCTGTTTCAGTCATAACTTTCAAATGCTGCTAAATACATCCCCATGTTGTGGCGTAATGTCAATTTAGTTACCTAAGGAATTACTTTTTCTATATCTTGAGTTATGTCATCTCTGCCATGTGAATTCATTCGGAATCATTGATCTTCATTAATGTAATCTCATGATATAATGAAGGTTTAACATGGCTGGAAAAGCATTTATTTTGCACTCGAGACTTCCGAATTTGGCGCGAAATTTTGTATTCGGAGTCTATAAGTTTCGGCTCAACTTTTTTCGACCTATTTAGCTTATCCAGAACTATTTTGTGACATATCTTGTTGGTTCTACCGTTAATGTTTTTTGTGGGACTGTGTAATGGGATATTAAGTAAATGATTGAATTAATACTTTATATTCCTAAGATAGAAAGTCCTTAAGATGTCTCTTTCTTCCCTGTGTCACAAGTTTTTCAGTCGAAGCGTATGGAGGACCGTTAGAAAGCCAACGGAATTAATTTAGCCCTTGGTCTTTTGACTGTTGAACACGTAACGTGACCACGATTGTAGTATGCGAAACAAAAATGGGGAGTGTCCGCTATTCCGGGCCAGATGTTTCATTTTATCGCTAGTTTAGCCCTTTATGTTGTGTCTGATTTATCAAATGGAGTCCTCGGCAACGCCTCTTCACTCTTTCCGGCATCCCTCGGATCCTCCGCTCGCACCTTTGTCTCAAGTGTTGTGTTCCCGGGGATGGCGGAAAGGCAGTGATGAGGGGCCAGGGGAGGGACCGAGAGTAGGAAGACTAAGGAGGTTGTCGGCGTCGAGGGGGGCTCCAGGGAGGTCGCCCGAGGGGAAGGGGGTGCCTCCCTTAATTGCCCCATTGGTCTCGCGCTGCCCCCCGCGTCTGAGGCGCTGGGTCATTCTTCCTTCACTCCCACCTCCCCGGAGGAGGAAGGGCGGCGCTGGGTCCATCCATCTCTCTCCCCCGCCCTGGGCCCCTCGCTCACTCATTCCCTCCTTATCTCCTCCACCACTTAATCTATTTCCCCCCCCCGTCCGTCCTCCCCCTCTCCTTCTCACCGTCTCTATTTCGGTAATACGGTCAAGTGTGTGTTTTCGATGTCACTTACTCTCGGAAAATCGCTTCCTTCCTACCGCAAACCTACTTCGTCTCAAGCTTCTTGTTGTAATTTGTTATATTTTGTGATGAAACCGATATTTTTGATCAGTTTTTGAGTATTTCGACTGTCAGTTTGCAAATTTAAAAAAATACGTTTTGCGGTCGTTTTTTTCTTCTAATATGTTGGTTTGTTGACACATTTCTGAAATTTTATTTTAGGTACATCTTCCATTATGTTTAGTAGAAAGAAGTAAAAGAAAATATTGTAAAAAGGCATAGTGGTGATCGTATAATGTCTTTTTTGCCGAAAAAAAACCCTTATTGCACGTGCATTTACGAATAATTATACGCATTTATGCTTGCAAGTCGCAGCAAATTTAAATCTCAAAACTTTGGTTCATGATTTTCTGCTGCTACTGGGTGCTGGTATTAACTTAAGTTGCTACGAAGCATTTTTATTAATAATCGGGGAAGTAAAAAAATGTGGATTTGAGAATCATCTGGCAAATAAATAAATGATACCGAACTGCATGGCGCCATGAGCATGTGACAGGGGTCTAGCGGAGAAGCGGACGAAATCCTGCAATGGCCAAAGGTGAAAGGGGTGCACCCATCTCTTGTTGTGCAGGAGACCCGAGCGATTTTATTATTTTATCATATTCGGTTTTACATGACTGAGAAGGCTGTCTTTTGACAGACTTCTCCAGATTGGTGAGCATTTTCTCAGTGGAGAGAGAGAGATCTAATATGCAGTCTACTAAATTCATAAATTCATGTTTTGCTCGACAATTAATCTGAGGTAGAACAGTATGCACTCAGTGTATTATGGTTTTCTTAATAGTCCACTCTACATCGCGTAATTTAACGGAGCATCAAGCGGATGAAGTTAGGGATGTAGCTTCTTTAGTGGATAGCTTTTCTAAGTTCAATAGGAAGATACCATACAATTGTGGACACGTTCCTGCTGAAATAACCTCTAATAGCCAACCAAAATATGAATGTGATCAGCATTTAATCTAATAAAATGCAGAAAATGAGGAAAATGAAGAAGTGCTGGGATGATAGGAGAAGAGCAATGGCCGTGAGGAGAGATTCGGAAAATGCATGAGTGGACGGATATCTAAAGATATAATGGGAGGTTGAAGATTGTGTCAGTGGGGAGGATATTGAATTAGCGAGGGAGGAAGAGGATACATTTGGGAATTTTAGGCAGCGTGGAGCGAGGTAGAAAAAGCATATAGAGCTAGCTGAATGTTGTGCGGCTGAAATGCAGAGATGTAGCAGCGCGTAGTCCCCGAGGCCATCAAAAACCGCCTTTGCCTGGTGTGCTACTGCTAAAAAAAATATTCTCGCGCCCAAGTTCGACTTCCATTTTTATCTTTTGAGAAAGCTGTTGGGTAGGTGTTTTTTTGTAAATAAAGGTTAATGTCGAGGAAAATCAACTATAGTCGCTGTATCTTTCTTCTGAGTAATCTTTGGTTGGTGTGTAAACCGCCCCAATTTTTATGAAATGGTAGTAATTGAAAAACTAGCACAAAAGCCGTTATACGTGGAAATAGAATTTGGCTTACGTTGTAATTTTCGTCTTGCTTTTGCATCGTCATCAAAAGAATGAGATAGTATTCGTAAACTAACGGATTTTCCAATATTCTCCCAACAAAACACGAACTAACACCAACCACTATAATAACCCATTTGTCAATTCCTATTACTTAATTTCTCCCTCCATTCCGTCCAACACGGCAATTATATTTCTTCTCCCTTTTCGCATGCCTAACTTTTCCCCCTCTATCACAGACTGCAACGTCCCATACACAGTCAAAATACTCTACATCCATCTTTTCTGCCTCCGTTTGGTCTCTTCCATCCATCCCCTCTCCTCTCTTATCATGCATACACTTTTTTGTTTTATAGTCTGTCCTTTCACCTATTCCATCCTTATCCACACCCACAATTCATAAGCCTTCAATATATCATCGTGATTCAATGGCCATGTTTCCGCGTCGATCAAAACCACGCTCAACATTAAAGTTAAGACCAGATGTTTCTTAATCGCCTTACTCAGCATCCCTGGCATCAAATCCCTCTTCCTTGTGATAGCTTCTTTGCATAGCGCAATTCTTCTCTTTATGTTTGTGCTACTTTGACCATTCTGGTGCAAAACACTTCCAAGATACAAAAAATGTTCCATCTACCATAGTTCATAAATTCCCATTTTAATATTTCACTTAGCTTTTCTCTTTCTCGAAAACCGCGAAACAGTTGTTTTATTTATATTGATTCTCATCCCTTATATTTCGCAATGAATTACCAATTTACTGAGGAATGCTTGCAACCCCTTGGCTGACTGGCCAATTAAAATTTGATCATTCGCAAATATAACGGGCCTCAAGAATTTCCCACAGACTCTCATTCCTATGTCCGGCTCTTCCCACTTGCCACTTGTGCCATTTTCTCCCCTTCTGCGTTTAATAATGGGCATCTATGTCTGTCTTACCCTTCTTCCTAACATTACCCATCTCTCTCTCTCCATTCACCACTCGCGCCTGAGAATTCTGGCATGTATGGTCAGTTTGTGGATAAGTGGCCTATCCTTCCAGTCTGCTCGTATTTTCTGCAATATTTTCATTATTTCTACACAGTTTACTCTATCGTTCCCCTTCACGAAATCTACGAAACAAACAATTACATCGTGGTAGTATTTTATGCTCCTCTCTATTAGTGGTCTCATCATTTCTGTGGTATCACACGTTCATCTCCAATCTCTTATTTATGGTCCTGAATGTAAATTTAATAAAAAAATAAATAATATAATGAATAAAAAATACCTAAAAATATTTCCTTGACCGGTATCCCGGTCAAGGAAATATTTTTACGCTCGTGATTTGCCTGATTCCGCCTTTCCCACCTCTCCAGTGTTCGTCCTTTATGTATGTTCCTATCCCCTTTTCCTGAATGAATATATATATATATATATATATATATATATATATATATACATTACTTCTATATCTTCAGAGGAAGACGGGTTGTTTCCGTCGAAATATCAAGAAAATACGTGTGAGTGTTCTCTTTTTTTGTGTTTCTATATTGTGTGTTACTGTGTATTGTACTATATATATGTATACAGGTATATATATATATATATATATATATATATATATATATATACATATATATATGTATATATACATATATATATACATATATATGTATATATATACATACATATATATATGTATGTATATATATATATATATGTATGTATATGCTTTGTCTCTCTTGAATCGTCCGTGGTTCAATTAATAATATTCCAAATGCAACTTTGATTGTTGCCCTGATTTTCCCTTTATACTTCCTCACAGTGCATTAACTTTCCTGTAACATGCACCTTTTTCCGCTCATTCTATGGAAATTTTCCATATCCTTAACCCTGCGTCTTCCACTACACCTCTTTCTCCCTCGTAGTATACCGTCTTATTCTACTCTTTGTGCGTTATTCTACCTATTCTCCGTTTACACTTCTCTGTTTCCTTCTCTCTTCCCAGTCATCTCGTCTGTAATCTATGGTTTCCTCACCCCTTTTATGTATACTGTTTTTAGTTTCTCATGCGGATTTCGAAAGCACTATTTTGATAAATTTTTATCTTTCTTCTGCTGTATTCCGCTCCCTAATAGTACTCATAGGTTCCTCTTCTGCCTCCAGCTACCACTTTCTTTTCGTTTTGGTTAATGCTTCATTAGTACTACAAGGACTGCCCTAAAATAGGCAGAACTGAGTCGATTTAAGTCCAGAATTGATACGTACACTAAAAAATTTTAGAAGTAGCACCCTTGTGCGTTCACACACCGCTGCAAACGTGTTCTTCACGCCTCGTACGCCTTTTGGAAGGCGGCGCCCGGAATGCTGCTAAGGCCCCTCGTTTCGGCCTGTTTTAACGATTCCACCTAGCCGTGGTGGCGTCCTTTCAGCACAGATTTGAGGCAGGGAAAGAGGAAGAAGTCTGGTGGGGCAATGTCTATTAAATTTGGATCCCCAATGACATGTTCGAGAAGCTCTTGGCAGATCCGTGGGCGAGTTTCATTTTGTTCGTCCGAGAGCACTCACGGCACCAACTTCGCAGATACCTTTTTCATGCCCATGTTTTCGGTCATAAGTCGATGCACATCACTTTTAGGGAGCCAAGTTCATTAGAAACCATACGAGCACTTAATCGGAGGTCCCTGAGAAACAAAACCTTCATTATTGCAAAATTTTCGTCCCTTTCGAAGGGAGTCCTGAATGTTCGGCGTCTTCAACATCTTCTCTACCCTCGCGAAGCAACTTGTGCCACTCAACAACACCACCCGATCTACCCATGGATATGGAGCCACTATCATCATTTAGTATGCCATGAGTCTTTCCCAGTTTTGCCCAGTTTCATGCAAAAATGTTGATGATGTAGCGCTGTTCCAATAACCGGTTCGTGACGGAGGGTAACGATATCGCGTTATAGAGGTTTCGCAAACGAACGATCCTCACTCCACCTAGACTGGGAGCCCACTGCCACCGGCCTCCAGCCTTTCCTGAGACTCCCCTTCCTTGCACCCAGCCAGGGAAATCACAGCCTGTCTGTTGTGCGTATATCCAGGAAAAAATAAGTCATACTACTTCTGGGTCAGACCTTGTGAATGGTGATCTGAATCCGCTCCTTGGAAGTTTGGCGAATTAATAGCGCTATTCCAAAATCTGTGCCCAACCTTAATATATTGACGTCTTTTTGACTTATCAGGGATTTTTCATGTATACCTAAGCCTATTGTGAGGTTTAAACCCAATGTGCGTTATGATGAAACCCTCTCTCGTGGGGGATTATATTGTTTTACCTCCTCTAGGGTCATTTACTGTTCCCAAACCTTATCTAATAGCAATGTGAAAATGTTTCAACGAAATCAATCGAACCCTCGTGTGATTGTCTGTGAGGGACCGATGTGGCAGTGATTCATCGTTCCACAAAGTTGTCAATTTGTTGTCTTTGTAATTTTTACTGATAATTATTTCTTTGCATGCGCGTTATTAGTGCGAGTGTGTGACATTTTTGCAATTTGTGAACCCAAACTGTTACGATATTAAGGTCACTGTTACCGGTTATCATGTTGTATCATTCTCAGCCCTGACAATTAAGTCGCTTTCTTGCTTGTTGTCCTATTCATTGTGGCAATTTCGAAAGCTTATACCGTCGATTATTTATAACTAGAGGACCAAGGATTTGATAAAATAGTTATTGTATCGGCATTGTATGAGACAAATGTGACCCAACTTCACGTACTTAACCATCGTCAATAAAGTATTATAATATACTGAGTTCAGAGTAAGAAAAAGTATGGGGTGTGTATTCTTTTAGTGAGAAGAAACGTCTTAAAGTCGACGAAAATTATAATTACCAGGAACGCTCCGAACTTCTAATGTCAATTGCCTCCTTAATAACTCGTATGTGTAACTTTGAGGTTGGTTGAGGGTGGAGCTCTCCTCGCTCGAAGTGCTGCGGCGTGTTCTTTGTTCAGCCTGCAAGTTTTAAGGTAGAAAAACAGCTCAGGCTAAGCGTGAGGAATCATCCGTATTTGAACCCGGGACCTTGCTGTCAGTATTCGAAAGCTCTCCCTACAGTGCTAACCGAGTAATCCTCAGGAATTACATTATTGTTTCATTTTGCTTTTTTACTTTTCCCCATTGTCGTTTTGTATAGTTAGCTGATTCCATTGGAGAGTTCATTTTGCGCTGCTGACTTTCACGATTTCTAGTGACTGGAAAAGTACCTAAACGAACCCCCAAAGACTGACTCAATTATCGTCTCTCTAGAAGTCGTTCTTCGAGATTTTGAAACATATTTAGTTCTACATGATCATATCAAGTATTTGGATTGCCCATTCACTTTTATGTTCTCTCGATGTTGCTTATCAATAGGGACGAAAGAAAGAGTTCTCCTGGAAATCGGCAGTTCCAGGATGTTAACGATTGGAAAGGGATGCACCTGGGTGAAACAAATGTTCAACAGCCAGAAGATATTGTTTCGAGCAACTTTTGGTGACTTGAATTTAGCTGCGTCCCTTAAATCACCTGCTGTTTTCGAGTCAAAACTCTGTTATCTATTCGACGTAACTGTCGCCTTCTGGCCTAGGTATAGGATAGCATTACAATGCACCAGTTTCTGTGTGTAAAAAGCATTCGCTTTGATCGGGATTCGAACCCAGATCCCTCGATGTCCTTCCGAGTGATTTAGCCAGTTAAGCAACCGAAATGTCCAATTTCTCTCCTGGATTTTTTATTTTTAGACTCTGAAATGGTTGCCTTGCAATGCACATTCGGTGGATGCCTCCGTTAACAGTTGCTGTCGCGTCATCTCCCGCAGTTTCATGGAAAGGATAGCGTGTTGGAAACCCCTTTTTGCTGTATTCGAAGAGGGCAGAGGCGCCAGGGAAGATAGGTTTTTGTTTTCGGAGGTAGGGCTCTCAAGTCTGTCTACCTCCGTCGGTTTGGGTCGTTGCTCGCGATCCCTCCCGCGGCGACGTGCCTCACCCTTGGCGTTGATTTCCAAAGAGAGGAAGGACTCCATGTGAGGGCCCCTTCCTCCAGGACCTCCGCGCCTCCACTCCCTTCTTCATTCCCGTGATCGGGCTCCGTTGCACGGGTGTGTGTGGTTAGCACATGTCGGTCGCGTGTTTACGGTGTCGTTGGGGATGGGAAAATCGTTCGCCCCCCCCCCCCCCCCCGCGATCTCCTTCTCTCCCGCCACCTGTCCACGGGGCCGCGGTGCGTCGTCGTCCTCCTCCTCATCCCGTCGCCCCGCCCCTCTCACCCCGCCGTGGGCGGATTTCTCTTGCCCGAACCTGCTTCCTTCCAGTATTGTTTTGACCCGTCCGCCGATCGTGTTTTCGTTTCCCCGTGCAATAAAAAGAAAAACTCCTTGTTCTGTGCGTGCACATTTTTGGGCGTTTCCAATTTTCGATACAGAAAGTCCACAAGTGGCGGTCGGTTTCGCTCTCCTAAACTCCAAATTTGAAGCTTCAGACGCGATTTCTAGGGACTTAGGGAGCACGAATTAACTTTTGCTACTATCCCCAGAACGCCGTAATTCATTTTTCAAGGGTACGAGAATGAACGACAACAACTGCGTATATGCATTCGTGAAAGGATGAACAAGGGCAACGGGCCGCCGAATCTAGTTTTCAATCGTTTACCGTCTTTCCCTCTGAGAATGTTTAGGGTTCATCTTTTTAGGACTCGGTTGTCTTAACTGCATCTCATCCAGGGTAATTTACCCTCGTAGTAGTAGTTTTTATGGGAGGCGACCGACAGCTGAGGTAATTTGCACCGTTAGGGATGGACAGGGAAGGATGAAGGGTGGAAAGAAATCCGGCGTCGGCATTAGCCTACTCTTTACGAAAGGCGCCAAGGGGTCCGCAGCTTAACGTCCCATCCGACGGACGGACGGCGCACTCACTCAGAGTAATCTCCACAAAGCGCCTCGGGTAAGGTTCGGGATACAACTGAAAAATATCTGCCGCCGCCGGGATTTGAACCCGGGCCCTCAGGGTGGGAAGCAAGCACGTTAGTTATCGCACCATCCCGATCCTGTTTCTCCTCGTTAAAAGTTGCTGGGAAGCATAACTTATCTATTTTGGACCAATTTGTTCCTAGCGGGAAATGTTGGAATTTGGGAAACCCTAGAACGGTAACGCTATTTTTTTCACCCTCTTCTGGCAACTTGGGGTGAAAATTTTCAAAAATTCGTATCGCATTATGACTAAGAGCCCTATGGGGCCTCATTTTTTTCGTTTTTTAATTTAGAATCACGTGGCACATTGATTGACGTGGTCAAGCTCCCGAGTCGCAAGCGTCAGCCGTTTTCGTTTGGCGCGAGATTTCAACCCGCTCTGGGGTGTTTTTTCACCCCTAGGGTAAAAGATAATCAAGTAGTTATCATATAAGTAATTACAGCAAGTGCAATCTTCTGTAGTAATTCAAACTAGTGCCCTAATTTGAAATAGTCTGATTTTGTGACTGAATGAAGACAGCCATGGAATTACTTCGTGTACGTATAAACTTAATGTTTTCGACAGAACCGTTCGTGCATTCAGTATTCATTGGTATGAAGTTGTGATAGTCTGATCGGTAATGTTAACAGGGAATCGACCTTCGACCCTCAATGATGTCCACACTGGACTTAAGCCGAGTACCCGTTAACCCTTCACCACATGTTTCATCTCATTCTTTTTGTTGACCATGTTATATTTAAAGGGACGTTGGGTGTGTACGCTGGTTAACTACATTTCATATTTTTGCTTGTACGTATACATGGTTTGTAATAAGAGTATCTGGAAAATTTTCGGAAAAATAGATTAATTTGCGATGTTTTTCTAATGCCTCAAAATTCTTCCAAGTACATTCCTTTAGCGCCGACACACTTTCGCTAGCGATTTTTCCACGACTCCCTGGAAGGCGAATTCCGGAAGGTCCTTAAGGGTACGCGTTTAAGCTTCATTGACGGTATTAGGGTCCCGTCGTGGTGTCCTTTGAGGGAGGATTTCACTCTTGGAAATGGGAAAAATAGTCTGCTGGTGCCAAATTGGTACTGTGAGGGGGTTGCGGAATCGTCGCGATGCCTTTACAGAAGGTCTTCTCCAGCAGACACTCGACTCTGCTCTTGGTCGACCGTCCAAAGACCCTCGGGATGAGTCTGTCGCATCGCAAAATTTTCATTGATAATGTTATGCACTGTCATCTTATCAATGCCAGTCTGCGTTCATGCGCACACTAAACCGACGGTCTGAATTCAGCTCTTTACGCACTCGTCGGGAAAAAATATTACCGATACTTGTTATACAAACCTTGTCGTTTTTTTTTGTCCCCACCCACGAGAGCATTTGTTTTCCAGGATCGAAGTGCGTTGTATAGAATGGGTGAACTTTGGTTTAATTACGAATACACTTGCGGGACGTCATTTTCGTCTTTGATTGTCCTTGTAGTTCAAAAACAACTAATATGATTTCGGAAAAGGCAAACCGAAGGATAACCAAGCTGCAATTATCATTAATTGTTTGATCGGCTTTTTCCTCTATGGTAGAGGTTTATATAGCTTCCACATGAATTGTTTCAGCCATCGATTATAAGCAGCGGATGGAATTTTACCTAATTATAGTTGGTTAATATTTATTTTTGCGGGTTTAGTTGTATCTTTTAGCTTTTTCATTGTTTGCACTTATTTGGTTTTTGTTTAATCAGATGTAATCGAAGGGAAGTCGTATACTCAAGCTTTTTTCGACACTTTTATTTTAATCACAGGTCAACTTTTTTATTTGTTGTCCATATTATTCTAGTCCTCACATGGGCAAAGTAAATTAATTTAAGTATTTTTTTCAATCTGTAACTTGTATTAAAGTACATATTTTCATTTCAGAGAAACCCGGTTACACATCTTCAGGCTATGGAAACAACATAGATAACGGCATGGTGGGTATTTAATTTTGTGCCCTGAAGTTAATGTAGTTAATGATTTAAATGTAAGGTATTCGCGCTTTTAGGCAATTCATTAGAATAAAATTAGATTACAATGGCTTTTATTGTTTTTAATGAGTACATTTAAGAATTTAATAGATTTTGCTTGAATAACAGTATAGGTCCTTGAAGTAGCCATAGTTGGAGCGTTGTAATTTCTGTTCAACTGAAAATTCAGATAATTCAATTTCCCCGTTTTCTTCCGAATATTACTTCCATTCCCCTTCAACTGCACTCTACTCGAAAGAATGAATATGAGTTTGCAGTGGAACTAATAAATCATAGCTTAAAATATTTTTTTCAAAATTGTCAGACGTCTTCATTCTCGAATATTGTCTATATACATCCAACGATGTAAATGCGATAATTATGTAGCAAAGAATTAACTTGAATGTTTATTTTAGTTTTAATTGTTTTTTCTTAAATTAAGAATGGTTGAATTGATGCTTATTTTTGTGCTTTAATTTAATTGTAGTGCTTAATGTGCAAGCTTGTTTCCCTTCGGAATAAAAATTCCGTCAATTTCGTGGAGGTAATTTTAAAATATTCACGATATACTGTGAAATAATCGGCGACCTTTTTTATGGAATATATATGCCGCATCAAATATGCACATGTTTTGGTAATAGACGAATGGTCAGTTGTCTGCTAATAATTGCCAAAAAAATTGTTGTGCTATATATGTGCTTTAGCTTTAGTAACTACCTCTTCTGTGTTAATAACCTGAGTACCTAAGCCACTAGAGTGTTTCTTCGGAATCTTGAATTAAAAAAAAAAATAACATCCCTTGTTTGGCCGAGGGAGATTTTTGTTTAGTACGAGAGCTTGAATTTTTTTTCACCATAATGTCGCTTTATATAATTTCTAAGCCATTTTTTTTCTTTAGGCGTCCGTTTATGTTGATAATTATTGTTCGTAAGTTAGTCTCTCGAATATGGGCCAAAGTATACGTCCGTCGCTCCCTGTCCATCGTCCTGATAACACGGTTCCTCTTACTCCACAGACTTACGGCAACAGCTACGGCATGGCGGGTCCAGGCGGAGGAGGAGGCGGCGGCGCTGGTCCTGGGGGAGGGGGAGGAGGGGGCGGCGGGGGCGACGCCACCTTTGGACCGGACTCGCCCTACTTCCCCTTTGGGAATGCCCCCCGCCGCGCCACCCCCACGCAAGGTACGAGAGAGAATTTGCACGCCCCCGCCGAGTCCCTGGCAATCAATCCCTCGGCCAGTCTACCTATTACCGCTCACACCCAAGTGCCGATCTTCAAATTCAGCCAATGGCACTTCATGTTTGCAAATTTCTTGTGTTTTACCATTCTCTTCCACAACTCCTCGCGTGACCTCTCTTCTGTAATCAGCTTTAGTCTGAAATGTTATATTTTAAATGTTAGATCCTTTAAAAAAACCTGCCGATGTGTAATTTTCTTAAAATTTGGTTCCTTCGACTCTTCCAAATGTGCTGCTGACATTGACAAGAGGAGCTGTACTATTTGATGTTTTCCATCTGATGAATAGTAACACGATGCTGGCTTAGTAATTATAGGGAGTATCATCGAATGGTGCTTACTACAGTTGTATTCAATTGTACCATTATCTAATTGTAATGCTGAGATTCGCAAATTTGAATCCCGGCAAAGTAATGAAGGTGCTGTCAGATATTTTAATTGTTGAGTATAGTTTGGGAAAGGGATCAATTCATAATGTCAAGTGTTAATATAATGTTAAATATGCATAGCCATGTACTATGTACTGTAATGACATCAATGCTAATTCCCCCATTCTTTGTAACAGTTGCCTTTGTGGGAAGTAAACGATTCGGAAAAATTACTAGCTGTTTATTCCTCAAGTATTGTCTATCAGAAATCTTAGATTATCTTAAAGAGTCAAATAGGAAAATATATTATCCTATTTTATTTAAGGGAGCTATTTTGGGGGAGGCGGATGGAAATTAATCTGCCAAATTTTGATCGCTTCTATTTCTTCCAATTTGTCCAGAGATGTGGAATAATTAATACTAATATATGTTCAGTGATGTCAAATTTTGCCATGTGTGCATGCATGGAAAATTCTCCACATAATCGTGGACCTTTTCAACAAGAGAGCTTCTTAGGACTCCGGTTATCAAGTTCTATCATTGCTTCCTTTTTTTACCAAGAAATACCACCCTCAAATCAATGTAACTATTTGTGTAGGTTAAACATTTAATACGTAATCTTAGCATACCACAGGTGGCCAGCTCCTTATCTTTCGATACTCGCAAGGTGCTTTTGATCTGATCTTCTTTTGTGTATTCACTGATAGGTGTCCGGCGTCGTGAAAATAGAATTCCGGTCCACTGGAATCCTTTTTGGTCATCTTTCCCAACCTTTATCCTGTAAATTTAAGGTAATCTTCCCGCTCAAGGAACTTTTCAGGCTGTGTACACATCTTCAGTTGCTCCGACAACATCGAATCAGGACGATGTTCGTGTACGATCGATTTGTGGTTCGGCGCTTACATTTTTGTTTAATCGTCATCCCTTTCAGGCTCATTTAGTTGATAGGAATGCAATCTCATTTTCTCAATGACTCAAATCCAAGCTCCGGTTAGTTCTTCGATCCCACCCGCGATAGTCCCTCCGGGAAACGGATAGGTATAGAATATCTGGTTGGGTGCTAGAATAATACCTGTATGATCAGTCGAGTAAATTAAATTTTCTTCTGCCGCTGATAAGGCGTGCTAGTTCAGTGGGGATAGCGCTGGGTTCCTGACCGGAGGGCCATGGGTAAATTACTGGTAACAGCCGTGTTCATCCTCAGCATCACCCTGGGTAGAAGATTTTTTCGGGTACCAAACCTTCCTGGGAAACCCAAGGCGGTACAGGGAAAGGTTTTGCCATCCCACCCCTATGTGCGAATTTCACACGCCGGTGGGCTTAGCATTCTCAACTCTCACTTATCAAACAACCTCCGGGTTGATCACTGTGGTTTTTGACCGCGATTGACGAAATAAATGAATTTCATGGTTTGACGTTTTGCAACTTACGGCGATTCATTGCGTCAAGCTTTCAATTGATTCTGCACACCTGTTCCGCCACTTATTTGTACGTTATCACCAAGTGGTTGTGCAGCCTATTGGATAAAAGTGTTTTTATCTCTGGGGGGATTTAATTTAGCACTCCGGGATCCACTTGGAGCGGCGCAGCATATCAATTCTAAGCTTTTGAGAATTTTTCTCCGTCCGCGTGATGCGCGCATTCAAGCCTAAACTTGTCGTCGTCGCGGCTTGAAGGAGGAGGCGACGGTTTGTGAGGAGCTGTGGTCGTAGGCAGAGGGTGAAACCGTTTATTTAACGACCTGCCATGAAGCAGTTCTTCCCGTGACATCGGTCATGTGCCCAAGTTAAAATTCATGGTCACTGGGAAGCGACGGATTTGCGAAAGCAACTGCTACATTCTCCCATTTGTCATCATTTAATATAATCCTTGCGCTTTCTCTGTCTTAAATTGTCTCCGCATGCCAATTGTCAAAAACTAATTTTATTAACCGTCGGGCAAGAGGCCCGTGCGGTTGGTTTACTCGGGCGGCGGAGGAGGGGGAGGGGCGTTTGGGATGATGTTGGGGGGATGGATTGGGATGCTGGAGCCGGAGGGTCGAGAGGAAAATGCAAGCCTTGGAAGGCGGTGGTGGCGGGAAGGCAGTGTTTGCGCGCCCTGGCCGTGGCTGGCACCTCTCTTTGACGGGGGTGGGGGTTGGCTCTCTATCTGCGGGGGTGTGCGGGTTCAGGGGAGGTTGCTCCTAGGGAATTGTGCCGAATGCTGCGAGGGCGAGTGGCGTGCGTGTGGGTGGCGTGGGCGGAGGTCAGCGAGCGTGCTGGGGACAGGAGCATGCATTGGCCATAGCCCCCAGGGCGTTTGTTTGATGGGACGGGGGCGTTTTTATTGGCGCCGAGCCACGGGGTGGTCAGCCGTTGGGGCGGGGGGGGGGGGGGTGCGCCGTTTGATTGCGCGATTTTCGAGCCTTGTGTGGTGGAAGGCGTGTCCGGGCGACTCGTCCTCGGGGGTCTCCTCGTCGCCGTTAATCACGGGAATGCCTCCGAGGTTCCTCTCAAGAATGAATTCGGGGATGATGCGCTCCCTCCCATCGCGCCATTACTTAGTGGGCTTGCCAGCGGAGGAATAAATTCGGTCAGCACGGACTCGTGTACTTAGTCTTCCGTCCTGCGCCTCTGCAAAAAATAAATACCTATATATTTTGTTAATTAGAGGGATATAAGAGAGTAATTCTAAGGGGAGCCTTAGCCTTAAAAATAGAGGGACCGAAGCGAACCTGCTGGGACCAAGGGTTTTCGGATTCTCCTTTAGTTCTTGGGTTTCGGATTGCTGCCGTCGTACTCAAAAACCGAGATTATCAGTTTTTACCGTCTACCCGTGGCCTTATAGCTGAAAGTTTTATATTTGAGAATATAACAAATCAGTTCCTTAAACCCACGGAATGAATGCACCTGGAAATGTACCCTAATATACGAAGGGTAATCTGTAGCACTATTAGTAATCGGAAAATACAAATGAGTGGAAGCGGTTGTGATACGAAGCACTCCCGAGATCAAAGGTTGTGCTGGAATATATTTAATTGCGAAAGAAAGTAAGAAGGTGAGCGCGGGAATCTCACCGACAACCTCTTTGACGGTTGAGGGCCTGTACATTAGAAGGTACTCGCGTGAAATTGATGGAAAGAACACAAATATCCAGTCAAATTTTGTGTAGCCCACTATTGACCTTGGCACGCGAATCCGGTAACCAGCCACCACACGCATACACACAAACACACCCGTGCAGAACGTATTGGTATTATAACTTAATATTCACATAACACATTCATTGTTTTTTGCAAATGTCGATGATTCCTCGGTAGTTCTTCGGTGCAAGGTGCTATGAAGAAGTGGAGAGAGTTTGTTGGTTGGGAACAGGATCAGCTACGTGGTTGCTGCAAACCAATCGATCCTGGAGTTGCTGCCCTACGATTTTGATGGCTTGGTCGCGTGAGAAGGGCCACTTGGAACGCAACCTGACTGCTCCCTTCTTTAGGTCGACCCCTGAAATCCCCATAGTGGATATTCCAATGCCACGAGTTGCCGCCATCCACTCCTTTTTTCATCTAAATAGCGTTTAGTATTTGGATTGTTCTGATTTTTACTCCAAGGCATTTTAAGTGTAATTAATAATGACAAGAATAGTATATATAGTGTTATATATCTTGTATTCTATTCATTTTGCACTGATTATACATTACCATGAAGACAAAATACACTCAAACAATGCCACCACTCCCTTCAACCAATTCAATGTTTCAATACATCGCTTTTTAAGCGTAAAACCTATGCGTTTAGCCCAAAAGCATGTATCATGTAGCCCACCAGTCTGTCCCAGATGGCATAATCGGTAAAGTTAATTTATTCATCGGTTTTGTTTGCATTTTGTCCCGTTTACTTTACATATCTTCAAATTTTAGAGTATGTGCCGACACTCAGAATGTTTCTCATGCTTGATATTTTTTATTTCATGTTGCCAGGACCGGTCAAAAGGAAGAAAGAGGTAAGTTTTCATCTAATTATTGCTCTATGTTTATTGTATTCTGAATTTAGATTACTTGCATGTTTAATTTGCTTAAAATGCTGTGTACATAAATTTCATATTAAGCAAACAGTTTTGAAGTTTTTCTTTGGGTTCCATAATTATTGATAGTGGATGTTCAATTTATTTAATGCTTAAGTTATGATTTTAGCACAAGTAGTTATGAACAGTGGAATAAACTAGTTATATTGTTTTTACGTTTTTATAATTCCACTTCTCTCCTTATCTCTAGCCGATGGATCCTGCGGACACGACGGAAATCGGACAGCAGCAGACCTGGGTAAGTGGGTATTTTTAAAAATTATTATAGCATATTAGTGCTTTGATGCTTATCAAGAAATAGTGGAGCCCCATATCTTATTCACAGGTGACGCATTGCCTTGAACCTAAAAACCCGTCTTATTTCGATGTAAGAGGATCGGTGGGATGATACCGTTATATCTACAGATATGATCGCTGTATCGTACGGTCGTCAATGAATAATTTCCACTTTTAATTCAAAGCAATTGGAATATGTGAGAAAGACGTTTAAACATTAATGAGTTAATAGGGAAATATATATAGTTTTCTTAAAGGTGCGTGTAAAAATGTTTTCAATTTTCTCTTGTAAATGCATTGACGTTGCGGTGAGCCAGTGTATTCATTACTTTTATTCGATTTGTGTTGTGAGAAAATATTTGTCAAGAATTTTTGGGTCCCAGCGTTGAAGTCTCCTATGAACGAGATGCGTATTGTAGTGTGTTCCGAAAGGTAATAGAAAAAGGCACTGACTGGCAATGTACCTGATGTAATGCACTGGTATTGTATCAATTCTCATTGGAGGTGGATGGGAGAGGGATGTATTTTTTTCAGATTTCTCGACCCGCCATTTAACACAGTTGGCGTTTTGTGAGTAGCGGAAGTGCTGCCTGATTCACGTCCATGGAATTTGTGATCTGTTAGCACTATTCGTTCGCCCTTCCGTCGCCGTCGTCATGTGTGGAATGTGCTACACTCCGTCACCCTGTTGGTTGATTGCGTTTGTATTCAGATGCGACCGGCGCGCCGATTCCATCAGCCCTTGTCGTTGAGGTTAGAGGTTGAAGGGTTTGGCCAACTCAAGTTTTTCCTTAACTTTTCTGTATTTTAACGTTCACCATTCTTGCGTATCTTTTTTACTATTACTTCATCGCATTGATTCTACCATCTTAGCATTCATACTTCTTACTCCTAATTGATTCGTAGTCAAGACTTCAGTATTATTTTTTTTCGTAATTACTCTTTTCCAGATACTCTGTTAAGAGCTCTGTATTATTTCTCCATAATGGAAAAGATAATGAAGACATTAAATTTAATTCCGAATTATTGGAACGGCTTCCAGATTTAGACAACCTAGCACATTTCACGTTCAATGAGTATCCGAAGAAGCACACGGTTGGGTTGAGCTGAAGGTAGCCAGAGATTTGCCCGGGAATTGAACCCATGTCCCCCGGTCAATTAAATCCAACGCTATAACCCTGGGTTACCGCGACACATTCATCATATTACTTAAGAAATATTATTCCGCGAGTTTCTTATTTCTTGCTTTTTTCGATAATTTCTTAGATTTGTAGTGTTTTTTTTCTTGATTGTTACATTTTTAAGATATTTCTAAATACCGCTGGCGTGGAAAGTTTCGCTCTACGAGATTAATCTACTGTAATCGTTATACATATACCTTGGGATTTTCCTTCGATTATTCTTTACAACTTGATTATTCCTACGGCAGACTTCATCGGGTTAGTGAACATTATTAAACGGAAACCTCTTGAACGGCGTATTCTTTTGTATTGAGTAATAAGGTGACTTCCCTATTGTAAATGTGTTAATCTACGTCCCTTTTCCCCAAACAGTGGCTATTTAGTTGGACATTTCTTTCCCGTTGAGAATTTTAAAGAAAGGCGCCTTATGTATATTATCCAACACCTGTAAATTTTGCCATTTGTTGCATTAATAGCCCAAATTGTGTTTGGTTTCTTTTTCCATCATCTCTGTATTTTAATTTTCACGTCATGTCGAATTATCCCACGAACAACTATCGTGAATATGTTTTCTCAGAAACCAATTATAATATTCTGTGAGGAGCCATGCAAATCTTTTCGTGTTATAAATACCATTAATTGAAAAATCGTCATTTTTGAGAGCCTGCAAAGGACCTATTTTTGCTATAGTTCATGCGTACCAAAAAATAAATGTCAGAGAAAATTTAACTTTTTGCAGCAATTAGCCTGATGACCTTATAAATCGAGGTGAAAATAGCCCCTTATACAATGGAATGAAAAGCGGAACAGGTTTTCTGAATTTGGACCCAGGAGGAAAAGTACTCTTTCATAGTTTTCAGCCGTACTCTAGACAGGTGCGAGTGAAAAGACCCGATGGCCTTCTGCCTCGTTGGCGGATGCTATATGGTGAAAGTGAAGTGGCCAAAAATAAAGGAGTGATGCTGAAGGTATACATTGATGTGAAATAAACGAGAAAGAAAGCATACAATTCGATCTATGGATACACGTAAATGGGTAAACAAGCTGCTGCTAACAGAAGTGATTCCCGAGAGAAAAGGTCTTGACAGAATTACCGGTCGCCGTGGTGAAAGGTATGAAAAAAGGACACCAGCGTTTAACCAAGATCAAGGACGACGCTGAGGTCGGCGAGATAATTTTCAGATGAAACGGCGGAAGTGCATGCTTGATTAAATGGAATATTATTGCTTTCATCACGGAAGAATTTCAGCGGTTGGCATTACGAATTGAAATGTTGGAAAATGATGGCAGAGTGAGGAAATGTGACATAATGAAGTGAATTGCTGGGATACATTTTTAACAGGCAAAAAAAACGTGAGGACCCCTCAGGAATTTCCTTGGGAGTCCATTATGAAACTTCTTGGTTCTTCCATTAAGGTTTTTGTTTTGGGTTGTCGTAGAAACTGCTACAGGCTCCAATAGGTTTCCAGTGGGGAATATTTTAATATTTTCTTCGTTGGGTTGGAATGCGATAAATTGGAAGCATTAGCGCAAAGCAGTCTTTGGATGGCATCTCGAGTCCGCGAAGTCGTGGTTACTGTGTGTTGTATGTGTGTGTGTGCGTCCGCGGTTCCGCTCCGGGGGAGATCACTTCGTCGGCGGGAGGCTGTCTCTCTGAGTGTGGGGAACTCCGAGAGTGGGGCAGGGCGCTCTCGGCGACTTCGATCCCCGCACCCTAGCGTGTGGAGACGGACGCGAACGGGTTTTGGGGCATCGCCACTCATGTCTCAGGGGTGGCGGAAGGGGGCATCAGTTCTTGCTTCTCCTCCATCTTGTCTCGCCGTCCCCCCCTGCTTTCCCGCCGCCGCACCCCTCTCTCCATACCTATCACTACCCTCTTTCACCCCCACCCCCGTCCCTTTTCTTTTTTGCCCGGCCCCATATTTTTCCTGCGTACCCCCCCCCCACCCCCTGGTGCTCCAGCGCGCATCACTCAACATCCCACTTCAGCCCCTGTGCCCTCATTCCCTTCACCTCTTAACCCTTCGCCCCTTTTTCCTCCGCTGCCCCGTGCACTTTTCCCCGCGCCTCAAGAGGTTGTTGCCGAGGAGCAAGCCGCGTGAGCCCCCATGGGTGCCCTCTTCTCCCCAACCCCCCTTTCCCCCCCTTCGGGTTTTTTGTGCTGGTGGCAGGGCTGTCTTTTCACGAGTCTTTTTTTTCCAATCGCACCATGAATGTATTCACTTCTCCCTTAGGCCGCCATATTTCAAATGCATCATTATACATTTATTAATACGAGACTACTAACGCAAGCCAAGTTCATCTCTAGTGATAGGTAAATTTTTTTGAAGTAGGAGTTTTTCAAGAAAGAGGAGAGATGGTGTCCAGGCATCGGTGTCGGCTTAACCTTTTTATAAATATTTCAAGGACTTGGCATTTTAGCTGCTATTAAACTGTTGGGGTACTACTACTCTTCAAATGCTGTCGTGAGACTAGGATCCAGGATGGAGGAAGCGCTGATGAAAGATCCTATGTCCCGCGGGGCAGACTCCTTGGGATGGGAATACATTGAACTGTTAAAACGCCAATCCGATCCTCCAATATGTATGTGTCCTTAATTGTGAATTTCGGGTAAGCGTCATTAAACACAGTCACATTGAAACGTAGATCTGCCTTTCTTGGTTATTAGCCTCGAAAAATTTAACATTCTCTGAAATTGAAATTCAAGGGGGATTCGTGGACTGGGCTCGCCTCAAATCTAGCAAAGTTTTTAAAAAAGTATCCTACTTGGATAAATATCGGGTATTGTGGAAAAAATTCCGACCAATTGGGTTTTTTCAAATAGTTCGCAATTAATAGAGAAGAATTAGTTGATTTAAGTGATGAACAGAACAACAGAGATTTATTAAGTAACTCATAGTAAACAAAGTTAGAAGCATATGGTATGGATAAAAATATCCTGGGTTGAATTAGACTTTTTTACCCGACCCTTCGGTCGAGTACAAAGAGTAGTGATAGATGGACTTGGCTGAAAAAGCAGTAGAAATTACTTCTGGTGGTCCCCAGGGAAGTGTTATTGGACCTCTTTTATTCCTACTTCACGTTAACGACATAAACTCCGTAGTCACTAGTAAGATACGTTTGAGATTTGTGGACCAGTCAGTGGTTTATCGTGATATCTGTGATCCTGAACACACCACAGCGTTATCAGATTATCTTAATGCTATACAAACTTGGTGCGACACGTAGCAATTAGAACTAAGCTTTAAAAAATTTGTCCTGATATACTTTTGCATAAAGAGCAATTCCCTCCCTCACGCCTACTGCGTCGGGAACACCGAAATGGAATGTGTAGACTCAATTAAATACCTAGGCGTTACCCTCAGTCACGATCTGTCCTGGGTAAACCACATGCGGGGAATATTACGACAAGCTAGCAAAAAATTGGGCTATAATAGAGTAGTACAAGGTAAATGTGATCAAAAGGTCAAAGATAAATATTATCTGTCGCTGGTTGGGCCTCATTTAGAATATGCTGCCAGTATATGCGATCCTCACGAAGTTGGATTGATTGCCGAATTGAATTGCGCACAGCGTAGAGGAGCTAGATGTGTAAAACGTTGTTATGATAAACTTAGTAGAGTATCCAAAATACTAGAGGAGTTAGGCTGGGAATCACTCACGGAGTGAAGGTTAAATTATGCATAGATTAAATATCTTGCATTTAATTGGAAGGATGTCTCTTTAGCAGTGACGTCGAAAATGCATTGTTACCCCCGTCGTACTATGGTAGGAGAGATCCTGCCAATAAAATTAGAGAGATTAAGTGTAGAACAGATAGATTTAAGATGTCATTTTTTCCACGAAAGGTCTCAGAATAACTTAGTCCGACCGCGGTAGGGGTCGTATTCGGATCAAAATTAGTCTGGTGTGTATTCACCCTCTGTCACACTCCCTAGCGGTGGCTTGCAGGGCACTAAAATATCTATGTTCTTGAGAGTACCTATTAAGCGTGGCTGAATTAATTAAATATTCTTTGCTGTGCTAAGATTATTCACGAAACGATTTACGGTGTCAGACAAGTTCTTGAAGAATTGCATTCAGGCTTATTTCAGGTGAAAATAGGTTGTCCTTATTTCCTGTAAATTTTTGATAACTGCATAAATCATATTTCAAAACCGAGGTTAAAGTTAACTTCGCCCAATGATATTGTTCCCTCTCTTTGAAGTCATCAAAATTGTTAACACGACTGAAAAATATATCTGAGTGACATCACTGGGAGCTTTTATAGGACTTGTATGTTACATGTATGATAATTACCGAGATGCTGAGGACACCCACACATCATACAGGCAATCATACTTCATCAAAAAGCATTATTATCCCGATCTTAATTCAGTCGGAACGCACTAATGTTATGCAAGCGCTGCCCGCCCGACCTACGTTTACAATTGGAAGGTCGAGGATAATTGAAGTGCTTCACTCGTGGGAGTCTACATGCATTCTGCTGGGACTAGAGGGCCCGTGCTGCTAATGGCGGACTTAGTTTGCTCTGCGAGATGAAAAAAACCAACCCCAAAGCCGTAGTAATGTGATGGATTTATGTAAGGCAGTATCGTATATAAACTACTCGATGAATTAAGGCCATTACTTCTTATAATTTCTTCATAAAGTAAATAAAAATGTACATGAGCTTTTCATCCTTTAATCAGGATCCTACATTTCATATCAGTTTCTCCGCCCTACCTATTTCTGCCAGTGTTCTCAGTCCCATCTTCTCTTCACATTATCCTTTACCACATTTCACAAACCACTAACAGTCACGTTAGTATTTCTTGCCCTTTCCTCATACTTACCTCTGGATGAAGGAAGATTAGACACAATCGTGATATGGTGGTATGATGACATCATTTTCGGGTACCAACAAAAAGTAATACAGGAATAATGTCGTTAGAGGTGATGAGATAAGACACTTTGCTTTTCCACATGGAATATTTTAATTACGACCTAGGTTGCGTTACATCGTGATCATCTTCACACGAAGATGTTACCCCGTATCGAAACCTATGTCGTAATAAAAATATTTCATGTGGAAAAGCTAAGTGTCTTCTCTCATCATGAACGATTTCTACCATGTTACGCCTGGAACTGTTATTTATGACGTTAGAGGTTTTAACTGTTTTATTCTATCAACTTAACTAGTTATGATTTCTCTTAAAGCCCACATATTCAGTAATTTGTTTGATTTACTATAGTTCCAGCCAGCTCAACTGAGTTTCTTTCGCTAGCTCTTGTCGGAAACTATAACGCTGGCTACACGGAAGCACAAATTAACGAATAAAAACCAACTGCCGAGAAGAGCCGGAGATATTGTCGCTACGTTGGAAGCCCCAGACGTACTGACATCCATAAAGTCGTGCACCTTACAAAAGGCGGCACCATCCTCCGATCCGGAAGTAACCCGCTTCTTCCCCCCTACCCCCCGTTCTCCCAAATTATGTTTCCTGATCATGTACCAATCCGAAAGTGTTGAGCCAACTTCTGAAGCTTTCGTATCGCATACCTCTTTTTTGGTGTTATGACCACGATATGGCGAGATATTTCTTAATTCCACCTGTAGCTCTTGGTCAAGGATTATTCTTGCGAGAAATGTGACTTGGCGGAATGTGCGATTGGATGCATGGCGGTGCTCGCCAGAGCATGGCGAATCGCAGTGCACGGGCCTTCAAGAACTCCCGAGGAAGTGAGTGAAGATTAGGATAAGAGGGACATCATACTCATGTAGTAAGTACGCCTGTACTAACCACCCCTTTGCGCTTTGAAATGAGTAAGTACCGCTCGAGTGAATTTTCCACCCCCCCTCCCTCCTGCCCAGTCAAATTGGAGGAAATGCCGAAACGGGGAGTGTAGGAAGTGCCTGAAGTGCTAGGACATTGGTTCTTGTGTGCCTTGGTTCACTATTACGAATCCCCAGTGGCTCACACGGGGTAGTCAAAAGCACGCGTGTTAGTCACCTTCCTCCTCCTGCCCCCCCCCCTTCCCCACTTCCCCTTCCTCATCGCATCTTCCCCGAATGCCCTTCGGGGCTCCTTCTTCCCCTCTGCACAACACGTGTCACTCGGCGGGACCCGCTCCCTTCGCCGCGGCTCTCCTCCCACAACAACCCTCACCATCTTCTCAGCAGCGCGTCCCTGACATCCCCCCTATCTCAGTTCTTTCCCCGCCCTTCTTTCTTTTCGCGGCTCTACTTGCGTGAGCCGGCGGCATTCCCTTGAGCGCATCAGCCGTTGTGAGGTTTACACGATAGGAGTCCCGCAGAGAGATTAACATTAGTTGTGATTCTCGTATTATTCCTCATAATTCTTGTCAATGAAGCATTTTTGCGTTTCTGACAACGCGTGGTAGCCGAATGGATGCCAGCAGAAGTGCTTCGACACGCCCTCCCAATGTTTAACTGGCCAACGTGAATGACACTTCATTTTTCGCGATTGACTACTGCATCGTCATTCTATCGCAAACGCCTGTATTAGTCTTATTTTTTCTAGAAATCTATAAATCAGTCTTATTTAGCATATTCTTTTTTTTCAGCGATAATAGAACACTAACAACGACTTAAAACTAGTGAATATTGAACGAATGTTCCATGTCAATTTGGTGACGTCCGGCGGTGACGGGTTACCATTTCTTTCTCAAACACGAGGTAGTTACGGTGGTCAAAAGTGTTTGCTTTCTAGAAACCCTATCTTTGATGCCTGGAGCCACGATCCGTACGGCATATTACTGATTTGCGAACCTGAAAATGTATCAATTGGGTAATTTTAAAAGCATATTTCTTCCAACCGTAATTATGGACGACTGAAACTCTTTGATGCACAGTAGTTTTTTAGATTGGTGTTACTGCGTGGAGAGTTTTGATTTCCTTATCGACTGCTTTGGCCGACAAATGCGATTGATCAATCGGAACGATTCTGAGTTCCTGATAATGGTTTATGTCTCGGATGATTGATGCGTTTTGTTCATCCGCTCATGGATCGAATCTATTTCGGGATTAATCCTTAGGCTTCCGCGCCGTCTATCTGATGAATCCATGCTGGTTTCCGGGAATTACCGTCGCGTAGGTTAGTCGGATGACAACTGTTTCGCCCCCAGTCCTGGAGGCGTCTTCAGGTCGAAGTGATGTGCGTTGCGTTTTGGCCGCTATATATAGGAAATCAAAATTAAGGAACGGGACCTGCTAGTGAGCTTTGACGTAGTCTCTCTCTTCACGAATACTCCCATTGATGACTCAATGCTACTAATCAAAGAGCTCACCTCGGAAGGATTACCAAAGGATTTACCGGACCTCGCAGAATTCTGCCTCAAGAATTCATATTTCCTTTGGAATGATAAGTACTTTCAGCAGAAGGAAGGTGCGGCCATGGGATCACCACTCTCTCCTGTGGTAGCTGACATTTTCATGGAGAATTTTGAGAAGAAGGCAATAGAAACCTATCCGAAAAAACCATCTCTTTGGATCCGCTATGTCGATGATACCTTTGTCATCTGGCCACACGGGAAAGAAGAATTAGAGCTGTTCCTGAAACACCTCAATCAGCAACATCCTGCCATACAATTTACCATGGAAACAGAGCAGAATGGTGTTCTCCCTTTCTTAGATGTGTTAGTGACCAAAAAACCGGATGGCAGCCTTGGCCATGCGGTATACCGAAAGAAAACCCACACCGACCGGTACTTGGATGCGCGATCACACCACCATCCCGCCCATAAGAGCTCGCTAGTAAATACACTAGTGCATCGCGCCTACGCCATCTCCGACGCCGAATCACTCCCATCAGAAAAGACATACCTCGTTTCCGCGCTGGGGAAAAATGGATACCCAGAACACATGGTCCGAAAAAGGACCGTCATAAAGGAAATGGAGTTGACGAAAGAGGGGATTCGGGCAAAAGAACAGAACGAGGAGAAACCTGGAAAAGAAAAACCAGCGGCATATGCTACCATTCCCTATGTCGCCGGAACGGCTGAGAGGATAAGCAAGCTACTACGGAAGCACAACATAACCACTAGGTTCTCCACAGCCAGAAAAATCAGCGACATAATATCAAAGCCAAAGGACAAAATCCCCGATCTCATGCACGAAGGTGTATATGAGATAAAGTGCACGTGTGGGAAGTCATATATCGGTCAAACAGGGAGGTCCATCAGATGCAGGACCAAGGAGCACCAAAGAGCCACTGATAAGAAACAATTCCGACTTTCGGCAATCGCCGAACATGCGTGGTCGGAACCGGGACACTCTATAAAGTTCGACCAGACTAGAGTGCTGGCAAGAGAAAGGCGATATTTTCCGCGACTCATCAGAGAAGCGGTGGAAATAATAAAAAATCCATATAATTTCAACCGTGAGGACGGCTACACCCTGACCTCCACTTGAAAAAGGGTGATTCCCACTCGCCGTCAAGAAAGAGCCAATCAGAGAGCTCCTGGCCAGCCAGCGTCTCCTATATATAGCGGCCAAAACGCAACGCACATCACTTCGACCTGAAGACGCCTCCAGGACTGGGGGCGAAACAGTTGTCATCCGACTAACCTACGCGACGGTAATTCCCGGAAACCAGCATGGATTCTATTTCGGGATTGTTTGTTTGTAAGGTTTAAATAGCCATTTCGATCGGAGATCACTGTTGAACGGAACCGTTGGGGAATCACCTTTCTGCATTGGTTGAGTCTAATCTGGATGGCAATTCAAGTGTTTCGCGCTGCATCATTTGTTTACCCGACAAAGTAGAAATAATATATCCGTGAAATTTTAAGACACGAATCCTTCGTATGAGTTGGCAATGTGTAAAAATCAATAATGTGAATTGTTAACTATTATTCTATCTATTGATTCTTTTACGTGATGCTGATTGAGGATGCGTGGTCTAGTCAGAACGCGAGGAAATTCAGAGATAAAAGATGGCAACAAATCGTTGTATTTGTTCCCTTATGTTCCCTTAAGCTTCCCTGAAGCTTAGTTATTGTAATCCGAGAAGCATTCGATTGGCTTTCTATATTGAAGCCGAGTGCTCTACATGGTATGTTGAAAAAGTAGGCAACGATTTTTCCTGACGTGTGCGTGAAGTGCCGAATTCAGTTAATTCTGTGAAGTGTGCGTATGATCGCTGATCATATATTGGCATTCATAAGATGACAGTGCACGCATCATTATCACTGCAAATGTGGCGATGCGATAGGTGTGCTCTAAACTCGTGCCAGAGGTCTTTGGACTGGCGAGCGAGACGAGAGTGGTGTGTCTCCTTGCGAAGACCTTCTGAAACGTCATCGCGACGATTCCCCAACGGCTTACAGCCCCGGCTTCGCACCATCAGAGTATTTCTAATTCCCAAAAGTGGAATACTCCCTCAAAGGACACCTCTATGGGGCCCTAAGTGTTATTAAAACAAGCTTGCACGCCTACCCTCCGGAATCCGTGTGCTAGGGAGCCTTCGAGTCGTGTAAAAGCCGCCGGCCTAAGTGTGTCGACGCTCAAGATGGGATGTGATGAAGAAATTTGAGGCATTGTAGCAATATCTGAAGTAAATCTATTTTTCCGAAACAATTCCCGATATTTTTTATGTAGGTGTAAACCATGTGTATTGTGGGACAAGTGAGGAGGAGTGAAAACGTTGGTTGACTCCGGGATTCGATTAAGTGACTTCTACAATGGTGGTAATTTGTTGCGATAATTTTAATTCCTGTGCCATAATTCGCCGGTGGTCGACTGTTTGTCCTTATTGAGCGGCACCTTAAGCACAATAAGGGCGGATTTCTTATTAGCGCCGAGGACCAGTTCCCAGGAATACCAGTACGTAATGGAATGTCACGTTGTATGTCATTTGGTGCACATTACCGTTTTATAGAATAATATGCGTCGAGGACGAACTTAGTAGTGTCATTTCGTGTTGTCCGTTGGTCGGGGACTTGGGCGTCTCTGCCCCACTGCACGTCCTCCGTCTCTCTCATTTCTCTGACCCGCCGGCTTCCTTCTCCCTGCCCCTCCCCCCCAATACCCTCTCTCTCCTCCCCGTCCTCCGCTTTGTCTATTATCTCTCCTCCCTCCGCAGCACTACATCTCTCCTCCGATTTCACTTCTGTGTATTCTTCACATCTCCCCCTTCCCCACTCCACCCCCCACCCCCCTTACGCCTCGCTGGAGTGGGACCTCACTGCCGCGGCCCGCTCGCCCCATCCATTCACGGGCATCCGGCATGCCGGAATTTTTTTTTGTAAAGCCTTGGCTGGTTTTTTAAATTTTCAGTGAGTTTTCGTAGCTTCTTTCCTTCATTCCGAGTCTCGGGCTTTGTCGGTTGAGCGTGATTTGCCAAAGGATAAAGCTCGGCCCGGTGGCTGTTGGGTCAATGTTGATGGTAATTTAAATTTTGATAGTTGATATGATTAACAAAGAGGATAAGATCGCCCTGTCTTATCTTTTCCCGGCTTTCCCATGCCAATTCTCGAATAACCTCCCCCCCCCTCCCGTCAGCGGGAAATGGAGCAGCTAATCTAATCAGGCACACTCTCACGACAGTAAGATAAGTGAATATTAGTGGGGAGTGATTTCATTCATGATTATCTTAGCAAAAAGTAATGTGTTTGTAGTATTCAAGATGCTGCGGGCATTGTTAGTTAGAGTTTTATTTTGTGGCTTGGGCACCCTCAGCCCCTCCCAATCTGTTCGATTTTTCGGGTGCCAGATCTTCCAGGAATACCATGCCGGAAAAGGGGTAGGAATTGGTCCCCCTTATTACCCTGATGAATGGGCTTACTACTAGGTGAGATGTACTCGTACCATCATCTTCCAAACTGACCTACGAGTTGATGACTCACTGTGTTTATGGTTTATGTCTGTGTGTGTGTATAAATAAATAAATAAATATATATATATATATATATATTTTTTTTTAATTTATTTATTTAAGCAAGGTACGTATTTTTTCTCAATCATAACATGTATACATACCTACAGACACACGTACACTTCGTCCATTCCGCCACTTCATTTAGACAGGCACTAAAATAAATTTGAAACTTTGACTTCGCTGAAACTCGCGGACGTTTCGGATCCAAGAGGATGCTCCTTCATCATCGGAAAAATACTATATTTTGCGGCCCAACTTTACAGTGGCGCACTCGATGCAGTCAAAATCCGCCTTTCTTCTAGTAGTTAGTATTTTCAATTATTCAACTGCTCGCTTATTTCCTCTACCAAAACGGAAATCGTAAAAAAAAGAAATGGACCCTAATTTCCATTCCCCTCGGTTCGAGTTGGTTAAGCGCTCTATTGTGGCGGCCAGGAGGGTATTTAACTCGCCTGCACGATTTAATAAGTGGGCCTCTCTCTCTTTCATGGGCGCCCTGCCTCCACTCCCGGGTATCTGTCGCACACACCATATCCTCCCAACTCAACACATCCAACAACCCGAAGCCCCCCTTTCCACAGCGTGAACCCCTCTTCCTCTCCCCCCCAGTCCCCCGCCCGCCTCGTGCTCTCCCCGCCCCGACAACAGATCGATAGCCACCGGTTGCGTCCCTTCTCGTCCTCCCGATGCCCACCGCGCTCTTTTTAAACCGACCTCCGGATCGAACTCACTTTTTCTGATGAGGCCACGTGATAGAGCTCCCCTCGCGTCCCGCGGGGCGCCCAACCACGTGGCCCGGCGCGGCCGCCGCGAGGGGTGTGTGCGCCACAAGAGGGGGTGTGGGGGATGGCGAAATAGGGGTGGCTGTCGCTGGAGGGCAGTTGACTGAGTCGAGACGAGTCATATGCTCTCAGCCCTAGGTTTCTCAACGATTTGAACCGGGAAGATACGTACCATAGCGCTGTGTATTATTTTAAATGCAATAGCTGATAACGGACCCAGTCCAGCCTATCAGCCGTAGCTCCTCGTATTTTTTTGCAACTTGCTCGTGAGTATAACATTAACAAAATTACGTTACGCTCGTACATTTATGAATATATTTTCATCGGGGGTTGGACTATTTTTTATGCCTCACCGTGCACATCATGCATTTATAGAAATGCATGGACGTCATGCGATGTATTCATATTATATTGTTTTCCGTATTGAAATTGTTTGGGTCATTAATACGGAAATCGCTCAAGTAATTCCATTGGGCCGTGCTCGAGCTCTCGATGGTGGAGGTAGGTTTGCTCGTTTTATCCCAAATGCATTTGTACACTGCGTCATACATGCAATCCCATTCCGATGCGCGTCAATATTTCTGGTCTTGAAAGTTTATTATTCGTCTTTTCCACCCGTGCTTCTCGGTGATATTCTGTATTAAAGAAAATTTTCTATTTCAAGGTGTGGACTTTTAAATAGGCGATCACTGATTCCACAATGTACCAACAACTAGCTCTAACGGGACACGGTGTGGAAAAAATCTCTTCATTTGCTGTCTCAATCCCGTTTTTATGACATAGTTAATTATCAAAGCCGAGCTTCATCCTGCACGAGCGTGGTCGTGCCATGGCGAGGAGGAACGGAAGATAGAACTGATGGGTATTGCTGGGATGCGCATCCCGTGCTTCAATTGTTCGTCCATCCGTCCCACCCCGCTCGTCCCACCCGGAATTGATGCGTGCCTACGTACACTGTGTGCTCCTAGTCCAGCTGGATATTTATGATATTATCTGATTGATGCGATTATGTGATATGCGGGTCCGTTATGTTCAAGTATAGAACTATCATTTTAAGCAAGGTACGTATTGCTTTTCTTAAGCATAACTTACAGGAGTTCGCAAATTGTCAAAAGATTGCAGCGCGAATGTTATTGGCAATATTGTTACAATCGTTCTCAGTGATTGATAATGTTTGTGCCTTCATTGTTATGGTTTGTGGGTGTATACCAAAGAGTTCGTAATTCTGTGTTTTACTAAATTAACAACTTTTTCGAAAGTTAAATGTATTGCGCGAAATGTGCAATTTATTTGTAGCCTTAGAGGAAATGCAAAAAGTATTCAGGATACACGTCCCGTGTCTCTAAGTGTTTCAGATTCTTCAATTATATAATCTTTTTGTTTTTCCGTCATGCGTCACCCTTTGCCATTCTGAACTCGGTTACCGCAGTTCTCGGTTCACTTGTTTCCCTTCTGAAATAGAGGCAACTTGACTTGAAAATGAACTTGGTGACTCATTCCTAGGAAAGTGAGATTCACTCAATTTACTGCTCCAAACGGAATTCCCAACATTTCAAATAATTCCCTTTAGTCTCAGTGGAGGCTTTTCAAATTTTTATTCAAGAATATAGTCCGTGTTTCTCCGATCCTTCTTTTGTGCAGCATTTCTTTGAAGGGTCCATTTATGTGGATATTGTATCCCTGGGAAACTGATCAGACAATCCGAAGGTGACAAATCGAGTTTCATTCGCTCGCTAAAATAATAGGTATGAGTCTTCTTGACCTTCTGTATAAAATGTTATGTGGTTACATTGACCTTCTCCGAAAATTTGTAACGCTATATTTGATCCTGATCGATAAGGGTATTTATCAAGGGTTTAAAACTCCGAAACAGTCGCTTTATTTGCTAACTGTGTTGTCGTCAGAAATCACACTAGAACCCCGCCAACACTCTTTACGCATATGGCAACCCGTCGAAGCAATGGATTAATTTTAATAAAATAACGCGACTTCCATGGATCACGGATGAGATGATCACAAAGGTGGATGAGAGAAGAAAATGGAAGAATGTAATCACAGAGTTAGGCAAAATTAAGTACAAGGGGTTAAATAATAAATTGAGGCGGGCAGCAAATAAAGCAAAAGAAGCATGCTGGAAAGGCCAGGATATGGAAAGTTTGCCGAGGAAGGGTGACATTGGTGCGCTATACAGCAAGATTAAACCAGTATCGGGAAGTATGAAGGGAAGATCTATGCTAGCAGATAGAGATAAAGCGGGCAATATAATAGTTGACGCAGGAAAGATCCAAGAGAGATGGAGGGAATATATAGAAGAACTGTATGGTAAAGAGCTTAGGCCAACAAGGTTAGACATAGAAAAGTAACATGACGTAGATGACGATAGCTTAGGTCCCAACATACTCGACGATGAGATAGAAAGGGCATTAAGGGAGATGAAACTAAATAAGGCCGTGGGGGTGGATAATATTCCTGTGGAACTATTAAAAGGTTTAGGAAAATGTGGGAGGAAGAGGCCATTTGGACTGATTCGTAGCATCTATGAGGGAGGAATCTGGCCGGAAGACTTTGTGAGATGTGTTAGTTCCAATTCCGAAGAAGGTAAAGGCTACATCATGTGAGGACTACAGGACTATAAGTTTGATATCCCACGCAGCCAAAGTTGTTCCCAGGGTCATCGAAAAAAGGATAGAGAGTAGGTCAAATGATTACTTAGGGGATGATCAGTTTGGGTTTAGGAAGGGGAGAGGTACGCGTGATGCCATTGCAGTAATGAGATTATTAATCAGAGGAATTTAGAATACAACCAGGAGGTTTTTGCATGTTTCGTAGATTTCGAAAAAGCGTTTGATAGAGTGAATTGGGAAAAGCTAATGAGTATCTTGCAGAAAGTAGGAATAGATTGGAGGGAAAGGAGGCTAATCCGCAACCTGTACATGTCTCAGACTTCTCAGGTGCGATTGGGGAACGGGGAGTCCGGATGGGACATGTTAGGAAGAGGTGTAAGGCAGGGTTGTCCATTATCACCGTTGCTGTTCAACGTATATGTGGAGGAAATGATTAAAGACGCGTGGGAAAAACTGGAGGTAGAATTGAAAGTGGGCGGGGATTTCGTAAAATCAGTTAGGCTCGCTAATAAGCTTAAGTTTAAAGCTTTGTCTTCAGCGAACTTAAGACCAACACGGTCAAAGTAGTAGGGACGTAAGGAGAAGAATTGCGCTAGGCAAAGAGGCTTTCACTTGGAGGATAGATAGATAGATACAGTTATTTATTTGGGCGAAATTGAGACCTAATGGACCCTTCTTCCATGTAACCCATAGGAGGAGGGAGTTGATGACAGGGACGTTGAGTTAGTATATTAAGAAAAGACTCGTAATAACTGTGATATGGAGCGTAGCTATGTACGGCGCAGAAACGTGGTCATTGAAGCAGGAGGATAGACGTAGATTGTAGGCTTTTGAAATGTGGGTGTGGAGAAGAATGGAGAAGGTGTGATGGACCGAGAAGAAAACAAATGAGGAAGTACTTGGTATGGTTGGTGAAGAGAGGGGTTTGTTTGGAGAAACCCTATGGAGGCAGGAAAAATGGATGAGGGCGTATTCATCGGCAGTGGGATGTTGAAGACTGTAATAGAGGGGAGAATGTAGGGAAAACGAGGAAAGGGAAGGAACAGGATAGGGATGTTGGACTGGATGAAGAGAGGAAGAAGGTACTCAGAGATGAAGAGGGACCGTATGTAGAGTAGGATGCTGGATTGTGTTTTGCTAGGAGTCACAAAATATTTATTTATTTGGTAATTCTGTCCATCCAAAAACCTACCTAAGTAGTAGATTACTTTATAATAATATAATAACGCGACTTACGCAAGAAAACGGGAACATTCCCGCCAGTCGTTCACCGTCGCAAGTTAATAGGGAGGCAAAAAAGGGATGCGGCGGAAAAATACACATTCCTTTGGACTATTATAATTCTGATGGTGTTACCAGTTGTCTGATAATGTCGCCTCTACGTCGAAACCGGTAGTATTACAGTGTTTTTTGCGTGAAAAAAACAACAAATTTATTTATTATGTTATTATAATTCTCTTTAGTTAATTTTCTGAGAAACATTTCCACGTTTATTTCCCATCATGTCTCAATGTTCTCTTTTACGTGAAGCTGTGAAGCACCGCTGAAAGAAAGGACCCGGCCCTCCCTGTGACCATTTCACAGGGCTCTGGGGTAATATGCGCGCCGCACAAAACCTGCAAAACCCCCTCGAAACTCATTAAAGACTTCATGCCAGGGCCGTCTCTCATTAAGTTGGACCCTTTCCTTGAAGACGGGACCCTCGTATTGGGGCTCAGGACCCTCTACTTCGATTCTCGCGTCTGCGATCGGCATCTGCGCAGCTGTCAAGCAATCTTCCATGGTGCCTTTATTTAACGAGGATTTAGCAATTTCCAATGCCAATTTCAAAGTGTAAAAATCATTAGCCTCGCCCGGGATTCGAACTCGCAGGTGATGCTGGGTGCTTCAGCCAGCGCTGTATTGGAATGATGACAATTGAATGAAATAATTATGGTAAATAAATGCATAAATGGGCACCGAACCTCTGCTCTGGTAATCGTCCGTATCCATTTAAAAGCTGATCAGATAGAAGTGAATAAGGCTGATTTTCCTTAGATGATAAACGGTAACCTGACTTTGTGGTTAAAGTTAGGGGCCGCATGGATATCAAGATATGATGAAGTTGGGAATTATGGCCTCCACCGTGACGAAGGTCCCACCCCTAGCTTCAGCTTTGAAAAGAACTCTATGGGTTGGAACAACGGTACGTCATTACCAGAAATGGCGAGTGCGTGAGAAATGTCACGCTCGCGGGGTCGCCAACCTAAAGCCCTCGCGTTCAATCTACCTCACGGGCGTTTCATTCAAATCTGTCGGCGCGGTATTGATCTCCACGTTTTAATTTTTGCCTCGTCGTACATACTCATTGAATTCGTCCGTAGCATGTGTGTGTGTGTATTGGTGTTGGTAGTACAGGGGTAGAGCGTTGGACTACTGACCGGAGGGTCCGGGTTCTACTCCCGGGAAAGCCTCTCTGGGCACCTGCAGCTCCACCCAAGCTATGTGATTTTTTGGGTGCGAGATCTCCCTGGGAAACCATAGCCGGCACACGGAAAGGAATTGGCCCCCTACCCTAATGTGTGAATTTCACACGCCGTCGTGCTTAGTACTGGGTCTACGACCACCTACCAAATCGGTCTTCGGGTTTATTATATATATGTATATGTATATATATATATATATATATATATATATATATATATATATATATATATATATATATATATACACATACAAACACACATACACACACACCCACACGTGTTATCGATGCGATGGACACGAGCTCCTTGTATTGCCCTTAGTTTGAAATTCGGGTGGGAATTGTTGAAGGATTATGTACGGCGCCAAATTAAAAAATAAATTTGGGACGTGTACATTGTGCTACGGGAAAGAATTAGTGCCAGTTGAGCCCGGGGTCCAGAGTCATGGAAACTACGAGGAGTCGCTGTGAGAATGAGAAATGAACGTCAGTGTAACACCACACCTACTCCCCCCCCCTCTCTCTCTCTCTCCATGCTGTTCCTGGAGTCGAGTCCATATTCTCCTTTATTTGCACGCATAACAAGCCAATAATGAGCGGTTGGTCCCTTCAGTGCACCATTCCCCGCCGGCGTGCCGCACAAAAAAGCGGGGCCCAACAGAAGGTCTCCCTTCTTCACAGCCAGCCTCCTCGCCTTTATAACCACCCCCCCCCCCTTCCCCCCATCTATCCCTTTTCTGCTTGCATCCACCGACCCTTGCCTTGCAGACAAAGGCCCTCCTCGACCGCCATCCCTCCACCATTTGCTTCCAAGAGAGTAACGCACTCCCCTCGCCATCCCCCCCCCCCGACCCTCTGGATGGCTGCATTTGCAACTTAGCATGTGCCCAGTTTCCGTGCTCTTGTTAGAACCAATTATAGGTGTCCTTCAATGTAAATATTGTATAATTATCAGTTGTTACCGGCTTGTAATGAGCTTGTAATGCGGCCCTCCGATATCTAGTTCTTTAATAATTTGATTGCTACTTCTACGGTTCTCTTTGAGAGCCATCCTTCGACGGTATCTTTTGACCTGTATAGCGTCGCATATTTACCGTCGTATGAGTTCAAGGTCGGAGATTTAAGCCTCTTCCTGTACGCTCACCGTTTGATGTGGAGTGTGTTTAGAGTCTTGTTTTACGCCTCGTACCTCCTTGTGTATTTGTCGCTTCCGCGTCCACCATTTCGTATTTACCCCAATGTTGTGTCATGTTATGGGAAACGCTCCGAGTATAACTTACGTATGGCCAGTATTACGTGGTATGACTGATCATTTGTTTGCCTTTTCTTAGCCACGTCTTGTATTTCTATTTCCAAATTTTCATCTGTTTCCTCTTCTTTGCTCTAAGGCTCGTTTACATTTCGTGCACGAAGCGCCTCAATATTTTCCATAGGTTAGATGTTAACTGCCCAGTTACAACATCGGAATTGGATGGTTTTTCTGGCTGAATACATTTCGCAGTGGTTTCCTCGCGTGTGAAATTATGACAATATCGATGAAGATGCTCGACTTCTGTGCTGATTCGAGTGTGGAATTCCCGTGAAATTTTTATATCTACCAAATAATTTTTTTTTGCGTTTAATCTTTGACTCATCTATTGAACGCATTCCATTTCGGTTACATTTTCTTTGTAATTCTTAATTATTCTGAAACCAGTAGTAATGCTTTGTGGATTGGGGGGGCACGGGTACGTGCCGGGCGGCGAGGTACGCGCGTCCTTCGGCTAGTTGTGTTTGCACGAGGGAGGGAGAAAAAGTACGACGTGGTTACTACGTCCCTGTTGTGTAAACACTGTTACTTGGCCGTATGCAGACGTCGTTTCCTGGCCGCGTGTAAACATAGGCACTCGATTTCGCTTGGACTGCAGTTTCCCACGCGGGTCACGCTGCGCGCTTTCTAACGCTGATGTACAATCTCTCTCAATGAAATTGGCTCTACAAGTGCGCATAGGCGACTTAATGTGCGTATTGTGTGGTGAAATGTTTTTCAATAATGATAAAATCTTATCGTGCAATATCTTGAATTAAAGGCGAAAAGTGGTTCTATATTGCAAAGCGCATCATTTAAGTGGACAATCAACATTTCAAAGTCAAGTTTTATCTATCATGGTACAATATATAAATACGTACATATGTAAACATGATATGAATCATCAGGAAATTATTCCATTTAGATTTTTAAAAGTTGCTAATGTCATGCTACATTTAGTACCGTGCAAATTTCTCAATGCTTTCTTGCAAAACAAAAATTTAACTAATCTTCACAGATGAAGATTTAACTCGATCTCTCCCGTGAACGTAATCCAGTTAAAACACTTGTTCTGGCCTGCGTTTCACAGTGCATTATTTATTAAATTCATAAAATATTAATGAACTCTATACATATTTTTAAAAGATTTATGAGATATATAAATATTGCGTAACGACTTATTTCAGAGTACTATTTTACCCCTTGTCGACTTCATTCTATGATAAACGATCCCCTGGTAAAACAGAAAATAATTGCAATTGCATTTTTATTAGAACAAACGCAAGTTTTCATTGAAAAGCCAGGTTTGTAAACGAAATGCACTTTACGGTCTGCAAAAACTGTGTCAAGGATCCAGCTCCTCAGATTCATGGTAATTATTTCTTAGGCTTCCGGCCGCGTTCGTACAACCTGTTGAGGATTTTATGATGCCAGCTATTGACAGTTTTACCGCGTTACTGTCTTCCCTTTGTTGCTTCCCCAAATGCATGCAGATTGTAATGGGACTGCGTTTTAAATCATAGCCGCAATTTCTCGCAAGTATGAAGGTTATATGCAATATTACTCTAATACATCTATCAATTTTCAAAAATTAGTTGATGGACGTAGATTTCGTTATGCACGGTCTTATGCGAGTGTTCTCTCTTTCACGAGTGCTGGTTGCAAAATCATTTTCTGTAGTATGCAATTATATTGAAATGCTTTCTCGAGTGCACGTCATTCTATTAACGATGACGACGCATCTTGCGTAAATCTGGACGCTCCATAAACTTCGCATTATAGGTATTGATTCAACGCACTGTGAGCTCCTTGTATCTTGTCTCCATGTTACGCACTTTTACTGGAGGCTTACTGAGAGCAAGAAGAGGAGAGTAATTAATGGTATGAGAAAATTATTGTTATTGTCCAGCTCTTGCTGAAATTTAGGAATAGACTAAGTCTTAAACGCCACACAACGATAAAATGAGAAATTGTTCAGGATGATAGTTTCCGTAAGAAGGCGAGGTAAATTAAAATCTCCGTGAGGAGGTAGGCGACTAAAAATATCAGCGGCAAACTCAGGAATTCAGTTTTCGTCATCGATTGTTCTTATAATGGAAATTAAATTGTTCCCTTGTCTGAAGTACGCGTACATTGGAAGAGAGTCAGTCGCTCTTCATATTTTCCAATGAGCTGTGAGTAGAATAATCCCTCGAGTGGTTATCTAGATATTGAGAACGTATTGTACGCTCATAATAATAGTAATATTTTTAAATAGTATTTTTAATATTTAGTACAAATTTTGATTTTGGTTCTTTATGGACAAAACCACGGTTTGGAACACGAGGGTTTCTGCTGAACAGGTGGACAGGTTGGACCCACCTCGTGATTTCTACTGCGCATCAGTTAAGGGCGCCCAGTGCTTTCCTGCGCCTTTTTGGTTTTCCAAGGAAGATTTGGTACCCGAAGAAGCTTGGGTGAAACTGGTAGTGGCCAGGGAGATGGAAATCGAACCCGGGTCCTCGGATCATAAGAGAGTGTTCTCCCTCTGGGGTGCCACGCCGTCATTAATGGGCGGACATTTTTCGAAGGAAAATCACCCTGTAAGAATGCAGTGTTCCTCATCTCGTTATTTTTTTTACGGTGATATATTGTCCACAATAGTGTGCCACGATCCCCTATCTCCGGTTTACCTAAAAATGCATTCTTATTGGAAGATGTGTGTTGGAGGGCAATCCCAGAAGTACCCGACCAAACAAAGAAAAAACAAAACGTTTAAACTCTGCTACCCAATATGTTACTGTTGTAAACGAAGGAGCAGACTCACCCAGAGTAGAATCCAGTTCAGCTTTTATATACGAGGTTGCGCTGAGGCCTTTCAAATAAAAGTAACGTATCACATAACGATGACCATGTTACTCCATTTTCACAAATTCACTAATTGCGTTCACTATTGACGGTTGCCAAACAAATACTAAACAACGTGGTGTTTTCAAACTTGAACCACATGCTTTATAGATTGCGTACTATCTAATACAGTGATATTTTGCTACCAACTACCGCTATCTCTTAGTCAGGCCGGGTACTTATGGGACCACCGTCGTGTACCAGATGACATCATCGACGTTAGATGCGATGGTTGTGGTGAAATTAAAGTACTAATGGACGAGGGAAATTTTTTTGGACATGCAGTAAGGTGGTATATAATCGTTATCGTTGATATCTCTGGACATCCTCCTCCGGACCTAGGATCTATGGGTGCCAGAAAATTCTGGCAAGGTGCAGAGATGCAGGGAAATGAACCGCCTGAATGCCACACGCCGTATTAATGCCAGCTGAGGCAGCTCTATCCTTATCAATCAAACACTCGAGTGGAGAGGTTTTGATTTAGTTCCCATCCCGAAAGACTATTTTTAGCGTAATGTATCTTATCTCCTCTTTATAAATGAAATACTAAACTGTTGATATGCAACATTTAGTTACATTTTAACCAGGAATGGATTCCATCTCACGATGAAAATGAAATGGATATACGCGCGCCCCTGTGTGTGTGTGTATATATATAAATAAATAAATAAATAAATAAATATATAAATATATATATATATATATATATATATATATATATATATATATATATATATATATACACATACACACACACACACACGAATACGAGTGAGAGTGTGTGTGGGTGGGTCGCGGTAGTCCAGGGGTGGAGCGTTGGACTATATAGGGTCCCGGGTTTGATTCCCGGGCAAGGCACTCTGGGCACCTACAGCTCCACCCAAGCTTTGTGATTTTTCGAGTACCAGATCTTCCTGGGAAACCATAACCGGCACAGGGAAAGGAACCCGGCCCCCTACCCTGATGTGTGAATTTCAAATGTCACCGGACGTAGTACTGGGTGAACTCTACCAACACCAACCAAACCGAGCTTCGGGTTAATAATTGTGTTTATTTTATATATATATATATATATATATATATGTATATATATATGTATATGTATGTGTGTGTATGTATATATATATATATATATATATATATATATATATGTTGTGACAAATCAAGAAGGTGAGCTAATTGTACACCCTCAAGGATTGAAGGCGTTTCTTGAAAGAGCTGTGGAAGGGAGGAATAACAGAGGAAGGTCAAGTGAGAACTACGAGAAGTATGTAGTAGTAGTTTAATGTTAGTAGTAGTTTTGAGGGGAGGCGACCGACAGCTGAGGTCATTTGCGCCATAGGGGATGGACAGGAAAGGAAAGTATGTAGGTAATGGGAAAGGTCGGTGCAAGGAGCTATGAGGGAGTGAAGAGGTTTGAGGGCAACATGACATTTGCAGAGCCCCCACAATCCCGTGGATCGATAAAACTTTATGGTAAGTGATGTAAATTTGATATTTATTTTGCATAATGCTATCAAACCCGATATAGACAAAATTCGCAGAGTTGCGAATTGACGCCTTTCGATGAACTGATCTTTCCTTCAGTTTCTCCGACTTGCCCTCCCGTCTTTATCTTTTTTTTTCTTATTTTTAAAATCTTAATGCGCTTAGATGTCGTTGTTTCGATTGTATCACTTTGCTAGTCAAACAAGTGGAAGCGTGCGAATTCGTAGTTTTGCGTACAAATGCAGGCCCTCGGTGGCAACAACGAGGTAGCCGTGACGTCACATAAAATATTCCCCACCCCCTTCACTTTTCTCGCTTTTCAATTTAACAACCACCTGTATCTCCTGGATCATCTTTCAATTCTTTATTAGCCGTTTAATATTCGCCGTACATTTTGAACTTCTGATACCGTATAATTATAATTGACTGCTAATGATAATGGATTGAGCTAGAGATGGAGGAAGGAAACAAAAGAAGCTTAATGCATTAGCGAGAGAGTGACACCAGCTGGATGATGGAAAGAAGGTGGCGGTAGTTGAAAGGGTGCGGGTGCCGTTTCTATTCACTCAATTCTCGGAGGCTCGATTAAGACTCGATTGATCCGCACCATCGGGTTTGGGGATGGTTTGACGCGCGTGGGCACCAAAGAATTGCGTCAAACCCTGGTTTGCGCGAATACATTTAAATGCTCCGTGTCTATCATCTATATATTACATGATGAACATAGTTGGATTCGAAGTCCGAATAATCCGTATTAAAGGGTGTGATTGATGACCTATTTGTACTCATTGCGGCGGCCGTAATCATTCGGGGCCGCATTTGCTTGCGTTGGTAGGGGATGCGATCCTGAGCGAGAGACCTGTTTTCAGTGTCTGGAGTACTTGGGGAAGGGGCAAGCGTGCGAAAATCACGGCCACCGAGGTTGATTTGTCACGAAGGAGAGGAGCCGTGAGCAGGGGGTCGCGCGGGGCGGTTGGATCCCTCTTCCTCGACGAGGGAGGCGAGCGGGGAAAAGAGGGGACCCCCCTTCACCAGACTCTCCGCTGCACTTCCTTTCGGACGGTCGAGACTGCGTCCCCCTGTGAGGAGGGGCGGGTGGGATCCTTTCATCGTCGAGGGGTGTCGGATGGGCCTTTTTCACTTATATGGACTGCCGAGGAGGTCCCCCGTTCGTATGGGGGAGGGGGGGGCAGAGCCTTATTTAAGGGGGGGTGGGTGAGTGTGAGGGCAGGGTGCGATCTCGGGTTTCCTCGTGGGGGAATGCAAGTGGGCGGAAGAGGCCGCCCGCCCCATTGCCCCCTTCTTCTTTCATCCGCCCAGCCGAGGTTTTGGATGTTGGGTGCGAGAAGGGGGTGTGGTGGGCAGATCGGGAAGGGGCAGGAAGTGGGAGGCATTCAGGGCAGAGTGGGGGTGGGTGGCGGCGTTGAGGGGGGTCTCCGTAGCGGACGACTCGACTGTCATCCTCCACTTAATTCTTACCTTTAGCGGAGGCAGTCTTGTCGTCCGGGATTTATTTTACATCGAGTTGATACTGGCGTTGGCCACGTCTTCTAGGAGAACTTTTATGTTGCGAGAAACGCATGGAAATTGCAAATATTTTGTTACAAGCTGCCAAAATTGATGCATGGGAATATCATGATATTTGTGATCTCCAACAACACAAGTCTTCTGATCGCCGCCTGATACGCAATAAAAGGTTGAGCAAAACCTGTTGTCGTCCGTATTTCACCTGTTGAATTGATTAACTTAGAATTAATTCTTTCTTGCTATTGCACTTGCTTTATTTGCCTACGAATTCATGACATTATGGAAGTCTCTCAGCCGAAATTTAACTAATTTCACTGCCTTAAAAATTTAATTCAAAAATTACCTGAATGGTAATAAATGTAATATAAACCAATGGAAACAGATCCGATTTTGGTTTTCCAAACGGGTTTTTACAGTGTGTCACATTTTTGAAAGTTCAGATTTTAAAAAAATCAACACAAGTCCTTTTTTATAAGTAATTATATGATAGTAATCTGCAATCGAACCCTGGGAAAAAGAGTGGGGGGATGCCGTACCGGGGACACCGCACCAACGGGTTAATTAATGATTTTGTCTGCCTTACCTTTGACTGAGGGAACGGGTCTCCCCTTCTTGCATCCTGACAGAGCTTTCGCATTCCCATGCAGCGCACAAATGTCACCCTTCCTTCGTAAACCCTCAATATACATGAACTGCGTCTTATACCATTCTTCTCTCGCCCTATTAGTTCTCCGCCACAAGTTACTATTTATCACTTTCTTCTTCCTAATTTGGTGTTTACATTCGTTCATTTCCTTCTCTCGTCTATTATCCTAATCATCTCGTCTGCAATCCATGGTTCCCGTGTTCATTGCCTATTTTCTGTTCCCATAGTTTCGTTTGCGGCTTTCGATATCCTTTTTTTATACATTCCCATCTCTCTTCTATTGTACCCAGTTCCCTACCCATAATTTTCTCTACTGCGTGTTGGCACTCCTTTCTTATCGTCCCAGTGAGTGCTTTAACTCTCCATTTCGTCAACAGTCTTTACTGCGTTGTCCTTTCGAATCTGACGTATCGTTTTGCTACTCCTAACTTATGCACTGAATACACATCCGCTCCCGAGAAACTGCGAATTAATATACCTGTAGGTGTTCATAAATCTGTGCATAACTATAATATAGTCTATGCGATATCTATCTGATTATCCGGGCATTTTCCATGTACAGGTATGTATCTAAGCCTTTTTGTGGTGTTTCTAAACCAACTGTCGGCGATGATTAACCTCTGTCTCCCGCAGAATTGCTTTCTCCCCTCGGTCCTAAAATTGCTCCGAAACCGTATTCCCCCACCCCTCGACCATATACGATATACTTTTGCCTATCGTCATGTACCAATCCCCCACCAACATCAGAATTTTCCTTTCAGGAACACCCGTAAGTATTCCCTCTAATTTATCGTATTCCCTGTCGACCTCTTCCTTCATGTGATTCCTCGGTGGCACGTGTACCTGAACAATAACCAATTTCGTCGGTCCAGCTTGAAATTTTATTAATAATATTGTAACACTCGCTTGCTCTATGTTTACTACGCTTCTTTCTGCCTCTTATTTCAATACTGTTGACCCATCTCGCAGGCTCTCATCCCTTCCGCAGTATATTGCTCTATAATCCTCGCTCCAGTCCTTTGACCTTCCATCTTACCTCGCACGACTCTATATTATCTATGCATATATTGTCCCTCCATCTCTAGCTTTATATTTTCTAATTTTACTGTCCTCAACATCGCTCCAATATTCCGAGTACATAATCTAACTAGCGCATTCCTCTGTTTCATCTGTGCTCCTCTCGATTTCGTTTCACATGGATTTCGTGGGTTGACGATCGCGAAAACCTCTTCTGCCACCGGACAAGACGCACGCTCAAGTGGGCCGAGTCCCGCTGTTGCCAGGACCCATCGTAATATGTTTATCCCTAATCGGTTAATGGGATAATAATTGAATTATCATTGCTTCCGCCAGCACAGCTCTTGGAGCAATCAAACTAGAACGCAGAAGCCCTTCCACCACTTAGATGTTGTAGTCCATACGAGAATTTTTTTCGGATTTCTGATGAAATATTATTTCTTTTGTACCTGAGTTATGAGAAAGGCTGTTGAAGATAAATTTTAAAACTTAATCCTGCAAATCCAAAAAACGTTTTTGTGGGAAATGAGAAGTTATCTCTTTCGGAGAAAAGTAATTGGCGGCATTGTCAGTGGAATGATTTTCAACTCCTGGGAAATCGTTAAGCTTGTATTTAGTTAATCGTGGAACCTCTTTGACGGGTTGCTAAAAAATGTAGCATGCAGTAGCGCAGTGAAAGTTCCTTGAACATGTTGTCCTCAACGGTGGTACTCAAGAATTTTTGGGTTTCGATCTCTTTGGGAGGACTACCCATGAACGGGATCGTATTTTAATTTGATTTTTTGTGTGACGACGTGCTTGCCCATGCACACGCTATAAAACTGCACTCCAGGAAAGCCAAGGATCAAATGACCGCCCAGTTTTTCCTCTGCAGTTCCACCGATGAAATGTCTTGGGAATATAAGTTTTTTCAAGACATGTTTGTCACTAATTACTCACAGTTGCGGTAGAATAATTTCGCCGAAATCCGATGCAGACGATGCGAATAGGTTTCAGCACTCGCTCTCCTCGCCGAATATAATGAATATTTTGATGACCTTTGCACTAAGACAAAATCGAATTGAGTGGAGTTAGGCGTGTCTGCACTGATGACTGATACCTTTTCATAGAATGTGCGACAACACTGGTCGCTGCAGTGTTTTGTAAGAATAATTTGATTGCAGCTTTTATTTTGGGGTCTGAAGCTTCCCCGTTAGTAATAGGCGAAGGGCGACAAATTGTTTTTATGAAAGAGCATCGTGTTATTACGTTTATAACTCCATTAGAAGACCATTAAGTTATGACGATACAGTGACTGCGAATCCAATTTATGTAAGTGGTAATGTTATCAGTTCTATGGGAAATGAGTGGATTTATGGAAAAGCTGAAATGCGGGGAGAAGACAGGGTACGCAGTTTTGGGAAGAAAGGGTTTGTTTGCTTAATGGGGGTAGCATGAGGTCCACGTGCATTTTTTGTGAGCGATAATGTTAAAAAATGTCGAGACCTTAAGTATGCGGAGCTAATTTGATAATTCCCAACATGCATGAAAACGAATTAATTCAGCAGGGATAATAAAATTACTCGATTATTCCTGAATGTAAAATTGTAATTAGCCTTTTGTAACTCTCCTTGGCTTTAATTAATCAGTTATTTCCCTTACGGACGTCAATTCCCTAATTCATACTGTGGGGGTGAGGGCTATTTTAGATTTTTATTTTGACTGAACTTGATTTTATTTGATTAACCTCCTTGGTTTCTTGGCGATTATACAATATTACGCCTAGAAAAATCTCTTCATTCTATTAAAATTAGGGAAACCGAGATAAGATATTTATGCTGATGTTGTTATGGTAGTGAGATGTGTGGTACTCCTCATTAAGACATTAACTTTAAAAAGCCTTTTGAGTGTAAAAGTGTGGCATTGTTTCATAATAAATAAATGTCTACATATTGGTACATTTAATTCCCTCCTAGAGATTTAAGTGTGTCTGAAATACGCAATTCGTGGCTGTCAGGGCTTGAAAACCTTATATTCAGACGTGGAAGAAATATTTTATTCCAGTGACTAGAATTACAACTGGACTAGAAAGAATTTGCATTAAGTTAAACGTGTGTGCGATTAAGAAAGACATTGCAACATTAAATCAAAAGGAAATTAAAGTACAAATTGCTTTTTTGAGGAATGAAACTTGGGTTACAAATGCAGTTACACTGCAGAATTCAGGAAGTTTGGTAAAGTTGTCCAATTCCTCTTCCTGTGAACAGCCCGTGGTATTCCCTTGTGAATTACTAAGCCCTCAAAGCGTATCGATAAATAGATAAGACGGTAGATTATTCCATCGTCATCCTTGCCACTATTACTATCATTCTATTAGAATAAATACATTAAAACGTCGATTGAGCTACTATGTAGGGCAGATAAAATAGCTGGGGGTTTGCATGGAAAAATAGTTTATGAAAAAACTCGATCTCGGACGGTAAAATCCTCGAGATAAAGACAGAATATCGGACAAGCACACTAGGGCAGCGGTCGCGACCTCACATTTTGAATTCCGCGGACCACTTCAATTAATTCTTTTTTCAAAGTGCATTCTTCTGATATAAAATCACTGACATAATTGTCAAATTTTATTTTTCTGAAATGCTAATGGCAATTTTTCCATTGAAGCAAAATTATTGTCGTTTGATTGTGACAAAATTAGCAGTGTTGCTTTTTTGATATTTCTCCGCTAACCACCAAACTAATCTGGCGCTCCGCCGGTTGGCGACGGTTTCAACCTTGTATACGTGCGGTGTCTCGACGGTTTTCCTCGTTAATCTTCCGCTGATGTAGGAATTTATTTGGTTCGATTTTTCTAGTGATGCCATTGAAGTGAAATTGGCCATCCATCTTTTTATATTATCGAAGAAACGGCTTTAGCTGGTAGAAAGGTTCAGCCAGTGGTCCAATTCATGATATCGTTGTCTCAGAAATGGTGAATCCTCGACCGGGCCTGCTAGATACTCACGTTGCATGCCAATACGAAAATGGACTTGGAAAGGAAGCCTCAATACAAATGAACTTCGCGAGGCTTGAATTCCAGTAGTCCTATTCGGGAAGTTGGATAGCTTGACCTATCGTCGAATCCTGCTCAAGTTGCGTACATTCTTTCAGGAGGCTGCGATCCCTCGTAAATTAATAAACTGTACCCTCGGAATGTTTGTGGTCGCCCTCCATTTATTTCACGCAATTAAGCTCATTTTTTTAAACGCGCGCGGCCAATTTGGTGAAAGTGAGCGCGTTCGTATTCCTCCTCTTAATGGAAACGCTTTTGTTCGGAGCGCAGCAGTGGAGGGAATGCCACGAGTGGCGGCACCTCGTAGTGGTTGTGCGCCCTGGGCGGGATGGTTCGGAGCGGGGTGTGGGGGGCGAACGGGAGCGGAGTGGGCGAGGTGACGGCGAACGAACGATCGAGAGAGGGGGAAGGGAGGGGAGTCGGCGGCGTTCGGCAGCGTGGGTGCCAGAAAGTTGAAGAGGGGCTCCGAACCCCGTCGTCTTTCCGGCCCCATCCCGCGGTGGCTCCCCTCTCTAGGTGCCACGGCGGGAGAAGGAACCAACTGGTAGTACGCGTAGAAGCGTTCTTCTGTTGGGGGAGGGGTAAGGCCGCGATGGCCGACGGGAGGACCGCCGCCGCCCGCCCGCCCGCGCCTATTTACGAGCGCGCGCCAGCGACTGCGTGTGTACCGTTAAAGGGGGGAGGGGGAGAGAGGGATGTTTGGTGGGGAAGGGGCGAAGCAGTCGCGCGGCCACCTGCTCACTGCCTCTTGCCCAGTGGGCCGCCCCGGGCCGACTCCGCACTGAAAAGTCCGAGTGGAAAGTCAGTGCACCTTGAGAGAGAGGACGTCGGAACCAAAATAATCGCAATTTCTGTTGGGAACGGCCTGGTGTGATTTGACACCTCTTCCTTCCTTCTCTGACGTTTCCCTTCCCCGACCTTCCTGCTCTCCCCGACGCCAATGGGCAGCAGCTGATGGACGGCCGGTGGTGCATACGGAGTCCATGATGTAAAAACGGCGAAAGATGGCGAGAAATTGAAATATTTGTGGGATCGGAATGGCTGACCTCATTCGCGTGACGATCTTATCGCATTATTAAACCACTTCTATTGATGGAACTTCCCCTTCTGGTCGGGTTGTTGCTTTCTCTGCCTTTCTCGTCGTCATCCCTTGTGGTTCCCCCAATTGTGGTTTGCGAAGTCCTGGGGGCTCCATGCAGAGATTTTCGGAATTCCAACAAATTGACAATGAATTATTAACGAATGCGACCTTTCCAAATTCCTCAAGCTCTTGATAGCTTTAAAACTCATTTTAGGTACAATTTCCAGTCCGACAATAAGATGATCTAACATCCTATTTAATCCTCGTGGGGTCTTGCGGGGTGAGATAGATGTATGTAGTCGTTGAGAGTTTTCTGATTCCTGGAAACTTTACCACCTTTCACATTAGATATATACTCCAGTGCGCTCAGCACGTGCGATGATAATTTAAAATTATATGTACGGGAAGTCTGGTTATGACAGAGGTATATGTAAAAATCGGTTGCTTAAATAAGATTATAAATTCTTTGCGTGAACAGTTGATACGAGTATGTTTTACGTCATTAACAAGAGCGTGGATTTTCTGAAACACGTATTCGTGCATATTACGTAACGCCATTTTCCCGGAAAAAGAAGTGAAGGAAGCATACAATTCGTCAGTCTGTTCCTAGTTAAGGTATTACGGGGGAAAAAAGAACAAGTTTCACATGAGTTGCATCGCGATGGTGGAAGGAGCCAAGGCATTTTTAAACCTGCTTACCCGCCATACACATCGTACATACGTAGTGTTCGAAACAAGTCTAGAATTTCATTTGAAGCCGCAAGAGTTGCATTCGTTGGAATTTGAAGATCGAAAGGTGACGACATCATATCGCGTCGTCGGTCAATAATTATTGCTATGTAATGAATTGTTCACTCTTGGGAAGTTTAGTGTAAGCAAAATTTTACTCGACGTATTGAAATTATTTTTGGTTCCCTGTGTGGTAACTTAATTACAGTTATTTAGTTGTTTAAATGGGCATCATGGGTTTACATTACAACTCACTTATGTGCACCCCACTTTACCGCCTCATAGTTGACCTGGCGCATTTTTCTCAAAATCTGTCGTCCTATGAAAAACATGCAAAATTCATCATAAACCTGATCCAATCATGTTGTACAGCAATTTGGATTATATCTAATTGTATGCATGATGAAAGAAAACACTTTGCTTGACACCACTTAACGTATTTTTATTACGACCTAGGTTTCGTCGGAGCGTAATATCTTCAGGTGTGAAACTGTGTCATTTATTGTATGCAGTCAGTTGAACATACACAATTTGGAGGCCCGGGATCGAATCCCAGTACAGTCAAATTTTCTAAGTCATTGTAAACTAAATTGGCTAATGCCTTTTATAATTCTAAAATTTATACCGCGGATTCAGGAATTTGAACATGTACTAATATTTATTTGCTCGTTGCTGTTCAAGTCAATTATGATTATGAGTCATCTATTCAGAATCAAAGTCCAAAAGAAGCGCTAGAATAGTTTTACGATTCAACGCTCCAAAAACGTTCATTGCTCTGAAAAGTTGCTGTACATATGTAAAATGTCATTGCTGTGATTATAACTGTCTTCCATAAATGCTGTGGGTTTGAGGATTCCGTGATTGTACGATTGTTTTGATGATTGACCTACATGAAAAATCTGTTTACGTACTGTTTAAATCCAAGTCAGTGTTAGGAGCGCCCACACCTTACGGAATCGCATGCAACAGTCCCCCCCTCCAATGCCATGTCGAATTGTTGCCAATGCGAGCCGGCGAATTTCCTAAAGCACCCGCTCTGACCCAGATGTGTGCTAACACGGCATGCACCGCTTTGCAGGACAACTCTGGCATTGAATGTTCGTCCATGTTTTTTATACCTTTCACTCGCCGCACTAATGTTATGGGCTCGTTGGTCGCGTGGTTACAGCGCCGGACCTTCATCCTGAAGGTCGCTGGTTCAATGCCCATTCAGGTCGATAATTTATCAAGTCCAGTTCGAACCCCGGACTACTTACAGTATTGAGTAGCCCTTCCCTAACGACTGGAAAATTAAATTGAGCATTTTAAACGCTTGCTTAACTTAGTAGTTAGGTGAGTACCTGTCAGCTCATACATTTATCGAATATTTTTAATGCAATTTTCTTCTAATTCTCATTCCTTCTAATTAATGTTTTTTAAGACTCTAAATGAATAGCTTATCGAGGTGACAACTTAGTAAAAGTTTGATTTGTGATTTGACCTTAAACCTGCCGTAGCAGACTAATGCTTAGCGGGGACTCACTTCAAAGCTAGACGAGTTAAAAAAATTAATGTTATCTCAAGGATTCGGGTGATAAAACGTAATATCAAACCTGCCAGGTTGGTTTTTGGCATTCATATTTTTATTATAGCTGAGTGTTGCTGTTAAAGATTTAAAAGCCTTCTACACCATGGCGTCTTATTTCGTGACCCCTCCCTCTCTGAAAATATGACCCTTAAAATTACTATTCTACTGTGTTTTGAGTTTGTGGGACTTGGTATGTGTCTTGGAGCTTATATTCGATGAATGTCTTTCTAGTTTGTGTGTATATATATATATATATATTATATAAATATATGTATAATTTATATATATATATATATAATAAATATATCGATTGCGTATATATCTTCAAAATGGAACGCTCTTCGGCGACTCACAAATATATAAAAACACAATGTAGATTTTTAAACCATAGAAACACAAAAAAAAGGACGCATTTGTTGTTTTGATGTTTCGACGGCACGGCCGTATATATATATATATATACACACATAAATACGTACATACATTCATACATATATATATATATATATATATATATATATATATATATATATATATATATATATATATATATATATATATATATATATATATATATATATATATATGAAGTAAGAAAGGGAGATCTATGCTAACAGTTAGAGAGAAGGCGGGTAAGGTAATAGTTGACACAGGAAAGATCCAAGAAGTATATAGAAGGAGTATATAGAAGAACTGCATAGTAAAGAACTTCGACCAACAAAGTTAGACATTGAAAAAGAATATGACATAGAGGAAGATAGCTTAGGTCCAGGCATACTAGACGATGAGATAGAAAGAGCATTAAGGGAGATGAAACTAAATAAGGCCGTGGGGGTGGATAACATTCCCGCGGAACTAATGAAATGTTTAGGAAAATGTGGGAGGAAGAGACTATATGGGCTGATTCGTAGTATTATAGACAGGACAATAAGTTTGATATCCCACGCAGCTAAGGTTCTTTTTGCTCTGCGTGATGCCATAGCAGTAATGAGATTATTAATCGAGAGTAATATAGAACATAACCAGGAGGTATTTGCCTGTTTCGTAGATTTCGAAAAAGCGTTTCATAGAGTGAATTGGGAAAAACTAATGAGTATATTGCAAAAAATAGGAATAGATTGGAGGGAAAGGAGGCTAATCCGCAACCTGTACATGTCTCAGACTGCTCAGGTGTGGGTGGGGAACGGGGAGTCCGGATGGGCAGTGTTAGGAAGAGGTGTAAGGTAGGGTTGCCCATTATTACCGTTGCTGTTCAACCTATATGTAGAAGAAATGATTAAAGAGGCATAGGAAGAACTGGAGGTAGGAATGAAAGTAGGCGGGGAATTCGTAAAATCAGTTAGGTTTGCTGATTACCAAGCTTTAGTTCGTCAGTCAGCCAAGGGGTTGCAAGCATTGCTGAGTGAATTGGAAAATCAGTGCGACAGGTATGGGATGAGAATCAATATTCATAAAACAAAGGTTATGCGATTTTCTAGAAAGAAAAAGGCTAAGCTTAAAACTAAAATAGGAGGGCAAAAACTAGAGCAGGTAGAACAGTTTACGAATCTGGGAAGTGTTTTGGACCAACACGGTCAAAGTAGTGGGGACGTAAGGAGAATTGCGCTAGGAAAAAAGGCTTTAACAAGGAGGAGGGAGTTGATGACAGGGACGTTGAGTAAGGATGTTAAGGAAAGACTCGTAAAAACTTTGATATGGAGCGTAGCTATGTACGGTGCGGAAACGTGGTCATTGAAGCGGGAGGATAGTCGTAGACTGGAGGCTTTTGAAATGTGGGTGTGGAGAAGAATGGAGAAGGTGAAATGGGCAGAGAAGAAAACAAATCAGGAAGTACTTCGTATGTTGGGCGAAGAGAGGGGGTTGTTGGGAGAAATCCTATGGAGGCGGGAAAAGTGGCTGAAGGGGGTATTGACCGGCAGTGGGATGTTGAAGACTGTAATAGAGGGGAGAAAGTTTGGCAAACGAGGAAAGGGAAGGAACAGGATAGGAATGTTGTGCGGGATGAAGGGAGGAAGAAAGTACTCAGAGATGAAGAGGGACCTGATGTAGAGTAGGATGTTGTGTTTTGCTAGGAGTCACAAATTATTAATTAGTAATTATGTCCATCCAAAAACCTACCTTAACCGGTAGATTACCGAATAGTAATAATAATAATAAAAATATATATAAGTATACATACGTGCATATATACATATACATATGTATATATATATTTATATTATATATATATATATATATATGGGTCGCGGTAGTCCATGGGTTAGATATTTGGACTGCTGACCCGAGGGTCACGGGTTTGATTCCCGAGCAAGCCTCTCTGAGCTTCACCCAAGCTGCGTGATTTTTCGGGTACCAGATCTTCCTGGGGAACTGGCCCCTTACCCTGATGTGTGAATTTCAAACGCCGTCGGGCTTAGTACTGGGTGAACTCTACCATCACCTACCAAGCCGACCTTCGGGTTGATTACTGTGCTTATGGTTTATATATATGTATATATATACATATATATATATATATATATATATATATATATATATGAATTCATACATACATGCATACCATACATGTATGTCTTGATTACACTTTTTTTTGCTTAATATTGGGTGAAATATCCCATCGCCTATCAAACCGACATCCGTGTCATTTGCTGTTAATTGTGGTTCCTGAATTTGATGAGCACGTTAAACATAAACGTCTATATTTATGTGCAGGGCAATTTCGAAAACTTCATGAACGCTGCTCTTAATTGGCACTTTGATAGTTTAACTGTTTATTACAGTGAACACACATTATCACCGAGTGTCCCACTTTTGTCATTGCAAATTACTACTTCCTCTCTGCGAAAAATGTGCATTTGCTATCAGATTAAAATTAATAATTGATGCCTACACCCGGAACATTGCAAATTTACATGGCCAGAAGTGAAATTTATTTGCACTTCCCAGGATGCGATTCCCACACGTTTGAGATTTTACGCGGGCAAAAAAGAAAGCTGCTCTTTTTGAAGAAGAAAGGTAATCGCATTACCTTTGTCACGGAATTTATACCGTCTAGTGATTGCTATTCACTTTCCCACGTGTTTTTAAAAACTCCTCAGGAGTGGAGAAAGAGAGAGGGCGAGCGAGACATGTGCCCCCCGTCTTGCGATCCGTGAGCGCAAAATGTTAGGAAGTGTAAGACTGCGGTGGTGCGTTGCTTCACTGCTCGTGCAACTAACCTGCTATTTCCCACCGCCAAACCCCCTCGGACTCACTGCCATGCGTCTTTTCCCTCCCGATGGCACTCACTCCCTCCTCTTTCCTGGGTCGCCCAGCTGCCATATTCCACTCCCGGCCTCCCCGTCCCTCCCTCCGTCCTCTCCCGTTCCTGCACACCCCCATTCCCCTCTCTCTCCCTGCCGCCCCTCATCTGCATTGTCTTGCCCACCCCACAGCCCGTCCCAGGTCCCTTCCTCCCCCCCCCACCGCCCCTCGCTTCTCCGACCTGCCACATTGCCTCGAGGGCCCGTTGTTGCCAAATGTAAAAGGCCTCCCTCTCTTAAGACACATGGCGGCTCCGTTCATCCTCGGGTCAATTCCGCTCCTCATGCCGCCGCCTCGACCGCCCTCCAAACCCTCAGCTGTTGTTCCACTGCAGGACGCCAATGCCCGGCCACCGGGCGACCCGTGATCATCTCCCATTATACATATTCCTACCTACCTTACCAATACACCCCCCATCCCGCGGTGACACTTGTCACGCAATGCCGCGGTGAACGGCGCAGTGTTCTTAAGGGTGTCACGGATATTGACCTTGCCGTAATTTTCCAATTTCTTGCTTGAGATATGCACTGCATCTTTCCTAATCTTGTCCCGGATGCACTCTCGGATTTTTTGTTTGAAATTTCCTTCCCTGGAGGACGCTTAAACTGGGAAGAGTTTTGTGTTTTTACTTCTTGCTACCTTTTATTTATGTGAGAATGAAAATCGACGGAATTCGAGGGTAGGCTGAAAACCGATGCACACATGCTTGTAGACCGCAAACAAAATGATCTTCAGAAGCACTCCTCGCGGCATGTGGAATTAACATTCCCCATCAACACGCATGCGCAGGTTTGAGGTCGTTGCATTCATCCAGTATATTTTGAGAAGCGGAAGTATGGAGACGTGTTCTTGTTCTATGTCAACGCGACTTTTCTCGAATCCAGAACTTGACAGCTGCCTTCAATTCATCGTCCGAGGTGTAATGATTACATTACCTTGAGGTGTCTCTCGAGTTGATGAACAAAATAAAATCGCAAGGCGCAAGATCGGGGGAATAAGGAGGATGTGGAATCGGTTCAAATTTCAGGTTTCGCGGAGCCACTCGTAAGTCTTGTTGGGTTATGTTGTCCGACATCTCTCAAGGTGAAGAGAGAAAAATTGGTCAATTCGATCTTTTCCATTTGGAAAAAATTGACGGTGCATCTTCACCCAGTCAAGTCTTACATTCTGTCCACTCCTGAATTTAGTATTCGATGGAGGCGTGTGCTGATATAGGACCTGCCGTTCTGTTTGGTCGTCAGCCAGGGGCTACAAGAAATATAGTATACATTGATTTCTAACAAATTGGTCCAGCCTCTTTCTCTGCCCTCTTGTTATAGGGTACCTCAGTTGCCTTGGCTGCTCAGCCAAATTCATGTGGGACTCTTTGAGCAATGCACGCCCAGAAGAAAAAATTCGACGGCATTCTCATTTCTTTGACGACCGTTGCTTCGGGGGCTCGATTGGTGGTCTCTTCCACACTCACCCGACCAGAGACGAGATAGATATGAGTGGTTATGCATAGACGTGTGTGACATTTACATAGATAGATTTAGTAGATGTTTTTGTGGGAACACGTGCAGTCCAAAGGTCCAAGTGTATGCGTAGTACTTACGATAAATACGCGAACCGGTGCGATTTGGCTCCTTATTCGCCAGATATCGTCCCCCTGCGTCTTTTTCCTATTCCCAAAATGCAAAAATGTGATGAAGGGACATCAGGCAGGTGTCATTCTTATAACGGTTTCATTGTGCCGTTGAATGGCTGTGGAATTTCATGGAATGTAGATTCAAATTCAATGGTAAAAAAATTCAGGATAAGGCGTGTGAAGGGAAGATGAGCGAATCATGATTTGAAGCCTATTATTACAGGATTTTGTAGTAATACGCCTCAATTGATGCTGTATGGATTCCAAACTGTATGTTGGAAGGTTTCTAAATTGAGCTTAAACAATTAAAAAGAGAAAAAAATAAATTGATAGTGGAAACAAACACATGTGACCTGGGCATGGTTGAGAGGAAGGGGAGATTTGTTGGGAGAAAAGGCAGGAAAAGTGAACGGGTGTAGAAGTTTAGGGAAACTGGGTGCTTGGGGGCTGTGGCAGAGGGGAGGGGAGGGGAGGTGGTTCAGAGAGTAAAAGATGCGGTTTATTTAGTATGATGTTATGCGTTGCTTAGATAAAATAGCGTCGCATCACACATTACTAATTATTGCTTAGGAACGCAGTTCATAAAAGTATCGTGGCATGATGATATTTTTTAAGGGCCAATCAAAAACCTACCTTTCATCGGTAGATTGCTGCCACTAATATTCAAGAAAAACACTCGCCGCTACGAAATGAAAGGGGAAGAATTACTCTGTACCAATGTCATGTGCCCCTTTACCTGGGGTATGGAATTGCCATGGGTAATTCACCTTGAAGATGTCGATAGTTTAAATGCAATTTATTGGATAGTAATGCTCAGGTATTGAGGTATTGAACGTAGAAAGAAGGAATTCTTGACTATTATGTTTAAATGAAGTTATTTTCTCCCCAGAAAAAGTAACTTCATTTAACGTTTTCCAACTTTAATATGGAGCGTAAGTTTTGTATATGGCACGAGAAATTGGTCGTTGAGGCAAGCTAGGACGCGTAGATTGGAGGCTTTCAAGATGGCGTGAGGTAAAATGGAGAAAATAAAATGAACTGAAAGGAAAACGAACGATGAAGTTCTAGGCTTGATTGGGGAAGAGAGGAGTGTGCTGGGAGAAAAGGGAAGAAGGCAGGAAGGGGGACGCAGGAGAGGCAATGGGATGCTGGAGGCTGGCACTGAGGGGAGAATGTTTGCTCGGGAAGAGATGCATGGGGAGGAGAAAAATTGGCATTGCGAATGGAATTTAAGGGAGGTAAAAAGTAAGTAGAGCTAAAGAAAGGGTTACTGTAATATGTGATATCGGGTTTTATGGATTTTTTGGTCGTGTCAATGAGAGCTCATGCTGGCGGGAGTAACAATAATTGCTTCTGGTAGGGTCACCCATGCCAGATAGGTCGAAGCTTAGGAGCCAGACGAAAGGTAGTCCACGCAGCGTCTGTTCCTCAGTGAGACGGCTGCAATGGCGTCTGACCCCAGTGGGGCGGCCAGTAAGTGATGGTGTCACGTTAAAAACACTATTGAGGAAGGCAACGGGAAACCACCTCAATTATCATTCCCAAGATTTAAATAATGGACAATACAGAGATTTGGAGTCCTGGCAGCTACGGGGCTCGGCCCAATCGGCCGTGTGCCGTGCCCGGCAGCGGGGGAGGCAAGGCTTCCGCGGTCGTCGTCCCACGAAACCCTTGCAAGGGAAAACCGGCAGCAGCAGGACAGAAAACGCAGAAGGAGGAGACCAAATTAGCTAGAATAGGAACGTGGAATGTTAGGACAATGATGAGGACAGGGAAATTGGAGAATGTTAAGCGAGAGATGAAAATGGGAAATACCAAGTACTTCCTCATTTGTTTTTTTCTCTGTCCATTTCACCTTCTCCAAACCCACATTTCAAAAGCCTCCAGTCTACGTCTATCCTCCTGCTTCAATGACCACGTTTCCGCGCCGTACATAGCTACGCTCCGTATCAAAGTTTGACCGTGTTGGTCCAAAACACTACTGAGATACGTAAACTGTTCTACCTACTCTAGTATTTGCTCTCCTATTTTAATGTTTAGCTTAGCCTTTTTCTTTCTAGAAAATCATATAACCTTTGTTTTATTAATATTGATTCTCATCACATACCTGTCGCTCTGAACTTCCAATTCACTCAGCAATGCTTGCAAACCCTTGGCTGACTGACAAACTGAAGCTTGGTCATCAGCGAACCTAACTGATTTTACGAATTCCCCGCACACTTTCATTCCTACCTCCAGTTCTTCCCATGCCTCTTTAATCATTTCTTCTGCGTACAGGTTGAACAGCGACGGTGATAATGGGCAACCCTGCCTTACACCTCTTCCTAACACTGCCCAACCGGACTCCCCGTTCCCCACTCGTACCTGAGCATTCTGAGACATGTACAGGTTGCGAATTAGCCTCCTTTCCCTCCAATCTATTCCTATTTTCTGCAATATACTCATTAGTTTTTCCCAATTCACTCTATGAAACGCTTTTTAGAAATCTACGAAACAGGCAAATACCTCCTGGTTATGTTCTATATTCCTCTCGATTAATAATCTCATTCTGCAATGGCATCACGCGTACCTCTCCCCTGCCTAAACCCAAACTGCTCATCCCCTAAGTAATCATTTGCCCTACTCTCTATCCTTTTGTTTATCTGTCTCCTGCAGAACTCAACTGCTTTCTCCCCGCGGTCATTCCTCGTGTCTAAACCTTAGTCCCCCACCTCATAACCATCTCTTCTTTTGCCTACCGTCGCATTCCAATCCCCCATCGCTATCAAATGCTTTTCTGAAGGAACACCCGCGATTATGTCCTCGAATTGATCCTATATCCTATCGACCTCTTCCTCCGTATGGTTGCTCGGTGGCACGTATACCTGAATAATAACCAAATTCGTCGGTTCTGCTGTTATCTCTTCTAGTAGTATTCTATCCGTTACCTGCTCTATGTTGACTACGATTCTTCCTACCTCTTCATTTAATACTATGGCAACCCCTCGTTGGCTCTCGTCCCCGCCGCTGTATATTATTCTATACTGATCACTCCAGTAATCCCCGGTATCCTTCCATCTCACCTCGTATAGACCTAAAATATCTATTCTTCCCTTTTCCATCTCTCGCTTAATATTCTCCGGTTTCCCTGTCCTCATCATTGTCCAAACATTCCACGTTGCTATTCTAACTACTTTGTCCTTCTTCTCCTGCTTCTTCTGTCCTTCTGCTGCCGGTTTTCCCTTGCAAAGGTTTCGTGGGATGGCGACCGCGGAAGCCTTGCCTCCCCCGCTGCCGGACACGACAAACGGCCGATTGGGCCGAGCCCCGTAGTTGCCAGGACTCAAAATCTCTGTATCGTCCATCATTTTAATCTTGGGAATGATAATTGAGTTGGTTTCCCGTTGCCTTCCTAAATATTGTTTTTAACGTGACACCATCACTTACTGGCCGCCCCACTGGGGTCAGACGCCATTGCAGCCGTCTCACTGAGGAACAGACGCTGCGTGGACCACCTTTCGTCTGGCTCCTAAGCTTCGACCTATCTGGCGTGGGTGACCCTACCAGGAGCAAATATTATTTATTACTCCCGCCAGCACAGCTCCAGGGGTCATCGGAACGCACAAGCCCTTCCACCACGTCAAGGTTGTAGTCCGGGGAGGGATATATATACATATATATGTATATATATATACACACACACACACGCACACATACAAATATATATATATATATGTATATATATGTATATTTATATATGTATATATATGTATATTTATATATGTATATATATGTATATATATGTATATATATATATATATATATATATATATATATATATAGATATATACACACACACACACACACACATATATATATATATATATATATATATATATATATATATATATAGATATATATATATATACATATATACATATATATATATATATATATATATATATATATATATATATATTTATATTTTGACGGCACAATAGAACACAAATAAAATAGTACTTATTGTAAACTTATTTGTTCGATTTTTGTTTGGTTTTTACTTGATATTGATTCTTTTGTCACTTTATGATAGCATTTGAATATTTTCAAAATATATTATCTCGTGATTCGTGGAAACCTTGTTGAATAAAGGAAGAATTTAATAGGTTGTAATATTTAATCTCGATATTGCTTTATTAAAATGGATCCCGAAAACACAACGGTGGAATATATCGAGTGGCGAACTGAGAAACTGCCTTTTTGGAAAATTGCATGAATATTCTGGTGGGAGGCACAATTACAATGAGAATCAACCCGACTAGCCGTGATCCAATAGGGTCGCGCAGTCAAGATACAAGCTATTCCACAAATAGTGTGCGTCCCTCCTTAATCTGATGAAGATTCGAGCTCGAATTCGGTCATTTCGAAGTCAGGATGATTTTCGAAAATTGTAGCAAATTTGATTTCTGTTTTCAATTTAAACGTTAGGCGTTCACGCAATCATAAATGAGACGCCCATCTTTGCCGACGTGTAATTGTCCCTTCATGTGCCTAATGTTTTGCGCTACAAGGGTGCAGGCTTTAGTTTGAAAATATCTCTGGAGTTTTTGAAATAATCCTTAAGCTCTTGTCCGAGGTTTGAGTATAAATATATTTTATTGCTTCTGGCGCATTAGGTGTTTCGCGGAAGGGTTTTTTCTTCCAATGTCCATTTTCCCTGCGGGCACTGTTCGTGACAGATCGTGTCACTATTTTACGGACTTGTGCCCCGCGGAACACTTCCCAGGCACGCACCACTCCATGCCCTTCAAATCTGGAGTTGGGTTTACTGTTGTCTCCCCTCACGTCTAGCTTGGTGCGGAGGGAATGGTGGTGGTGTCTTCGTGGCCTCATAACCAACGCGAGCGGGCCGCCGACTCGCTCTGGTGCGGCGCTCCTTCTTCCCCTTTGGAGCCACCACCTTCCCCCCCCCACTCACTCGAAGAACTGGGGGGCACTTGTACGGTGCGGCCGAGAGAGTAGGGGTGGGGGCAGGTGTTAGAGCAGGCGCGCCTCCCCACCCACCCCTCGCGATGCGAGCGGGGGGAGGGAGGGGGCAGGCGGGGGCTAGCGCCGTGGAGGCGTCGATGAATGGCACTCGCCCACTCGCGTGTCCGGGGGGTTGGTCGGGGTGGTCTCGCGGCCCTTGATGTGGCCGGGGGAAAGATTTTTAGGGGGTGCTCTCCGTGGGGTGGATGGGAGAGGATATAGGGAAGGAATCTTGGTGGGAGATCGGTGTTGTTTTTCTCCGACTTTTTGTCCCTCTCCGCTTCGGCAGAAGAAAAACATCGGTGTTGACATGACCTCTCTCTCACAGGACCCGATCGAGTTGAGAGAATCATCCGTTCTCTCTCTATCCGTTCGCTCTCGAAATTGCATTCCTGAAGCGTATTCTCTCGAAATGGTACGAGTCCTTGTTGCTTCATACTTGTTCTTCTTGAAGAGATCTCGCCGGAATTGAAAGTTTCGTGTGTGTGTCCCCAACCCCCCTCCTGCTGATCAAAGGGGTAGTAGTCCGCCGTGGCGGCATCCACTCATATGTATGTCTCCCCCCCCCCGTGGGGGGGGGGGTTGAATGTTGGAAAGGGTGGGAAGGAATTCACTGGCTCCAATGAATATTTGACATTTGAAGCACTGTTTTCTCATGACGGGAGTGCGACCGCAGTAGATGATAGCGTTTTATACTTCTGACCCTCAAGTTGTGTGATCGATATTTTATCTTCGGGAGCTGTGCCCTTAGAAATGGGTTTGAATCGACATCACTGGATTTTTAACCCTGCTCCCTGATTTCCGATTTCACCTTAACTTCTCATTAAGGGCTCAGTACCATATCCGGAATATGTCGCTGTTCATGGAATATAATTGCTTTTAGAAAGCTCAATATTGAAAATTTAGACTCTTTATATTCTAAATTTTTATTTTATTGCTTTCATACGATCTGGCTTGTGATTCATTTGATAGCCAAAACATCAGTTGATAAGTTTAATTTATATTTTTGACGTTTGTTTATAATTTTACCTTTTTTATATTTTTTTAAATATTGTACATAATTTATTCACTTCAAAACGTAATTATTTTCCATTTCATCCGTTTAAAAACCATTAAAATCTGGTGGGATACATTTAAGCTGTCGCAGTTGCCGCTCGAAGTGATAGGGTGTCCAACATCCGGGCGATAAATGATAATCAGTCGTGATTATATTGAGCTCACTTCTTTTCTGTGTCAGGGGTATTCAAGAGGCGTCTTTCTCTTTAGATGGCAAACCCTTTGTCATGAGACAGAATTCTAGCCGCTCGGTGTTGGATATTTTGAGACGAAATAACTGGTAGATTTTCGAAAGAACGGGTGTGTGTGCTCATTATTTTATGTCAAAGTAATAATTCGATAAGTACGTATCTGATCGTCGTATCCGAGTGCCCATAAATAATCCATAGAGCGTGCAAAACTTGCCTCTTCAAGTAGGATGTCTATATTAAAAGTTACGGCGAGTGTTGATGGCGAGGAAAAACGTTTTGGGAGTAGCTGTTGGTATTTTAATTTGTTAGATTTTTGTTTTAGTAATTTATGAGTTGCCTTTTGATTTCCATTTGCCCCAGCTAAGTTGCCACGTGTGTCCGATGCCCCTTCGAAAGCATCAATGATGCATTTAAATTGTGGCGATTAAAAAAATATTTGGTTCATCCAGTTACAGCTTTGGTAATTCGATGAATTCAGGTGAATTGTTGTAAACCGTGTGTTTAACGTTGTGGAATCCTTTTCCACAGACCTTTCGACCTCCCTGCTGCGAACCTCTCTCGTCATTGTTTTTTTAAGAGCCCAGCCACGGCGGCGTTGCCTTCCGAGCTAACTCTTTCTCTCTCCCCCCCCCCCACCCCCTGCCTGCTTCGACTTACTCGACGAAGAGTTTCCCTCGGTGCGACAAGTGTCAAATAATTTAACGTGCGACCCCAGTCTCGATTTGTCGTTCGAGAGCCTCTCGAGAGTTCACGATTCAAATCTCGGGGGTTGATCCATTGGGACGGTTGCCCGCTTTTATCTCTTCCCTCTCCCGGCCAGCCGCCGCCGCATTCCGCGAGGGATATCCCCCACACCAACCTCCAGCCGTAGCAGCTGCCCCCACACCCCTCTACCCCCCCCCCCCCACACTCCCTCCGCCCCCACTCCTGCCACCCTTCTCCCCCCACTCTCCCCCTTTTACCACGCGTCTCATCTCCCTCACTCCCTCCATCCATTCTTGCCTCTCCACTTATTCATTTTCTTCATCTTTCTCCTTTTTTTCGCGATTACTATTTACTGTTTTCTCTCTTTTATTATTCTCGGAATACCCAACTTCCAGTCATCCTTCCGATTAACGCTTCTTTCAAGTATTAACGCAGCTCTTTCCTTGCTCTCCCTCCCTCTCTCTCTCTCTCTCTCTGCCTAAGCACTCCCATTACTATGTATTCCCAGTTTTCCCCTCCGGCATTCCTCTTCGCATTCGTATCCTCTTCGCATTCGTATCCTCTTCTCTTTCTTCAGGTACGCGGGTTTACGTGGCAGTTCTCTCTTCAAATTAATTCAGTTGTCAAAATGTCGTCTTATCGAAGATTCTTTTCTGTCTTTCATTTTTGTGTTTTCCCAATTTTCCCCCTTTCAATCTTACCTTACTCTTGTTACCTTCCCGTTCTCGCACTTCTCTTCCCCCCCTTTTCCCTCTTCCGCCCCCGAACTACCCTTCTTTCTTCCCCCAATGTAGTGGCTGGATGTTCTCTCTCCTCTCTTATCCTAATTTCCCCACTTCCTCATCTCCTTAGTCCCCCACCCCTTAGTCTATAAATCCCCGCCTCGCATTCCCCTACTCCGCGGTATCACTCCTCTTTCCTCCCCTTCTCCTCCCTCTTAGTTATACCCCCTTCATCCCTTTCCACCCCCGATGCCCTCCCAAACACCTGAAATCCTCCTCCACCCCTTCCATCAATCCACTTCCCGCTCGCTCTCTTGCCCAAACACCCTTCACCGCCGAAGGCTCGAGGAATTCCGGTCCCTCCTGGCAAAAATGCCAATTATTGCGAACTCCGCAAAATTATTTGAGTGAATGATTCGCAACTTTCTTTCTTGGAATCGTTGTCCTAGGCCAAAAAAAGGTTAACTTTGCAAGTATAATATTTGCCACAGTTGTGGTGTTATTGACGTCGTGGGTAATTGGCAGATGTGCGACACCAACGGAGTATGTCCATTCCAGGAAGGAACAACTCAAGTCACGTCGACGCACTTGGGGACGATAGCACTTTTTCGAGCCGTGAAGCATATCTCAACCTTCATTTTTAATGCCCACCCGCACACTCACCGTCGACCATTGGTGTCGCCGAAATGACAGTCAATTCATTCTCGTAAATGATGTTCCAAAACATGCACTCTCGTACAGGTCTCCTATACACCTGTGTGTGTTCCGTCCAGAAAGACCCAGAACAGAAGTGGCGCGTATTCATGGGATTCTTATTTGGGATTTTGTGAAGCATTTCGGCCAAATGCTCGAAAGGGAGCAGCAACATGCGCTCGGGCGAACGGCTTGCCGCGGGTGCATCCTTCCCTCACCTCCACACCCCAGGCCCTCCCTCCCCCCATCCCCCCGTCGTCGTGGTAGTAGGAGTAGTCGTTGCACTCGCCCGTTGTGTGCAATTCATTGCACTTCGCAACCCCCCTCCCCTTTCCCCCGGAGTCTCAATGCCCCCTCTTGCAGCTTCGCTTCGGTCCCTGCCCCTCCTCCCCCACCTACACACTTCCGCCCCACAAACCCCGTTCCTTTGCCCTTTCCACTGTGACCCCTCCCTCTTTCTCTCCCCCCTCCCCGCCCCAACCCATTCTCCCGGCTCCCCCCCCCCCCAATTCACGGTCAACAGCTGTTGCTCTGGACAGTGGCAAGGTGCGACCGCCTGCGTTGCCAAGTGAGTGAGCCTCGAAGGCCAAGACTCACCACGGAAGAGCGGAGGCTGCTGCTGGCGGCCCCCGCGATGGCGACGGCGGCCTTGCTCCCTCCCGAAATGCTCTCCGTATTTGTTGTATCATTCCTCCCGACCCCCTTACCCCCTCCCACCATCCGACCGCCCCAGCATTCATTGCACCCCTCTCTCGTGGGGCGCCACCTTATTTGAACTCCCCAACCCCACCCTCTCCACCCCCTCCTCACAGCCTCCTCTTTTCGCTCTCGCGTTACGTCATAATCGCGCATGCCCCTTCTTCTCAATATACTCCCTCTCTTCCCGCCCACCCCTCTTGCTCACTCCCAGTGTCGCCTCTCCACTCCTTCGGATTGTGTTTCGTCTTCCCCTGGCGTGCACCCGTGCCCGACCCACAATGCCCGTGTCCGAAACGTCTCTCGCTCTCGCCGGTCGCATCATCGTCAACCCCTGCAATCCTGATAGCCTCCGCGGCCGCCGCCCTGTGTCGAGTAGTCAGTCCGGCATACGTGCGGCCTGCAGTCACTCTCCCCGCGTCACCGTCCCACGTTCTTCATTGTCTTGAAGATGGTATATATATATATATATATATATATATATATATATATATATATATATATATATATATATATATATATATATATATATATATATATATATATATATACTACCTCGATCAAAAATTTCCCGGAATTTATTCAGAAAATTAAAAATACAAGTTTATTCATCTAAATCTATATTGTCCCCTTCAAAGTAATCCCCATCGACTGCAACACACTTATGCCAGCGCTTGATCCAATCCTCGAAACATTTTTTATATTCGGTTTTCGGTATGTCCATCAGTGCTTCCTGCGATTTTTCCATTACTTCCTCTCGGCTGCTAAAACGCGTTCCCCGTAATGGTTTTTTAACTCGATTGAACAGAAAGAAGTCACAGGGAGCCAAATCAGGTGAATTCGGTGGCTGTTGGATGGTATTTGTTGCATTTTTCGTCAAAAAATTACGAATAATGATAGCACTGTGCGTTATCATGGTGCAAAATCCACGAGTTTTCTGCCCACATTTCTGGTCTCTTTCGGCGAATTGCTTCACGCAAACGTCTCATAACGCCCAAATAATACTCTTTGTTTACTGTCTGGCCTTGTGGCAAAAATTCATGATGCACTACACCGTTGTAATCCATGAAAACCGTCAGCATTGCCTTCTTTTTTGACTGAAAACGACGTGGTTTTTTTGGTCTCGGCTCATTTGGTGAACGCCATTCACTTGCCTGATGTCTGGATTGCGTGTCGTACTCATAAACCCACGTCTCGTCTCCAGTAATGATCCTTTTGATGAATGTGGGATCGGATTCAGCCTCGCAAATCATGTCTTTTGCGACGTCAACACGGTCTCTTTTTTGCATGAAATTGAGGTCTTTTGGCACCAACTTTGCTGCTACACGACGGAAACCCAAATCATTAACCACAATGTCTTGGGCGGATCCATAGGCAATGTTCAAGTCCTCCGCTATTTCTCTGATGGTTAATTTGCGGTTATTGACCAACATTTCTTTTACTTTATCAATTTTTTCACCGACTTTCGATGTCGATGGTCTGCCACTGCGTTCATCATCTTCGATTGACTCACGACCACTTCTGAACCGCTCGTGCCACTGGTAAACGACCGTTTTTTTTAGAGAATCGTTGCCGAAACACTTTTCCAACATTTCCAACGTCCGTGCGCCACTAAATCCGTTTTTTACGCAAAATTTAATACAAGTTCGTTGTTGCAAATTTAAATCCATTTCTGAAATTGTAAAAAATCGCCAACACACACAGAGATAGATGTACTCTTGGCTACGTAACTTTTGCAAATGTCAAGTTATGACACTAAGATTTAAAGGGAATAGCAACAACAGATGTACCAATTTAACAAAAAAAACAGAACTCAATTCGGAACGATGGGAGCGCCACACGGTGGTTATTCCGGGAACTTTTTGATCAAGGTAGTATATATATATGACGATTGTACGGAAAAACTCACCCGCGGCACAAAAATGGGATGACACAATATAACACAAATAGAATAGAATAGCAACCTTTAAAATGACACTCACACGGTAAATTGTTCGAGCTTTCGGCCCTCTCAGAGGCCTTCTTCAAGTGAGAGTCTCTGAGAGGGCCGAAAGCTCGAACAATTTACCGTGTGAGTGCCCTTTTAAATGTTGCTCTTCTATTCTATTTGTGTTATATTGTGTCAGCCCATTATAAATATGCATACATACATATATATAATATTTATACGGCACAATAAACACAAATAACATTGTAGATTGTTTGAGCTTTCGGCCCTCTCTGAGGCCTTCTTCGAGTAAGACTGACTCAAGTCTCCGAAAGTTCAAACAATCTACAATGTGTGTCCTTCTAAGTGTTACTATTTTATTTGTGTTGTATTGTGTTGTGCCGTCTAAATATTATTCTGCTTGTGTTAGTGTTTCATTATCGATAAATAAATATATACAAACCATAAACACAGTAATCAACCCGAAGGTCGGTTTAGCAGGTGATGGCAGAGTTCACCCAGCACTAAGCCCGACGGCGTTTGAAATTCACACATCAGGGTAAGGGGCCAGTTCCTTTCCCTGTGCCGGTTATGGTTTCCTAGGAAGATCTGGTACCCGTTAAATCACATAGCTTGGGTGGAGCTGCAGGTGCCCAGAGTGCCTTGCTCGGGAATCGAACCCGGGACCCTCCGGTCAGCAGTCCAACGCTCTACCCACTGGACTACCGCGACCTACAGTATATATATATATATGTATATATATGTACGAGGGTCATCCGGAAAGTAGTACCCGTTCGTGCCGCATGAAGTGCTGACGACGCGAGTAGCCGCTGGACGAGGTCAGATAGCTTCAGTGGCTTGTCTGCCTTCTCTGAGCCAAGTTGCGTGACGCTAGCATTGCCTGTGTTGTTTCTGTGATTGTTTACAATGTTTAAAAAAATTGAGAACGCCGCCAGTTGTGAAGTGAGGGCAGTGATTAAATTCCTCAATGCAAGAAACGTTCGCCCATGTGATATTCATCGCCAATTAAAGGAGGTGTATGGAGACAATGTAATGGACGAGTCGTCTGTTCGGCGGTGGTGTCGCAACTTCAACATGGGGAGGGGGAACACACACGACGATGAGCGTTCGGGGAGACCGTCTGTCATTACAGACCAACTGGTGAGCTCAGTTGACGAATTCGTGAGGAACGATCGGCGCGTCACAATTGATGACATCTGTGAGCATTTTCCCAATGTTTCTCGAACAATTGTTCATGAAATTGTTAAACACCATCTGCATTATGCAAAAATTTGTGCAAGATGGGTCCCTCGCGTATCTCAATGAGCTGGCGGCGAAGGACTATGCAGCAGGAATACAGAAACTTGTCACACGTTATGACAAATGCCTTAATTTGCTTGGAGATTATGTTGAGAAGTAGTTTAAAGTATCCTCTTTCAAATAAAATTTTTTATGTTTGTTAATATTTACTTTTGTGTCTTTATTTCACGAACGGGTACTACTTTCCGGATGACCCTCGTATGTGTATGTATGTGTATATATATATATATATATACGAGGGTCATCCGGAAAGTAGTACCCGTTCGTGCCGCATGAAGTGCTGACGACGCGAGTAGCCGCTGGACGAGGTCAGATAGCTTCAGTGGCTTGTCTGCCTTCTCTGAGCCAAGTTGCGTGACGCTAGCATTGCCTGTGTTGTTTCTGTGATTGTTTACAATGTTTAAAAAAATTGAGAACGCCGCCAGTTGTGAAGTGAGGGCAGTGATTAAATTCCTCAATGCAAGAAACGTTCGCCCATGTGATATTCATCGCCAATTAAAGGAGGTGTATGGAGACAATGTAATGGACGAGTCGTCTGTTCGGCGGTGGTGTCGCAACTTCAACATGGGGAGGGGGAACACACACGACGATGAGCGTTCGGGGAGACCGTCTGTCATTACAGACCAACTGGTGAGCTCAGTTGACGAATTCGTGAGGAACGATCGGCGCGTCACAATTGATGACATCTGTGAGCATTTTCCCAATGTTTCTCGAACAATTGTTCATGAAATTGTTAAACACCATCTGCATTATGCAAAAATTTGTGCAAGATGGGTCCCTCGCGTATCTCAATGAGCTGGCGGCGAAGGACTATGCAGCAGGAATACAGAAACTTGTCACACGTTATGACAAATGCCTTAATTTGCTTGGAGATTATGTTGAGAAGTAGTTTAAAGTATCCTCTTTCAAATAAAATTTTTTATGTTTGTTAATATTTACTTTTGTGTCTTTATTTCACGAACGGGTACTACTTTCCGGATGACCCTCGTATATATATATATATATATATATATATATATATACTCATGTATACAGAAACATATATAAGGAAAAGGGATAGGAACACGTATAAAGGACGAACACAATAGAGGTGGGGAAGGCGGAATCGAACGGATCACAAGAGTAAAAATATTTCCTCAACCGGGACTCGAACACCGGATCTTTCCACTTGCCGGGCGGATGCTCTTAACCACTTGAGCTATCGAGGATATGTAATTTACCCTGAGATCCGTGGGTCTTATATGTCGCCAAGCGCCCATACTATATATATATATATATATATATATATATATATATATATATATATATATATATATATATATATATATATATATATATATATATATATATATATATACGTGAAACAATCCCCCGCGTTTTCGATGAAACCTTTCGTGATCCGTTTGTGACTCAACATCCAAGCTTACGATAGTGCTGATTAGATTCGTTTCCTGCTCCAGCTTTGATCACTTGCACAAATAACATGTGCAAGATTGAGGGCACATTTCACCCTTTCGTCTTAACTCGGCGGTGGGCCGGGTCTATTGCCAATTACGCAAGGGAAAATACATTCTTGGCCATGCTAAAGAAATTACCAGCCAAAGTTAAGGTCACATTGACGGTGAGAAGGTTTTTGTTTGTGGCTATTTTCCAGTCAGTTAGGTTTAAATCAAAGTTGAAACATAAGTAGAGGAAATTTTGAAAGTTTTACTGTCGCATTTGCTACTCTTAACGGCTATACTATGTTGCTTTCGAAGGATTTTTTATTAATGGTAAAACTAAAAATACACACGTTGCAGGTGTATTTTACGGTCAAGGTTAATGAATGTGACCATATTCGGTGTTTATTATACGTATGGAATCGAGACTGTCGGGTCTGGTCGTCATGAGTGAAGAATGAGATATCGGGATAATGAGATATGTAAAATGAAGCTCGGAAATTAGTCTTTCACTTCTTTTTTGAATACATGGTGTAATGATGATTTTTCAACGTAAATTGGGTTTTGCCAACCGTGGAAGAAATGAAAAGTATTGAATTAAAAGAAATATTGTAATCAGAACTGTCCCCGTGGAACTCTTTTAAATGATGCGGCGATGCGGTAAAATATTTGAGATTATCGTAATTTAAACCAATTCATCCCAGTTCGATTTTAATTTCAAATTTAAATCGAACTGTTCCATTTCGGTGACAGTACTTGCAGGAACGTCTTCATTCATAAACAGATGTACTGTTTCGACAGCAGACCTCATCAATGTTTTTGCTGGGAAATCTGTGATTTAGTTGGTAATTATTTTCACTGGGCCAACTATATTATGAAGAAATATAAAGAGTGATCCGAGTATATTAAGATAAACATGACGGATGAGGCTTAAACCGCGTGTATGTATTACGATTCTCACTTCTCTTCTCTGAGTAAAATGTAATGAGTTAGGTCACTGCAGTTTTTATAATTAATTTTCTAAGATATTTCTTGGCAGAAGGCAGTCAAATTAAATATGTTTCGTGTTGTAATTGTTAAAACCGTAATTTTTATAACTATAACTAGAATTTCCTAGGCCCATTTTCTAAACGAGTGTACGAACTTCCATGTTTCTATCCTAAGGAAACCTATTCTGTAACACAAGGGCCCGAAAACAAGGTAACATTAACAGCATTCATTTTCTAATTTGATGTAATGAGCTGTCTTTTAAAAAGCAATTAGCTATGAAGTTACTTGGATAAGAAATTCCTGTGGCTACATTACCGACTCGGATGCAGAATGTATGTGCTTAAGTTTTAAATGTGTTAGAAAGCATTCCGCACAATTTATTTATTCTGGAATATTTTAATGTAAAACTAATTTCTCTACATTTTTTGAATCAACTTCATGACTTAAGCTTTGAGGGTAAGTGTTGGTAAATGTGCTTGGGACCAATTACCGTGGGGGGGGGGGAGTTGTCGGAAATGCTCTGCCGAAATTCCCGAAGTGTATTTCTGGATTTTCTGTGCTAGTAGTCCATCAAATGCGCCATATTTCTCTTTCGTTTCGGTTAATAAAACCTTTTGTGGTAGAGATAACAGGACTAACTGCTCCAGTCATTCATTTGTACAGTGTTTCCTAATGATGTATTCATTTGTCATTGGAACTTTTTAAAGTCCAACTGCATTCCCGTGCTATTCAAAATTTTCTCTCACAGTTGTTTTAATTCTTTGTGCTTAGTGTACGGCTACAAAAATAGAATAAAATGCGTCGAAATTTACAAAAATCAAAACGTTAGGACTCGGGTGCTTTCTTTTGGGAATCCTAATTTCAGACGCGGTGAAGTGGGAGGTGTTGTGGTAATATTATTATATTCGTTGAAGATCCGTTGTTATATTATTATACTCCTCGCTATGTCAAAATATCACTAGTATTTAATCTCCTCTTATTTCGAATTGATCATTTGGTTTAAACTCCGGAATAATTACTTCGTATTATTGAAAATAATTTGGGTCAAGATTTGACCAAAAGTGAGACTCATTTTCATTTTTTTCCTAAAACCACAATGACTCAAAATTTCATGTGTACCTCTTAAATTTTAGGTCCCAAAATGAAATTACGAAAGTAAATAAAAAATTATGAGGAAAAGCGGATTTATGGATTCCGCGAGTGAACCTTAATTCTCTTTAACGGGAAATCTCACGATTTTACTGTCTTCTCGTGGTTTAAAATTTGAAAAAATCCGGATCTACTGGCGCTGTGTTTTAAACGGATAACTATCCCATTCCGACCTTCGTACATAATCCTTTGCTGCAAGCATCCGGACGAATATAAGGAGGACGTTTTTCCGGGAAAAATCTTGGCGTGATATGGGAAAAAGTGTGATCGATTTGAATTCAACTAGTTAAATCAATATGAAATTTTAAACGGAAACAGCAGAACATTAAAAAAAAACAAACTGTAGTAACGGAGAAAGGCCAGCTTCGTAACCTTTCATTCAAAAGCATTTGGTTCCTACTTCCTTTTAAGAGTGTTTATTATCGCGTCAAAGTTAACTGGCATATATTTCATGGCGTTTTGAGTGTATTAGGCCCTTCCTTCTTACGTACTAATTCTTTATTTCTTTTATTTCCAGGTAAGTTGATGCTCTCGCTTCTACGTGACGGAATTAACCGCGAAGACTCGATTGGTGACTATGGAGATGTGGTGTGGAATGCCGCTTCTATTTGCGGACGGTGGTTTTGCGTGAAGGCATGGAGGGGCGAGAGGGATGAGCTAAAGGGATAGGAGGGAGGGAGGGCGGAGGAGTCACCGGGTGTGCCCAGGGGTCGTGTGGGTGGAATGGACCCGATCTGCGGAGGCTAATTAATTGTTTTGATCGGATTGCTGTAGTTTAGTAGCCTTCGCCTTATACAAACGCTCTCTGTCGCTTGCGAAAGTAATGGCCGTGCAGTCGAGAGTGCACATCCTACCGTAGTCTGTCGGTCATTCGAGGCGGGAAAACACCTCGCAACGCGCTACTTCGGTGTGATTCGGATGGCTTCGAGTAAGCGAACCCTTAACGAACGCTTTGGAAATGCTCAGCGCCGTAATTATTGATTTGTGCTAGCCAAAGTTTTTGATAATCCAGTCTATTTTGACCAATCATAATTTATGGTGTTTGGGATTGGCAATCGAGGTTTTATGCAATCTCAAAAGAGCAGAAATATTTTTTTCTTCGTTGCGACTAATGCTTGTAAATGAACGTATGTTCTGAAAGCCACACTTTGCATCGAAACTTCTTTAGATAAACTAGATTGTAGGTCAATGCAAGGAGAATTTGTTGTCTGTAATGTGTGATTGCCTGGGGCTCAGCTCCTTGTAGATAGTTGATGTAGTCCCAATAGTCATGAGGCTCCTTATTCTGTACAATTACATAGCAGCTGGATTCTTTGAAAATCTCTTCGATGATCTTAGCTACGGAGGTGAATTAGTTAAAAATCCATCAATTTCCTTAAAAATACGTACACACCAAGTTTTAATGAATGAGTTATTGTAGAACTTTCTTGCTAACCGATTGTGTCCCGTTGAGTTGCAGTCTTAGCGATGCATCTGTGCGCAATTAGTGTTTCCCTCTCGTCCCTCGTGACACGTTGGGGAGGGGAGTGAGGTGATTTTCACCGGCAGCAAGTGAATGGCCGAAAATGAGTAAAGCGAAAGTTGATAATTGGGGAGTTTTGTGAATGATTCGAGATAAACTCGAGTGTGGAAAGTATACCAGGGAGTTCAGAGCCCCCCTAATACCCACGGGAAAGGTGTCACATTTACGGAATGTTTGTTGCTCGTTGCGTTATATTTTATCCTTCGGGGAAAAAGTGCCCACTTAAGAGACCCAATCAGAATTTCGCCAATGATTAAATGGATGCAAACGCCGAGTGGGCCCTGGGAGCGCATTTGGCATTCGGTGAGTGACTTGAGATTTATCTTGGAGTCTGTTTTAAGTTGTTTTTTAATTGATGTTCATTTTGTTTCCACGGACCACAGGCGTTGTTGATGTCTTTTTTCCTGCAGGATCTTCTCGCCTATTTGCCAGAAACTGACACAAAGGATGGGGAATGGTGTTTAAAAAAATAATTTTCCCTTCTCCTTTCGTTTGGAGATCGTCCACCGTTGAGGTTTTTTGTTTTTATATCCTGATGGAAACGAGAAAATGTCTCCCAGGAAACTTCATTTTTTATATTGAATAAAAAAATGTAAAGGAGATTTAATGTGATGATGACTCCGAAAACATAATGTATAATAGTCTTCTAAGGAGCCTACGGAAATACCATAAAGATGGCGTGGTGCGCCCACAGTTTCGTTGGGTTCTCGTTGATCTACGTATCTAGACGGACAGGTGTTACTTGTATCTTGTCCCAATATGTTCGGGCGGAACATAAATACGTTATCTCTAGGCACTTGGAGCGAAAAAGACAAATTTTCTCATGTGATATTGTGAAGCTCGCAAGCATTTGTAGAATCTATCATTACTGCCCCTTGTAACTCTGGTCACTTTTTACAGTTTCGTAAATTACTTGATGATATGATATCTACGTACTAATGACAAAAATGAAATGCGAATGACCTCATGTTGGGTTATCATATGTGCTATTAAATTTGATATGGACTTGGGGAAAAAGAAGTGAGTGGCTTTTAGCATCAAGCACATTTCTTTTCCGAAGATATTCCTATAATTGTGTTTGTGTTCAAATTGTTGTTGGCGCTTTATCGAAAGAAGCTTCAATCACTGTAGAAATGATGGATATCAACACTTAGGGCGGTTAAATAAGGCATCGTCTCGACTTCATAATGGACGTAGTGGCATGAGAGCCGGTAAATAGCCTGGCGACATGAGATTCTATCGTCTTGTATGTAGTGGATGCTCGTTATAGAGGGTGCGTATTCTTTTATCTTTCAATTAGAAATCTCTACCCAGGAACAGTATCACGTTTAGATGTTGCTTATGGGTCATAAATATTTAAAAGGGAAATATCGCAAAACTCTACTCCTGGATTACCTAAAGCATCTTTGACTCATTTCGAAAAGATAAAAAGTTTGACTTGCATCCGTTTTCCCCATCTTTTAGTTCATCCTCTAGGATCGCTGAAGGTCCAAAGCTGGGAATGAATTTCCTCAGCTCAGAGGGCTTGGTATGCCTAGGCAGCTTGTCGCTTTTCCCCAAGGAGTACGCTTTAGTTTTCAGCAATCCCTCTTCTGTATTTTCGAATGGAGCATTTTAGCGTTGAGGAATTGATTCGCGGTTACTTCATTCACTGAAGAGCATTATTGTGCGTGCGGTTGGAAGTGTTCAAGGGCATATAAATGCCGGGCATGCTGAGAGCGAGGTCGCTTTTGGTTTATGTGGAGTGCCTCGGGCGTAATCAGTGCGTTTCCTGCGTTTCGCAGCCACCCTCTGCGCATGTCTAGAAGAATCATTTGTTTGGAGTCATGGGGGAGGAAGTTCTTCGTTGCAGGTTTGGAGGAAGGAAACTTCTGGGTGAGGAGACACAAGCCAGAGGCCTTTTCGGATGACCCACGGGTCTCTTTGTTCCTTTTTGATGTAGTGTGATCAAATATTTCGCCTCCGAGGGAACTCATAACCGGGAGTTAAAGCAAATTTGCCACGGTCTTGAATGGAGTGCCCGGGTCTTGGATATCGCAAGAGCCCCTGAAAATCTTGAGGAAGTAATTGATTAGTATCAAAGAATTCCTGCGAGCCAATATTTTTACATTTTTGAGGGATGGATTGATACGCTCAGTCGATAATTGTAATAACCTGAGTGCAACTTCCACTCAGGTCATACGAGGTCCAGGTCACATATGTCACAGGTCATATATGGGTATAGGTCACTCGTATGGTTTTTCTTGGCGAATCCCTTGGCTTTAGTGCGTAATATCTTAAGTTAATAACATTATTGTCTTGCGAAATAATTGACGACATTCTCGCTATGCTAATGGCAAGGAAATTCATGCAAACATTTTGTTAGAACTGGCGAACAAAGACAAAAGCACAGAAAAACACGAAAAAGAAAAGAAGCTCTCTAGTTTTCGGAATTTTGGCCACCTTTCTCAAGGAAGAAAATGAAGGAAGTTCTTCATTCTCTTCAAAGAATTTGTATCAATCCTAAGTTTCGACGTCGTACCCGTAAACCCATGCTTCGTCACCGGTTATAACAAGTTTCAGTGATTCTGCATCGTCGTTGACTTCATTTAGTGACTCCTGAGCAACTTCCATTCGCCGCTGTTCTTGTTCAAAATTCAACGATATTGGAACAATTCAGGAAGTTCTCTCGGGTTTCCCACCGGGTCAGCGTGAAAAACTGAGATCCTTCATGATATTGGAACAAATTTTGCTGTCACCCGTTTCAAACCCTAATTCATTTGAAAATATTTCGTGGCATGAGCCAATCGACATACGTGCCAACATCATCAGCGACATCTCTGATTATTGCGATTCGGCGATCATTCACAACCATTACTACACTTTTTCCACGTTTTCATCGGTTATTGATGCGCTGGGGCGTTCGTCATCTTCAACGTCTTCGCCGCCACCTTGGAAACGCTTCCACCACTAGTAAACTCTTGTTTTACTCATAGAAGACTCATCATAGGCCTTTGTTAGCATTTCGAATACACTTTTTACACTTTATTTCATTTTTTACGCAACATTTGATGCAAATTCTTTGATCCATTTTTTTTAACAAACGAAAATCGCCGAGCTCATAAAAACACGTCTAACCTTAGAGCGGCGACTGCCACAGACAAAGTAAACAATGAATACGGCTGGAAATGTTCTCATACTTGAGGGGCATGTATACCAACATAATTTTAAAAAATTGACAATCGGGCTCTCCAAACCCGCGAAGTTTAAAAATTCCCGTTCTTTTCTGAACACGCCTCGTATCTCTGAGAAATGACCTCACAGGTGCATCGCTTTGGCATAATAATGCCTGCTCTCTCCCTCTCTGGAATCGTTACGCTGCCCCTCTGCTGCGGATACATCTCCCAGAGTGGCAAGTACACCCACTCCCCCGTCGACTGGAAAGCCATCGCATTTCGCGGTCCGCGGCGGTCCTCTCGGCTTAGGGCCGACCCGATATGCCAACGCATCTCATGGTGCGCGCCACCCTTCGCGCCGCGCGTTCTTCTCCCTCCCTCAACCCCCTCCCCTCACTAACCCCACGCCCACCCCCTCTGGAAGGGTTTAGCGGGGGTGATCGAAGGAGGGGGCGCGGGGGGGGGGGTCGAATGCGGGGGAGGGCGTCGGGGAGGGGATTGGGTAGACGGTGGTAATTCGGAGTGATTGTCCTGTATAATTCCCTTTGTTGTGTTACCAACGGAGTCCCGTGCTGTCCCGCCACGCTTCTAATCCATTAGTTTTAATCTGTAAGATCTTCGAACTTCTATTTTGCCATGTACACATGTCACGTGTCTCGCGTCAAGGTAGTACAGATGTGTGAATGCATTAGAAAAGTAGCCTAGTTCTACGAAGGGCCATTAAAGTAGGATATTATAATCTGATAGCCATCTACAAGGATCCCTCCATCTCACATCAACTAATTGAAAGCAAGCTCTCTTTCTGAATGTGGTTTAATTTAATATTTTCGCATTAATTTAAATGAAATCATTCAATACCTTTGTTACTTAAGTTTATGGTGAAAATTTTCCGCAGCATTTTGAAACAATACAAATCGGTGTTACTGATAAATTCCTCGTTGGAGACTTCGGTCAGTCAGCCGCTCTTTGACGCAGGTAATCCACGCACCTCTTCGCAGTTGATGTTTTCCCGAATATTTTCCCACGCCTTTTCCTTTTCTGCCCCGAGAGATTGCGGGTTTCCACTTCATTCAGTGCGAATTAGGGGGCCATAAACGACCAGTGCTCGTTTCCTCGCTTCGGGCGCTATATCATTGGAAGTCTAATGTGATATGAGAACCAGGACGTTGAAATCTTAGACCAACCACCATGTTTCCTCTACCGCGCCCAATCCACAGTAGAGAGCGTGTTTATGTTGTAAGACATAGGTCGTTAACTTCCCTTTTAGCCATTTCCATCAGTGTATGCGTAGAGGTGATGGAAAGATGCTACTGTTCCGTGTTTTGGTATTTACGTGTGTCTATTGAATCGCGCTCCTTGCACCATGGTTTCAGTTTTTCTCGAGAGTTAACCTGATTGGTGTGCTTGCACTTGGCGGCGTTGCGAGGCACCAAACGGTGCATGGCAGTAGGTCAAATAGCAGTGGAAAATGATGGGGGACGCGGAAAGAGATTTTTTAAAATTGGATATTGTGACTATACTTTTGACGATACGTATTGTTCTTCGGAAAGGGAGCCCTTAATTTTTTACATGGTACTCTGCAAGCCGCCGCTAGGGTGTGTGGCAGGGGGCGATTCGACACCAGGCAAGCAACGCGAAAACATTTAGTTTTGCTTAATTGTTAATTTTCTATAAATTAGTAAACTATTTTCAAGTGAAGGAGATAATGTTCACTACTGGTAAAGTAAAGTACTACTTGTGAAAATCGCTTGAAAAACGGCGTCTAAATGTGAAATCACCTCCTTTCGTCTGGGAGACGAGCTGCTGTTTAAAGGTAGAGTAATGAAAAGAGTTAGATGAATCAATGGCTACATATTGCATAGAATTGGTAATGCTCTTTCACCATGTCGCTGTCGGTTCTACACTTGTCCCTTCTCGTCTTATTTTCATCATCTCGCAGTGCGATGGAGCTAATGATACATTTTCAAAATGATCGCCTGAGGGACCACCTTTCAGTAAATGCCAGAGATGTAATCTGCTATTTAAGCCTTGCTCCGTGAGTTGATTCCCAATCTAGTCCCTCTAATAATCGAGACAGACCGCATAGTGTATCATAACAAAATTTTAATGTTATATCTGATCTGGAAACTTATCTCAATTATTTTATATTTGTTTTTTCTTTCAGAGATTGGACTTATAGTATAAATTTATTGAGCCAATTGAAAATGGTTAGGCGATACCATCATGGCCTGAGTATCGTGTAGTTGTTGTAGAATTGGCTGATAGTGAAAATATATTGAGTTGGGGCCTATTTTCATATTTGAACGGAAATAATTTAATAACTTTTTTTCAACTTGGGAAAAAATATATAAAATTTGAAACTATTGCCACCAATTTGGGGGCCGCGACGAATCGTGATAATTTAAAGCCCGAGGAGGCAGACATTCGAAAGCAGTGACGGCCGTATGATTAATATCATGTTTTAATAGAATTTTATTGAAGAGGAGGGAGGGGGGCATGGCACACCTTCGAATCCACCCCTGTGTCAAGGGGTGATCATTCCCCCCCCCATGTTTAGGGTGGGTAAGTGATTACGCGAATTGTATGTTTGAATCTAAATGAAAGTGCTCGGATGTCAGAGCTTATTTCAATATTTGTGACCGTTTCGATCGAACTAAATCACTTCTTCTTCTGCCATCACACTCAGCCATATATTTTGAACGCCTTATTAATTCCGCGGGATGGGTGAGCTTTACCATCAACTTCACGCTGGCACAAGAAAAAGCCACCCGTTCGTGAATAAATGGAAAGTTCGGGGAAGTTCCCCTTGTATTTTTTTCGACTAAATATACCCTAGGCCAGTTTTTGATGTACGACACTTTGCCAAAAAAACTTGTGGAACCGCTGCCTCCTTTATCAAGGTGGAAACCGGTAGATCGTTGGAGAACATGACGGCCGGGCTCATGAGGAGGCGATGTCAGAATCAATTATTCGGTCCATCGTGTCGTAGTGCATCCACGGTCTGGTTTTATGTTTGGGTCATTTTAGGTCTCGTCAATCGTTTTGAAGTTAAATAAAAGGTGCACTCTGCCATGGCCAATCCATCAATGATTGTACCAATGGACGCCGTGCCACCGACTCCGCACCTCCATCCACGTCCTCCCCCGGCTTCTCCCGTCCCCACACTGGCCCAACCCCCGTCCCCAATCCCCTCTGGGTCTCCTGCCCCAACATCCCTAAACAAGCCTCCTCACCCCAACCCCCCTCTCCCCCGCTGTCACCCACCCACGCAAATACATATTACACTCCCCTCCGCTGCCTTCATTCCCTCTTCCCAGCAACCGACCTTAAACCTGCCTCTCGCCGCCCCCCCCCCTGGTGATTACGCTCCCTACTCTTTGCCGTCTTAATTGTCTGGGCGTCGTAACCGTGGAAACAGTCCCAATTCTGTTGTCAGGAAGTTATAGTTCCTAGGTAAATTGAGCTGCCAATGCGCTTTCCCTGCGTCATATCGTGCATGTGCAACAAAAGTGGTCGATTTGTCGCTACAATATGCGTAGTTCGTTTGTTCCTCGTACGTAAGGTACGCTAGTTGGTAAGTTATTCATTTACTGCGCGGTCTTTTCGCTATTTATTCCGGCCGTAGTCAGATCTGTGGAACATAGCATTTTCAGGAAAACATAATATTGTTGAAGGAGTAATATGTCGAGTCGATGGAAGTAGCCAACGCCTGGAAATCGTCATCATAAGACGAGGGAGAGAAAACCTCGAAAATTATAACATTTTCATGGTTTAGCCGAAATAAGTGTGGCTTTAATGTTTTTCGTGGAGTGCGTGATGTTATGAAAGGACTGCATGAGTTGTTGCGACACCAACCAATCTTTTTACCAAGTGTTTAGGGTAGCCAATTACCATTCCTCTTTAATTGATCCTGAGCGGGCAAAATCCAATGGATTTTAATATTGAATTTCATCCTAAAAGATTTGAAGAATTAGAGACCTATAATTCATTCAGGGGTGTTTTTAAATCCGCAGGACTTGATGTGGTAGATGATCGTTTCGGTTTTTCTCTCTAGTGGTGACCTCATCCTATTTCCTATGTCACGGTGGAGCTCGACGAGTTGGAGATAGAAGATATCAATCAATGAACACACTACATTTTGTTGTTTCAAGTGAAAGAATTTCGTTAGTGTAGTTAGGCAAATATCTCGGGTGCACAAATTCACATCCAAGAGGATTTATCAGTTTAAAAAATAAGGTGGGCCGAAATTAGCATTTACTACCTTGATCAAACATCGGACTTGTGTCGTGTTGTGGATAGCATCGGGTTAAGGAGGGATATCCGGCGTCGATTTGTGTCGTGTGTGGCGGATGTGGTCGTCGTGGGAGGGAGACGGCGCGCTGACAGTCGAAAGGAATACTACGACGAGTGCAGCCTTTCGGCAGAAATCTCGGTCGAATGGTTGGGGGGGGGGGGGCAAAGGGGAAACAGGAGTGGGTTTCTGTGTTTAAAGGCCGGGAATGTTAGTGAATTGTTTCCATGGAGATTGGCCCGGTCCGGTTAAAGGAATTTCAGGGGTCCCCATTCGAGGCACCCCCCCGTTAATCTGAGGTCAATATAATCTGAACTGTTCACAGCACAGGATGTTCAGATTAATCGTGTCTGGGAGGCAAAAAAATTATAAGTTTGCACCAAAGACGACAGTAGAGACAATGATCTCAAGGATAAGCAGTGAAAACTGAAGAAGATATGACCTCTTTAGTGTGCCTTTTATGTTTTCGACTTTGGTTTTTCGATTTCAGTGATTGAGGAACATCGATAAGTTGCTCTGGAAGAGTCGTTTGTCGGGAGGGTGAGGACGGCTGAGCCCTCAAAACCCCCTTCCCCCCCCCCCCTCCCCCCCGGAGGCACCTGCGAGTGCAGTGAGAGGTGCTGCGGTGACTTAATAAACCGGCCCTTGAGTGGGCCGTGGAGTAAAATGCCTGCACCCCCCACACCCACCCCACTCCCGATTATTGCTGAGGAATTGAGAGTTTCACGCGACTAAAGGTAATTATCGTGAGGGAATAGGGAACGGTGTCGAGGCGACTCCCTTTGCTGGATAGCGGGTGTCAGCGTTTCATTCGTCGCTTTCTTCGAATGCTCTTCGAATTGGAAGGCTCGGTGTTTTTCAGAGCATCGACATGGACGCTTCGCAGCAGCCCAACCCCCTCCCGCTCTCCCTCCCCCCCACACACACACTCCCCCCGCTTTCACCCTGCACTTCCTCCTCTCCCCATCCCTTACTCTCACTAATACAGTCACAACTCCCCTCCTCCATCTATCACTATTTCCGTCATTCTCCCGCCCCAACCTCTCTTTCTCTTCTTCATCTCTCTCCCATTCCGTCTCTCACCCCTCTATCCCCCCCATACGCCGGCCAACCCTTCCCCCGCCCCCCCCATACTCCTCTCCTCCGTGTCGCTGTTATATCTCTCCCATAACCCACAGCTGTGCGATGTAAATTCAAGCCACGAGTAAATGCCTCGGCTTGAGGGAAGGGGACGGGGGAAGGCGTGTGGAGGAAGTTGCTATGCTGGGAGAGAGGGTTGGGGAGGGGGGGGTGTGATAGCGCGCAGGGAGGGAGGGCGTCGCTTCGCTTGTATGTATTCGCTTCGAGGGAGGGCAGAAAGAGAGCGGAGGCGGTGTGCGTGCGTGTCGGGTGATGCGAGTGGAGATGCTGCTTGCTCTCTCGTCGCTTTGATGGCCGGGGAGAAGGGAGGGAGGGTGGTGGTGGTGCTGCCGCCGCTGCTGGATGTATGCACGGAATGGAAGTATACACATACGCGAGGGGAGCAGTGGGACACACACACACACACATGAATGAACGGGTGGGAGTGTGGGTGGGTGCGTTGGGCAGTAGTCGCGGTCGACTCGCTATTCTGTAAAGTTCCCAGAGGATTAAGGTGGGGCGACCGGCGAGATGACTTTATTTCTGCCTTCCTTGGGTAGGGGTCTCTAGGGAGTGCAGCGGGGGGGAGGGGAGGTTAAGCTGGGCAAAACTCAGCAGCTTTGCTACGATCGCGGGGGAGTGAATTAATTGAACTGTTTCTGATAAAGTTACCCCAAAAGGCGGGCTCCTCGTCCAATATCATTCAACTCTCCATTTCTATCTTTCGGACGTCCCCTTTTTTCAACTTCCGAGTGTTTGGTGATGTGGGATCTTGTATTTGAATGGAGTCGGGGACGGACTCGTCGTCTATTCCAGGAAACTTGATCTGGTAAATGAAGGGCGGTGCGTAAGGGTCGCGTTGGTCGTACCCCTCTCCCTAAACCAACCCCTTCCCCCCGTGAGGTGGTTGTTGAACTCGGGATTATTGGGCAGATGCGAGTGGTTCTCGTGCCCTTCGAGCTAGCTTCTGCAGTTATGCTCTTTCTCTCTCTCTCTCTCGTCTCCACCGGCACTGACTCGATAGCATGCGCGCGCATGTCGCCACAGCATTCTCAGAGAGTGATACACGATGGGGAGGAGGGGGGCTTCCTGGGGGGAATGGGCGGGCGCCTCTTGTCTCCTGATGGACTGCAAGAGGGGACTCGGGGGACATTGGTTCCGGTGTCGTTTAAGAAAATGTGACTCGTCAATTTTCTTGATCCATAGATTTCTATATATATATATATATATATATATATATATATATATATATATATATATATATATACATATATATATATACATACATAAACATATGTGTGTGTGTGTATGATTTCGTCGAAGTAACACGGAAGTGGTGAATAACAAACTTGGACAGCAACAAACAATAAAAGAACACATAAAAAGATCTATCTATATAAATATGTATAGATTATATGTATACATATAGACATATATACTATGTATATATTATGTAAAGCATTATAACGAAATGCTGTAGAAATTACGATAAAAATTGAATTAGCACCAAATTAGCTTATGTATGTACTCCCCATAGGTTTATATTTGGACCGTGAATTAAGCTGAGTATGTCATTTCTATTAAATTTCGAATTGAGGGTATTTTAAAGTACATTGTAGTAAATCCTCAATCTCCACGATCTTAATTCAAAATGAAAGGCCCTGGATTCTCGATCCGATATTAGTGTTCTGTCCAGTTGATTTATAATGTTTTCAGTATGCATTTAAAATATACGCCCAGATTCAGCAAAGAGTGTGATTGAAGCAAAATAAAAGTTCCAAAGATAAGACAACATCAGTAACTGAGTCAAGCACTCTTTCTTCCCTCTCTTGAACGATTCACAATTATGTAAAAATAAAACCCAACCAATCAGTATTTGTAACTTATGTATTGAATAGGCTCTAGAGGGAATGAAGGATAAAACAAATCGTATGGAAATTTAATGAAAGATAGAAGATTCACTGCATTAGGTTTGCAGATGATATTGTGACCCTGGCAACAGAATCAGCCAAATATATGAATAGAATGCTCAAAACACTGTCCACAGCATTGAAAAACTGGCAACTGAATAAATGCGAAGAAAACCAATGATATGATAATTTCTAGAAACAGGATAGAAGCACCCCCTGTAAATTTAATGATTGGGGAATCAGTGATACGCCGAGTGGATGAGTTCTCTGCTACCTTGGGAGTGTAATTACAAGAGACAACGGACGCACCTCCGCAGTGAAAAGAGGGAGAATAGCTTTGGTAAGAAAGGCATATGAAGATGAAAAGAATCTTTTAGGAAACAAACACATGAAGTTAGAAAGTAGATAATCCTTTGCAGAAACGTTTATTTGGAGTGCATTATTATAATGATGCGAAACTTAGATATTGGGAAATAGGGAAACGGTTCGGTTGGGAGCCATGGAAATGTGGATTTGGAGAAGAATAACTAGAACAAGATGAACGGACAAGGAAAGCAGCATAGAAGCATTAAGAGAAGTTGTAGAGAGGGAAGGAATTTAATAAAAGAGATGGAGAAAAGGAAAATTAAGTTTGTTGGACAAATTCTGAGGCATAAAAACTTCCTGGAAAGTATAAAGAAGGGGGAAATAATAGGAAAAAAAGGAGAGGAAGGCTAAGTAAGAAATTTTTAGATGATGTAACAAGTGCTATGAGAGTAAGAACATACAAGTAACTGAGAAGAACGGCATTGGAGGGAGGCAAATGGCTGCAACGACAAGGCTCCGCCTTAAGAAGATAATGATGGTGTCAGTATTTTCATTGAAATACCAAAATGTTATGATTTAGTCGCGCACACCCGCTATTGGATGGTTGCAGTCCAAACAGCCCTCGCCACTGGCCCTCGAGGAGGCTTGCGCGGTTTTTGTGTAGATGAAGCAGATTAATTGGCGAGTTGAAAAGTGGACTGGCGTTTAACGGTAACAATTATCAAAGAAGTGTAATTTATTCCAAGACTGTATGAATAAAACTTTTCGATAAACATTTGGAATAGCATTTTTAAAATGTAATGTAAAATTTGGTTGTATGTCGACTATAGTACTTGTATAATACTTGGAGGAGCAAGGAGCGCAGGAGTATTCCCATGGCCGTGTACTGTAGCACCATTATGTGTGAATATACAAAGTGCAACTTGCAGGTTTTACTTTCTCCTTTGAATTAAATTCCCAATAAGACCTTGCGTTCTTCTTCGCATTACACGATGGTGTAATTGTCACAGTGGAGAGTTTCAGCATCCAGATTTATTTTTTTATCTTATTTTTATAATTATGGTGGCCACTCGAGAAAATAGGTATAGGGGAGACACAATGGAAACACCCTACCAGGTCAACAATCAAATAAAAAAATCGGGGGAAAACGTCCTTTTTGTTGGAAATAGTTGGGATTTAGTAATAATAATTTTGCACGAATTTCCGAAAAGGATGTCTTTTTTTAGGTTTTGAAACATTGTGTGGTTTTTGTTGGACATCTAGGCTTGCAGAGTAGTAGAAACCAAGAATACCAAGAAGTGGCACCATGGGGCTGGTGGAAGGGGCAGCCGCCACCGTCTTGCTTTGTGACTTTATAGCAAAAACTTTTGCTGCCAGTGATAAAGCAAAACCAGAGTCAAAGGAATAATTCCCCTTAATAAAGACATTCCGTGCCACCCGAGATCCTAAACCCTGTATATACAATGCGAGTGCAGTTATGCTGACTTTTTAGCTTTCTAGCCAATTTTGCGCTAAAATTTGATAAAATATAATGTTAAGAACGAATATCATCTTCGCTCTGGGCGGCTGGCTGTCCAAGCGATCGGCTCAGAAATCATCGAGACTGGAGTTATCATTGGTAAAAGATGTTTTAAAATTTAAATTGGTTGAAATGTATTTTTAAGGATACTAGCCCTTAGCATTTCCGTCGTGTAATCGCATTATACCCCGTATTTTTTTTTTTGATTCATTGCATGTATACTGTTACATGAAGCTATCTGTCGCTTTTCATTCCATTATTTTCTGTCTTGACCAGTTCATGTAAATAATTAACCAGTAGTAACACTTCTCCTTCAGCCTAAGGAAACTGGCTCTTTTTATGAATTAAAGCGTACTGGGGCTAAACCTTTCGATTCTTCCATATACGTAGTATCTGTTTGAGCCTTTCGTTCGCTTTCTAGGCACTGGTGTCGATACGGAGTCGCCCTCGCTGTCTCCCGACACTCGATTGTATGTCCAGAGAGCAGCTCTGGCGAGAGAAGTGTCTCGAGTACTCAATGAAAGTTCTCTGATACATTCAGAGCGCAGTGTGCGACCCTATGGTAGCAGATCAGGATGCTGTCATTTGGCTAACACCGTTGTGTCTACGAATATGCCCTTGCAAGGGCAAAACGAGATTAAGGAAGCAATACAGACCTGAAATTGTTTTGATTTTTAGAGAGAAATGAAATCTGCCCATTCGAAACCCCAGGAATAGGTACCAAGGTTCGTAAAGACAAATTGTAGCTTTTCCCAACTGTGTATATCAGATTTTCAATATTTTATTGAATATATACAAGAATAGCCGAAGCAAAGAAGGCGTTCATTGAGAAGAGACAACTACTATGTTCAAAGAACATAAGGTTGCGAGCAATGAAGCAGTTCGTCAAAAACTCGTATGGAGTATGCTACTTCATGGGTGAACGGAGGTATGGAATATTGGAAAAGTGGTCCAACGAAGAATAGAGGAGGAGCTGCTGAAGGAGAATGGAGGAGAATGCTGAAGATTAAATTGACAGACAAAGTGAGGAACTATGAAGTATATAGAAGAACAGAAGAGGAAAAGACCTTGTGGAGAACTCTACGGCAATGAAGAAATAGATGGATTAGGCATACCTTGAGGCACAATGCATTAGTTATGAACACAATAGAAGGAAAGATGCCGCGAGGAAGGCCAAGGGACAAGTGCCTAGGGCAAATTAAGAAGGACGTAAAACAGGGTACCTTTCTGAGGGTGAGGGAATCGACACTAAATAAAGAAGGATGGAGGGCTGCATTAAACTAATCTTAAGATTGAAATACTGATGATGATACAAGAGTATGGATTTTCCTTGAGCAATATAAATAATGTGCATGTTACCACTCGTATTTATTCCTTCTCAATGCCTTATTATCTGAACTATTTCCACAGTTATGCTTGTTAGTGAGCTGGCAGCGCTAGCGGAAGATATCTGCCCAGTCGTCTCCCAGTTCCATGGATAGCATAATCCATTTCCTGATTAGCGTATCCCGATACGACTCCTGCTCGATATTTCGGAAACAGGAAATCACCGGAATTTTTTCCTCGTAGTTGCCAAGGAGAATCTCAGCTTCCTGCTATTTCTCTTGAGGAGACTTTGTGTTCGGATTTTAGGTTTTACGCACTTTTTCGTCAATAATTAAGATTCTCTATCATACATGGGTATCGTCCCAGCAGATCCAATTCCTTCACTTCACCCTTGAAGTACTTTCATGGACAGCCGAATGGTAATTTATGATTCCATAATTATTTTTTTGTGATAAGAGGGGAGAATGTTGGGCAAACGAGGAAGGGGCAGGAATAGGACAGGGATGTTAGACGGGATGAAGGAAGTACACGGAGATGAAGAGGGGCCTGTTGTAGAGTAGAATGTTGGGCTGTGTTTTCTGAGGAGAAACGAAATGTTTATTTGGTAGTTGTGCCAATCCAAAACCTATCTTAACTGTTATATTACCTAATAATAAAAATGAATTATTTTTTCCTAACTTTTGTGGCTTGTTTTTAAGATTTTGGAGGTTATGCCACTTCTTCAACACTTTTTACAACAATCGTGTTCATGACCAGTATCGTTCAAAGCACTAACGCTACTAATTAAGATTTCGTTTCATCCTAATTAACTCTTTAGATCCTGTTATGTCTTTAGCCGGACATGGCTTTTTAATGGACATAAATACGAGTGTATCGCGTGTACGAGTATAAGCATTTCTGGGAAAATTACTATTTAAATGACTTCTATGCATGACGTGAAAGCAGTGTTAGCCGAAAACAGCTCCAATAACTAGCGCCTCCTTCCGTAACTAACCGATAGAGAAGAAAATGTGGGCTGCTCAATACAGTGAATACTTCATTTATTCGTGTAATTGATTTTTCGAATAAAATATTTAATTTTCAATGCATAAAGCAACATTATGCAACAATTTCAGAGAGTATAAAATCATTCGCCTTGACCGGGATTCGAACCCGGATCCCTCGATATCGGGCCAAGTGCTTTAGCCAGTTGAGCGACCAAAGCGTCCTCAAACACTAAGAATTTTTATTTTTGACGTGATGTTTAATGTAGATGTGATACAAGTTCCGTCGATTTGACTCCAGTATTGCTTCAGTGCCAGCCGAGGCCTAAGTACTGCTATAAGAGTCTTTTGGATAGTCAGTTCTTCCCTACGGAATGCCCTAAAGAGGGCTTTTAATTTTTACATGGGGAGATAATCAATTTCACAGGAATTTGGACCCAGAGCGCCAGTCACTGCTCTTATAGAAGTGAGCATCATACAGCGCTGTAATAGTGAGAAGATGGTCGAATAATGCAAAAAGTACTATCAGAAATGTTTAAAATTTCATTGGGCGGCACGCACACGTTAGTTACAGAAAAATTACGATTGATTCCAATTGGGTTCCGCGAAATCGTTATTATATCGCGCAAATCAAAGTGAAGGCCGTTCCTCGCCCTTCCTTTAGTCCAGACCGAGTCTCGCGCTACTTTTCTCTGTTTTCCAATGTGGAGATGACGACAACTCGTTCGTGAAAGCAGTTGTTTATTATCAGAAACCGGGCATAGGCGAACTGAACATGTTTCAACTTGCAATGGCTGCCGTTGACGCAATACTGGCGTCAAAGCAGTGAACATCATACCGGATATGTATTACTCGTTAATTTAATAGTATAACATAAAATTTGATGTTTCCATCATACATTAGGAAAAATTAAGATCGTTCTTCATTGAGCAGGCCTCTTATGTTAATCATCCAAAATAAGAAACGAATTGCCAATATTTGGAAAAGGATCAAACGGCATGGTGGTGGCTTCAAAAAAGAATTATATAGGCCATTAAAGGTCAGCTGTTTTTCTTTGGTATTACATGGAAGCAGTAATGTAGCTCAATATTCCCAAACCTCTACCTCGCTTGATCTAAATTCTCGGCTTTTTGTACCGTCCTCGACATTTCACTGCCCGTTAAAATACCCGTGTCCATTTTTCCTCCATCCTCTGTGACTTTCTACCCACGCTCTCTCTCATCCCCCATCTTTGCCCAGAGCGTTTGGGTTTTTTTCACTCCCTGGCCATTTCTCTCATTCCTTTCTTATCCATGTTCACATCTTAAAAGCCTCAAATGTATTATTGTGCTCAAGCCTCGACGATCAAGTTCTGGAGCCACGCAGAATCACACCCCGCATCAGCAAAGCCTCCTCTAGTTCGCTCTTTAGAACATACCTCAAGGTCCCTTCTCTCATCAACTCAATTATCAATTGAGTACCATTTTAAAGTAAAACATTAAAAAATTAATTTCTGTTCATTACTTATTCATTATTAATCTTTAGTATATGAATTTAGCTATCTAAAATTTTCCCATGGATTACGCACGCGCCAACATTCAGAAAAACGTGCAAGAACTCGAGCCCGCATTTTATGTAATCCGGGGCCCGCCCCGGGGTGTACGCATCTGGAGAGAACAGCCATTGAGAGGTGTTTATGTTTTAATTTTTTTTTACGTGCAAGTTGGGGCAAATATTGCCATTCGTGGCAGAGCGTTCGTTCCTTCTCCCATCAGGCAGTGTGAGATGTATGCCTGCTGCAGAGCGCAATAATTTGATGAGTCGTTCTTGTTCTATCCCTTTGGAAGTTGCTACCTTAAAACACCTCGGAGCAAGTCACAATCAGCTACGCGCGTGCATCACCCTGTGAGCATTTTCACATTACAACCATTGTCCTACTTGACGAGCACGTTCCATATTTATCCACGAATTCTACGTTCATATTTGGACTGGAAATCGTTCATTTTATGGAGAACTAAGATAATGTACTGTAATGGCATTTCGTCCTGTATTTTGAGTATTGAGCAACGATTTTTTTGAACCCCATTTGCGACTACGCACTGAACTTCTCTCTTGTTTATAATTTTATCACTTTCTTAGCTACATTCATTAGTATGATCTTAGTGATATGTAACCGGTAAACACGGGGATGATTGAGAAGACAAATAACAGTAATGATTCTTCTTACTATTATCTTTAAATAAAAATTTTTGAAGATACCGCTCGATTATAAAGCTCAGTTTTGGTCAAAAAAAATTGTTAATGCCTTATCTAACTATCCCTCTAAAATTATTCAAGCTAAAAGTTTCCTCTTAAATTTTTCTTTCACGTTAAGTGCTCTAGAAATCCGTCTCTATACACTTTATGGTGTAATATTAAGTATAATGTGTCTTGTTATTGGCCAGATAAATATATTAATAGAAGATTACATTTTTGTCAAATTAATTGTGAAAATGTTCATACTATTTGCTGTTTGGTCATTTCTAGTGTTTGGGAGAGAAAATTTATTCGGATACTGTGACATTGGTAAAAATTGATGTATTCAATGGGTGCAATCGCATCTTGAAGAATTAGAAATACGTGGTAGATTTCAACAAAGTTGACTGCAGTGGGACTAACTTCATCACGTCATGAAATCGGTTGTTCCACAGGAACGTGTGGTGAAATCTACAAATTATTTCAAAATCCTCTTCAATTATAAACATGGTTTATAAATGGCATCTGGAAAAGTTTCGGAAAAATAGATTTATTTCAGATGTTGCTATAATCCCTCAAAATTCTTCAAAGTACATCCCTTGAGCGTTGACACTCTTTTTCCCCATCGGCTTTTCCTCGACTCGAAGGCTCCCTGGCAGGCGGATTCCGGAAGGTCCTTAAGGGTACGCGTGCAAGCTTCTTTGACGGCAGTTAGAATCTCATAGTGGTGTCCTTCGAGGGAGGATTTCACTTTATGGAATGGGATATGGTCTGCTGGTGCCCAGTCGGGATTACAAGGGGGTTGGGGAATCGTCGAGATGTCGCTGCAGGTCTTCACAAGCAGAAATTCGACTCTGCTATTGATCGTCCCTCAGGACCTTCGGGGCAAGTTTAGCGCAGACCTTTCGCATCGCCAAATTTTCAGTAATAATGATGCCCGCTGCCATCTTATAAATGCCAATACGGTATGCGAACATGCGCTAACTTAACCCACGGTCTGAATTCATCACTTCACGCTCACGTCTGGAAAAATGTTTAGCTTTAGTTTTGTTAGAAATAGTAATGAGCCCATACAAATGATTTGTTGTTAATGCACTACATGCTGACCGCGATTTGTTCGTATCAAATAAAATTTAACCCCTATTTTGAAAAAGAATATTTATTTGCTTTCAATAAATGTTGTGTGAAAAGAGCAGTGAAGAAATTGTTTTCTCGATGTTATTGCGAATGTAGAATTTAGGGGCGTAAGTTTACTCCGCCTGATGATATCGAATTTTTCAAGTAATTAATCCTCTTGCACAGTATTTGCCCATGTTTTGACGTAAATATTTTTATTTTGATGCAGAATAACAAAATTAAATCTGAAGTCTTGAAGTAGTAATAACGCGAACAGGTTCATCATGAAAATCTGTCATGCCTATGCATTCATTTTACATGGCGGATCATCATTTTTTTACCATATAAATTGATAAAATGACGTCATCACGAAGATGTTTTTTTTCTACCTGATGTATTGGGCTTTTTAATGAATTTTTACGTGGCTGGTGCCGGTTTTCTTTGTGGCATTAAACGCTGGCTAACATTGCGTGATTAATTGAAGCTTGTTTGAATTCAATGTGACGAATTTGCGTTTTCGATTAATGTTTTTTTAAACCACGGTCTGCTCGGGAAAACGCACCATGAATCCATCTCTATGGTTATCGATCTGGGTTCGTTTACGAATTCGCATTCGACCAGAAAAACCGGAAAAAAAGATAGTGTATCCACCGGGAAAATGAAATATTAATATTAATGATAAGCGGGCACCCTAATAAATCATTCCTGCCCATTCATTTATTGACCAATTCACAGTTTACACGAGTCGCGTCACACCAGAGCTAGGCTGATAATTAATGTAACTTAACCATCGTAGAAACTTCAATGGTGGTTGGCGATAGAGAGCGTTAGCATTAGTAAGTCACGTCACACTTATTCAGCGTGATTGATAACATTTGTAAGTTAAGCTAAGTGTAGGAAAACTGAAATGTTATTGTTAATCATTGATTGTCAAGGGCATCGTTTTCTGTCTGGTTTCTGTTTCTTTTATTTTGAACTCAATTCCAGAGAAAGAAGATGCCCATAAATGCGTATAACTCGGAATATAAACCTGTTAATTCACTCAATAAATAATATATTCCTGTGCCTCCGAATACCATTTTTTCAAAGGTGGTATGCATTTTTTATCCTTCCGCTTCGACTAAGGACATTGGCGTGCATTTTTGCTCGTCACGAAGCGCCGCGAAATTTCTTCCCGTCTTTGAAGAGAACGATCTGAGAAGATTGCGCTTAATCTCTGAATTGATTGTGAGAAACATTCGGTGTTTTTCGTATTTTTATGAAAGGTCATGATTTATTAACGCTTTGATTTAGATGCCATGCTTTATCAGTACTTTGTTTGCGTATTTGTTTGTTCTGGATGCCATTTTTGCTCTATTTTTAATTCCCCTACGTCTTGTTTATCCAATTTTTCGTTTCGGCATTATCACTTTGAAAATTCCTACCCTATGAAAAACGAAATAGCCGAGACCGTAAACTTGATTGACATTAGGTTTGTAAAAGAGTGGGGGGGAGGTAAAAACAAAGTTACAAGTAAAGGGAACGATAGGGAACACACACTAGGTACTTGGATGTGTTTGGGAAAGAGTGACCCATGTATACCTCAATCACACACAAAAAAGCAAAATAAATAAATTCTAAAACAAACTTACGACGATCACTAGGGTATGTTATGGAATAACTGTCACTCTCGTGAATGGCATTCACATACACACTCAGGATTTGTAAGGATATCTCCTATGCCAGGGACCCGTTGTATTCACACATGAATGAAAACTAAAATGAATTAAAAAAGAAAAAAGGCCCAAGTTCGCGTTCGCAATCTCTCGAGTGCGTTAGACCTTTATGAATCGCACTCATTCACTCGTTCAGGGTTTACAAGGAGTCCTCCTGTGCCAGTGACCCGCCAACCACACGGATGAATACAAAATTATAAAACGGATGTGCGCACGTTTTCGCTCCTTCACTCAATCTCTCGGGTGTGTTCGGAAACAGGGGCCCTTGCGATTCACAAGTACTCTAATGCAACAATTTCAGAGTGTAAAAATCAAGGCGAATGATTTTTACACTCTGAAATTGTTGCATTGAAATGCACATTAACGGATCACTCCGTTAAAAGTTACTGTTGGGGCATCTCCCGCAGTTTCATTGGAAATTCCACAAGTACTCGTTCAGGGTTTACAAGGATCCTCCCCCCTATGCCAGGGCTTCGCCTATCACACAAAACAAATATAAGGGATGGACAAAAGTTCTCTCTCATTCACTCAATTACTCGCGTGCGTTCAGAAATAGAGAAATTTACGAATCACACGCACTCGTACTTACGGGGTTTACAAGTATTTCTCCTATGCCATTGACCCGTCAATCACACAGAAATAACAAAACGAAACAGAAAGGGCTCACGTAAACGCGCAATCACTAGGGTGTGTTTGATCTTTATGAATCGCAGAAACTCACTCGTTCAGGGTCTGCAAGGATTCCTCCTATGTCAGGGACCCGTCAGTCACACAAATACAAACAAAAGACAAGGAAATAAGTAGCGGGGGTAGGTAAGTGCCTAGAGAGAACCTGACACCAGGTGTTTCGCAAATTATTAATTATTCGAGGCGCGGTTGAGGCATAAGGTGCGATTCACAAAGTTCGAATATACCAGAGTGATAGAGTGATTGCGCATTGACGTAAGCATCTAGGATACCCATGCTGGGGGAATAAATGGAGGGAGGGAGGGAGGGAGGTGTGCGGGATTAAAGAGGGGGTTATTGTAGCATCAAGTGTCAAGATTTGTTTGGCTGAGAGAGGCAAGGAAATGTGTCGTTTTGCAGCCGTTGTCCATCCAAAAACTACCTCAACAGTAGATTGCTGATAATAATAATAATAATATTATAAAAATGCAGATATAACGCATTACATTTTAGAATTTAGGTTAAAGGGTTAGTTAGTTAAAAGGTTAGAATTTCTGATTTCCGTTACTATTTCAGCAAAAAAACTATTTATAGGATGAGTCTTAGTATTTGTTCCTCTTCTAAGAACACTTTAAATGCTGATAGATTTGTTTCAACAAGACTATAAATGTTTCTGATGCCATGGCCCTCAGGTGACAATGGTTCTCAATTCCAATTTAGGTAAGTGAAGAACATTTTTGATTTGAGCATCATCAATGCAACAATTTCAGAGTGTAAAAATCATTCGCCTTGAATGGGATTCGAACTCAGATCCCTCAATATCCGGTCGAGTGCTTTAGCCACTTAAGCTACCGAGGCGTCCTCTTAAACTCTGAAATTTTCTTTGGAATTTGATCATCATCATTATTTAGGGCATTTATCGGCACAACGTTAACTCACTCCAAAAGTTTCTCTTATGCCATTTTATAGCAATCTCTGGCGAGATTGGCTGGAAGTGGCAGTTTCCTTTCGCGGCCTTTATTTCCCCATAGGTGCGCGGCCTCCGCTGTTTGCCACTGTCTTGGAGAGCAGCGCTGCCAACTTTCGTTGTATAAGGAAAGTTAACCAGTCTTGATTCCTATGCAATGCGTTAATCCACGCACTTTTTTCCGCTCGGTTTCTTGTTGCTCCCTCTTTGCGTATTCGCCCTTCAAGCCGTCGGTTTTTTTCTTACGCTCATTCCATTGGCTTTGTTTAGAGTTTTACCTCATTAGTTCATTCTTCGCACGTCTCGACCGTGAGTCGTGCGTACGTATGCTTTCTCCTTCAAGGATATTTACTTCTTTTTAAGTTGCTTTGAAAAATGCTAGCATTCTTCTTGTATGACGTTTTCCACGAAAATAGTAGTTGCTGTTATTGAAAAGTATACCTAGGAAACCACTTCGGTCAATTAATCATACTTATTGTTAGGACGTAGTTTCAACTTGATACAGATTCAAATTTTGTGCTTACTTGTCTAAAATCGAGACACGTCGTGGCGTACTAGAAGGAGATAATCCAAGATTTTGGTAACGTTGGACATGTTAGAAAGGTGTTTAGTTTCGTCGCCCATACCTGAGGTCACCCATACCGGGCCAGAGGTCACTCTTCTGTTAGCCTCCGCTAATTGACAAAAGGTCTTTCTTTTTGTTCTTTAAGGTGAAGGTAAGAGAATGCTATCATTTCAGTCGTTTACTTCAAGGTATTTTACCTATTTAAAATTAGGGTTTAGGACGCTTCCATAACGACTGGTTACTTCTTAAATATCATGAGAACTACCTTTTTCTTCGTTAATTCGGCCTGCCCTCGTGCCCTCCATCCCAACATTCTCCCTTCTTTCACGATCTAGCACTTCTCACTACCTTTCAATATTCCCTCCTCCCACCTTCTGCCTTTTTCTGATTTTATCCGGTAACTTCTTCTCTATGCTCACCGAATTTAAGTCCTCGGCGTTGATCTTTCTCTCGGTCCATCTTTTCATCTGCACCAACATCTTAATCCTCATTCTGTATTTCTCGTGTGGTTCCTGCAAAGCACTCAAGAACAACTACAATTTGTCTTGACTCAATATTGCTAAATCATCTGCAAACCTAACAGGCTTAATCATCTCTCAGCCCACTTCAGTTCCTAGCTCCAGCTCTTAACTATGCTATCCTTAGCATTTTTTCCGAGCACATATAGTATATGTTGAAAAGCGCCGGGGATAGCGTACGACCCTGCCTCATAGCCACTTGCCAATCACTGCCCATTCAATCTAGTAGGAGTATATATAATATAATAATTTTAAAATGTGCGTTAGATTTACGGAATAACTAGGTGCAATGTGGTGCGGATAACCCATCGTTCAATAAGTCCCGGGACTTACTGAACGGGATATTATTTCTTGGGACGCGCAAGGTATAATTTACATCTTTACTGCCTTGGAAAGGGAAAATCTATCAATAGCGACTATTGCTTTGATTTATTGGTACTTATGATGGAGGAAATCACATAAAAACGACCGCACATGAAGAATAAAAAAAATTATCCTTTACCAAGACTCCATGCCACAAGTAAATGAAAACAATGGCCAAATAGAACGAGTTGGGCTTTAATGTTATTATTTTGAGAAGTTTTTGGTCCGAGTAATTTCGTATGATTTTTAAAAATCGATATGGTGTGTGGCGCAGTCAAGAATGGAGCTGGGTAAATTGGTGAGAAATTAATCAAGGGAGTTACTGCAGATTCTGTGGTCGCGGTAGTAGAGTGGGTGCGAGGCTGAGAGTGTCTAGTGTGAGATGGGTGGCAGCTGGTATAGTGGAGCTCCCGTTGTTTATTTGGGGGTTTTATGGTTACAGAGGTGCGGAATTTTCGATCGGTGAGAGAAAATATTGACGTCGGGGAAAGTGATTCCCGCGGGAGAGGTAGTGGGGCTGAAGGGTTGAGGAGAGGGGTTGGGGCAAGAAATAAATGCATTAAGGGAATCATTGCTGTGTGGGCAGAGAAAAGGACTATGCCATCTTATGCATCTTGCTCAGAGGAGAGAGAGAGATTTAAAATGTCCTTTCCCGTTAACCAACTCCTGCAGCCCCCTGCAAGCAAGAGGAAATTACACACCACGCTCATAAACGCCGCCGTAAGCAGATAGCAAATCGGTTGACAGGTTGAAAAGCATTCCAACTTGGGTGCACACACCGAAAAGATTCTGTTTTTTTTCACTATCCAAATCAAAAAGGAAAAAATATACCGGTGTAATTACATGCTGAAAATTCTTGGGAATTCCTTGGCGCATAATACGCGGTAATCGGGGAAACGTCGTTAGGACAAAATCGTGAAGTGGTTGAGGAAAATGGAGAAAAAATATCATAAATAAATCGAAAATAACGACATTTTCAAATATAATCGTACTTTCGTTAATGAAATAGCGCACGCTATCAAAGTGACACCAAAATGGTGCCCTGCAACCCACCGATAAGGTGTTTATATATATATATATATATATATAAATATGTGGGTCGTGGTAGTCCAGGGGGTAGAGCGCTGGACTGCCGACTGGAGGGTCCCGGGTTCGATTCCCGGGCGAGGCACTCTGGGCACCTGCAGCTCCACCCAAGCTAAAGTGATTTTTCGGGTACCAGGTCTTCCTGGGAAACCATAACCGGCACAGGGAAAGGAACTGGCCCCCCTACCATGATGTCTGAATTTCACACGCCGCATAGGGCTTAGTACTGGGTGAACTCTACCATCACCTGCTAAACCGACCTTCGGGTTGATTACTGTGTTAATGGATATATATATTCAAGAAATCTTTATCGGGAGGTAAAGTACCGCAAGACTAGAAAGTAACCTTCCATGCGTTCCATTTATAAAATCGAAAACCTACAAGATAACGGAAATATCCGACCAATGTCCTTAATATCCCTCCCACGCAATATTTTCAAGCATGTAATTACAATAACCCCTTTTTAAAATTCAAAGTTTTTCGTAATCAACCAAACCGAGCTCCGAAAGGGTGGATCTTGTAAAACGCATTTTTGGTTATTATCAATCCACTGAATCCTCGAATTGGAGGAATCTGAAAAGTCTTCGTTCAAGTGCCACGCAATAAATTGGTATAAAAGCCGTCATTATGTGGAATTAATGATAAAATTATTGAATATTATAGTTAATATTCTTTGTTGAGTTTCAACGAAAAGTAATAATTAACGGAATGATTTCCTATTTAATGAAATAGCCTCCTTATCATTCTCATTTACTTCGGTGACAATTTGAAAATAACCAGCGACGTCAGATTTATCGCCGATGGAGTGATTATCTACCGAGGCATAGGAATGCCCTCGTGTTGCTCTTTCTTGGGAGCTCATCCGTCATAGGAATTGCTACCCGGTGTGTTAAATCCGAAAAAAGGGGTCGGAAATAAATTTCATGGGAGAAGAAATCCATGTACACCTTTCCTTTCGCCTCTAGCTTCAGAGAAGTAGACCAACGAATAGTGGACCAGGTGAAATACTTGAGATGTCGCATCGGGTTTTACCATGGGTTAAGCATTTCTCGAGCTGCAATAAATAAAATTATGTTCATGAACGAAAATTGGGAAAATATTTAATCGGAAACGGTAAGAAGAGTTTTTATTTTGCGTCGGTTCGGATCCAGCTTGAGCGAGAGCATCTCTCACCGCCGGTGAAGTTGACTCGCCAATAATTTTCTGGTTAAAGTATGAGTTTTCCGTTTGTAGGGAGGTACTGTTTAATATTTTCATTATTAAATGAGTTATACAATCTTCGAGTAATTATCTGTTAATTATTAATTGATAAATATTAATATCGATAAAGTAGTGAAGGTATTAATCTGTAGGAAGCCACTCAATCGCCCTCTACGGAAGCTACGAACTTTCTCCAGCCCTCGTCCTTGCCCCCGGCATCAGGCCCTCGAACGAAACATATCTTTCCTTCGGCGCGCTCTACATCTTCATCTCACTGTTTTCACTTAACGTATTGATCATTAATCGTCTGCTATACTATAGCAGTTGTATGTATCAAAGTTATGTTCTCAGGTGAGTATGTGCCGCTTAGATATATGTGGGTACCACTGTTGGAATTAAATGAATTTCTATCATTCACTTGGCAAGGTTAGTGATTGGCTGGATATGGCCTATGGATATCTAGGCGTAGGACTGAGCACTTTTTTTTTGCAGTTTTCACCGTCCACAATTGTTCGATATTGTGTTATGAGGAGAAGGAAGCACGCGCAGTTGTTTAAAGTGGTGAAATGTCTTCATATGCGCGGTTTCGAAATGAAGTCTGTGGGGCGGGTGATATTCGCTCACTGCCCACCGGCGAGAGAAACTTTAAAAGTGAATTCGCGCTCGATGGCTTCCCTCCTCTCCCTCCCTCCCTCTCTCTCTCCCGTCCTCCGCTCTTCCCTTCCTTCCTCTTATCCCTTTCGTCGTATCTCACATCCGCCCTTCCCATTCCTTTCCCTTAAAACGGCCCCTTCCTATTTATTACGCCCTCACAACGCATTCCCTTGCCACACATATCCTTTCACTCCTACTCTCCGCGGCACTAAAGTTCCTTCCACTTTCTTTTCTCCCAAATCCCACCTGCCTCCTCCTCCTCCCCTCCCCCTTCCCTTCCTCCTTCCCTCCCTATCTCCCTCCCTCCTTCCCTCCCTCCCCCTTCTTCCCGCTCCTCCTAGTTCTCGTCCCGAGGAATTTCGCCTTCCGTTCCTTCACTCCCCCTACCCCTTTCCGATCCCTCCTCACCCCCCACTTCCATCCCATCCACCTCTCCATTTGTTTCCCCTTTACTCCCGAAATCGCTATCTGCGGTCCTTGTGCCAAGTCATCATTTAGAAATCGCGTCCCCGAACGCCTTGACCCCACCAATGTGATTCTGACAAAATGTTACTTACCCTCGCTGAGGAGGTTCTTCGTGAGCGAGTTTGCCGCCGTCATTGTGCCTTCTCGTGCACCCGGACGCGTATTTGGCGAGCCTCCCGGGCTGTCCACTGCCACCACTGGTATATACCATGCGAGAACCACATGGTATATCCATACCACAACCTTCCCTCGAAAAAATTATTTATGGAAATAGATGAATGTAATTCAACATGGGCATGGTTTTGGGATTCGAACGCACGTCCCGCGGGCTTAGCCACCAGCTAACTCTATATAATGTGGTGTGTTGCCACCAGCTGTGTTCGTCCATGAAATATCTTCAAAAATTTCCTCCTCATATCTCTCTCTCGCTTGACCGTGGGTTAAATTCTGTTTTTTTTTCTTTCAACATTCAATGCGCAGGATTATCAGACCACTGCCGAAGTGCAGTGGGTGACTAGGTTGATCCATCGACGGAAGAGTTCGTGAATTATCATTTAGCAGTCTCAATAAAAAAATCGTATCTGATCAGGATGTCTTCCTGGTAAACTGCTAATCATAAAGTTTAGTGGTGTAATGGCACGAAGCATTTTCAAATTTCCTCTGATAAAGCTTTTATCATTAAAATGTAAAAGCTTAGACTATAAAAGAGATCATAATTAGTGAGTGCTTAATTTTTTTAAATTTTCTCCCATAGTTTTTTCTGACACCAATCAAAATGTTAAATGTGATGAATTGCTGAATATCCTTGTTTTGAATTGGTTTATTCGCGTAATATAACATTATTTCGGTAGATATAAGTATGCGGGTAGTGGCAGTTAAATTTAAAATTCAAGGTGACTGACTAATCGGCTGTTGCGCTCGGGTTAAAATTTTTTTAGGCATTTTGGTGAAAAAAACCATTGCTATTGTTAAGTGGAAATTACGTTTCCTCAAACAATGAACCTTTGAAGCGAGGAGCATTTTCGCTAATTATCACCTCGACTCTTTAAAATGAACGCCATTTTGGGAATCCTTTTTTGCATTTTGGTTCCAGGAAAAACGATTTTCCTCGTTTGTGACTCACTATTTGAACTTTTCAAGGTTCCGATTGTATCTTATTCCGACACACCGGAGCTTCCGGGTAACGCAAAATGGAAGTTTCCACTTCCTGAGTATGTTTTTTGTGACGGTTGGGTGACGCTCCAATTCCGAGACCAAATGACGATTGACTCACTCCCAGCACTGAGCGGTAATCATTTAACACTTCCCCGAAGCATCAAGTTGGCAGTTTTTATTGCCGTGATGCCTGATTCGCATTTTGAAACTAGTTACAAGACCAATAAGTATTGGATGCTCCTATTGGTTTAATTTTTAAATTGGATTGATTTTTATTTTCCTTCGAGCTTCAGTGACTTATTATGAGAACATTCCGTGATATATTTCCGATACTTGTTTCGTGTAAGTGCCCATCTCCATGGTAGAAACCGCAGATGAATGTAATAGAAAGATTTCATTCAGTATTGACGGTCGGCGCACTAAGGACGAATGGCGGGAAAAAATTTAGACCGTTTCACGTGAATGATACGATTTTCTGTCAAATATACCTCCCACGCTTATAGACCAGACAATTCCTTCCTAGCGTGAAGGAAAGAATGAAGATCAACTTAAAAACTTACAAAGAAATTATGCAAATGTTAACTAGACACGGGGAGTTTAGATCATGCCACAAGAATACGGGGAAAAAGGAGGGGACGTGTGAATGCATGATGGAGGAGGACACGGTAGTACACAAGAGTCCTTTATTGCCCAATTCATGCCGAGGAAAGATGCGAACTGGAAGCTATCCTTGGATATTTGCATAACGTCCAACAAAATTGGGAAATATGCACACGAGGAACCGATTAGGAAAATGTTGGATAGATTTATCAACAAAAGATAAAGTGGGAACGGGGAGAACGACGGAAAGGAAGGGCATGTAACTCATATTTTGTAAAATAACTAACGAAATTGTTTTGGGGATTAAAAAATAAGGCATCCTAAAAATTGAAACAATAAATTGCCCGATTCTAAAAGAACGGGCCAAATTAATTAATTAATTAATTATTAGAAGTTACAATTCGCCATGTTTGCCTATTTGTGAGAGACTAATTTTTTTCACGTCATCTTGGTGGTGTTTTAGATAATGTCATTTTCTTTTTAGTCTTTGGTTCATTTTCTTCACGAAAAGAAATTGTTGGTGTAAATGCGCAACCAAACGTAAGCCTAAGGAAATGATAACTGTTGAAAAATGTTATTATTTTCAATGATTTTTGCACGCATGTTAACATATCGATGAAAAGTCCTATGTGTTCCCAGGGTACGAATTGGCGGGGATAACAATGGGCTCTGGGATTCCGGGTTGAATTTGAGGCGCATTACTTGAGGCATGGCAGAGGGATTCGAATAAAAAGGATACGCACGCAAGTGAGGCTGTTCGGGAAAGGATGGCACACATTTCATGCGAATCGGAATCTCGTGGCTCTCCTATTTTGGACTCGTCTCAACAGAGGCGGCCATCGCCTGTCGTCTCTGACCTATTGCTCATATCCGGCGTTCATAAACATGAAGGGAAACTTTCTCTCGCTCGTTTTCCATCCTTCCGATTCGAGAAGTGGCGTTTCCTCCCCCTAGCTCTTTAAGTTCAATCCATCTCTTGTGTAGAAAATGGCTTCCCCGTGGGAGGATATGATGGGCGGCATTATATCCCTCATGTTTGTTACAATCCCGGATGTCTGGTTGTGTTTTTTTAGGAGGGGCTGAGAAATGTATCGTTGTACTGTTTCGTGATGTCCCAGTCTCCAAAACTTACCTTAAACGGTAGAACACAAGTAATTATATCCCTCGTGATAGTTGTACGCCAAGACATGCCGTCCTAATGTTAGCTGTCGGAGTAATTTTTCAATCGAAACGCTTCCGATGTCTTCACTGCCGTATATCTGGTGTGGAAGGTAGGAAGAGAAATATGTAGACCTAGTCGTTGACTCGGGAAAACAGGTAAATTATTTTACGTAATGAGTCGCGAAGAGGCGTGCTTGACGTCAAACCAGTTGGTCCAATTCCCGCCCGAAATTGAGCCGTTGATGTTACTCAATGAATGATCCGTAATCCCATATTGTTTTCGGCGCCAGTTGGCTTCGGCCGTTGGTATTAAACCAATTAAATTTCCATTTCTGCTGAGGAAATATGGACATCTGATATGGGAAGCACCCATGTCATATCTTTCCTCGCTGTCGAGAAGTTTTTGCATTCGCAGATATACTTGATGTATGTGATGATCTCTTTTGAAATATCCAACTTCTATTACTGTACACAACTGCTCTGTTTTCGCTTTCAAACTTTTTTATGTTCCCTAATTCAATTTGTGCAAGAATCGGTGGTTATGTAACTTCGACAATGAGTCGCGATGACTTGAGTAATACAGCACTGGAATATAGTGATTCGTTTGTGTGAGTCTATCAGTTATATACCACAACATTGCTAAAATGATAAAATTGTGGATCCGCTGTGCATTAAATAATTACCGGCATTAACGGAATGCTCCCCTGATTATCTCCAATTTACTCCTGGCTGGTGGTAAACTTTCACGAGTTCTATTCGGTGAAATAGTTGAAAGTTTTATTAAGTGGAACGTGAGGCTTCTAAATCGAAGAAATATTTGTTTCATCAAATTGAAAGTGAACTCTGATTGAGAATGAACCTATGCATGAGAAATACGTTCTTTTCCACGCATTATCGGCCGTTGCCTTCTAGTGATGGGGATTGCAGGGCACCTTATCGTTCTGAGGTCAGTGTTTCATCCGAACTTATCCCGCCGCGCGATTATATTCTTCTTTTCCTACGTTAATATGTTAGGCCTCAACAGTTCAATCTAGATTCTCTTAGCCTTCTCCTCTAAAATATCGAAATGGATGACTTCCTTTATCTGCGATATAGTAAAAATGTTCCGCCCGGCCACGATTTTAAAGTCGCATTTATCAGGTTTCGGGTAACTTTTACGGCTTGTTCGCATTCATTTGCTGCACGAGTACAACACGTTTGCGTGTTTATTCCGATGACTTCTGTAGGAGGCCAAAGCTGAATTTTCTTTGGGAGGTCCCATCTTACACCTACGTACTTTTACTTGATGCGGTGGTTTTGTTATTGGCAACGACGCTGTCGGCCCGTGACTTAACAGCGGGAACAGTTCATTGTTTATTTGCGAACAACCGTCGGGTTTCGGTAAACAAATATTTAATCGATGGTCAGGGATTCGAAATGTTTAGAAGAAAAAGAAGGCGGACGGGCTACAACTTAATGTAAAAACGTTCACTCATTTCGTAAATTTTTGAACCCTCGCCGCACGAAGAAAAGGCGTCACGGCGCTCGCCGCACGTGTCTTGGGGTCTCGAATAGGGGCGGCAGCAGCAGCCAAGGGGCCGGGCAGGAAACTCTCCTCCTCCCCCCCCCCCCCCCGCCCTCCTTTCGCTCTTATCCCCCACCCCTCCCCTACTCCTCCGCCCTTACATTATTCGGTCTTCGTGGTGGGTTCGCCCTCCGCCCCCACCCCGCCCCCGTTCGCCTCCCACGCCCACCCCACCCCTCCCTCAGGGGCCCCCGTGAGCGGATGCAGGTGTAGTGGTGGCATTGTCGGTGTGCGCTCGGGAGCGGGGGGTGGGGGGTGGGGTGGAGGGCATGCATTTGCGAGTGGTAGGTAAGAGGGCAGTTAATCGAAAACCAATCTCATTTTCCAGTCGACTCCTCACAGAATAAGTAAAAGCCCTTAAATGTTGAGAAACTCGTTCGCGCTCCCCATTTTGGGAGTTCATTCTGATTTTAACAATTTTTTGCGTTGATTGGTGCGACGCGGCGCTTCTGCACGTGTCTGGATTCGCACTCCATTATTTCAAACTCGCGGTCCAATTTCTGTGTACCTCAAACTCTTAGTGTAACATGTTGGCTTACCGCGAATGATGTTGATTGATTTATATTTGTTGGTATAGACTTTTTTTTGGGCGTTTCTAAGTTTGAAATTAAATTTAAAATACTTCGCCTTTCCACATAAACATAGGTTTATGTGGAAAGGCGAAGTATTTTAAATTTAATTTCAATATGAAGAATTTCCACTTAGTGACGCCAGAAACTGTTTCGTTTCTAAGTTTCATTGCTCTTTGTTACTGGTTTTTAGGTACGCCATATGGTTGTTAACTGCTCTCTTTTGCCCTTTCCGACTGAGTTTTTAAAATTAAGAAGACGTATTCTTCCGTTTTTATAACTGTCGTTTAGTTCTTACGCTATGTTTGGTGAATACCAAAACATCGAACTCCCTGTTTAAAAGAAAAGTTGCGGTGGCTATTGTCTATGCAGACCTATCAAGTTTTGCATATCTAACTCCTATATGTTGAGTGAAAATATGAACTCATTGCACAAAGGTGGTGGCATCTATGACGTGACCCCTTCACATTTGCTGTCTCTATTTCTTTGTGATTTGCAGTATATATTTTTCCCGTCATAAGTAATTACCTTTCATTGCCCACATTAATAATGATCTCTTTTACTGAATAAATAAACTTGATATTTTTTTCACACAAAAAAACCACATTAGTCAGATAAATCTGACGATGTCGCCAATGCGTCGAAACCGGTAGTGGTGTAATTCAGTTTTTTGTGTGAAAAAATATCAAGTTTAATTATTCAGTGTTCATGAATTTTCACAAAGTAGAGCCTCAAACCATCCAATACATGAGATCTCTTTCATTAAGTCTTATCATAAGAGAATATATGATTATAATAATTAGATGATAAAATCATTATGAACAATAAACAAATATGAAAGTCACTGACCCTAATGGAATAGACTCAGAATTAATGAAGCATAGCGATGCCGTATGCTAAGTCATGGTTTTTGAATTTTTTCGATTTGCGCTGGAAATCGTGGAGTATTCCAAAAAAATGGAAAAAGGTGTAAGTAATGCGTACATTTGAAAAGGGGGAAAAGTAGATTTGAAAATTATAGAGGAAAACATTTTTGAATGCAGTTTATATAAAATACGTATATATGATGAAATATCGAATACGCGAATGTCTCCAACCCCTGCTAATCAAATTACCTGAAGATGAAGTATACTTTAAAACCAGAAGAAGCTCGACTGACGATGTATTTTCACCGAGACAAATTTTTAGAGAAACGAGGACGTTTCAACATGGAAACATGCTTGGCTTTCATTGTTAAATTGGAATATTGGAAAAAAACGAGGGAGTAAAAAGAGTCTATCCCCAACTCTATTTCCCGGATGATGATTTAACTGGAAACTCACTGCTTATCTGTAAGAATCACACCCGAACAGCCGGCCGCTAATATACTGGACTATTCGCCGATATCATCGTGAACAAAAAACCGAAGAGGATCTAAAAGATATAATTCAACTTCACAACCTATGCAGCATTTACAATGTCACGATATCGCAAAAAAATGGCAGTTTATAGGAAGTTAACATTAAGATGGACAATAAAGTCACCACAGCATATATATATATATGTATATATATTTATATATATATTTATATATATATGAATAAAGATAGATGTATATATATATATATGTATATATATGTATATATATACATATATTATTAGGTAATCTACCGGTTAAGGTAGGTTTTTGGATGGACATAATTACTAATTAAATAATTTGTGACCCCTAGCAAACCACAACATCCTACTCTACATCAGGTCCCTTTTCAGCTCTGGATACTTTCTTCCTCCCTTCATCCCGTCCAATATCCTTATCCTGTTCCTTCCCTTTCCTCGTTTGCCTAACATTCTCCCCTCAATCACAGTCTTCAACATCCCGCTGTCGGTCAATACCCCCTTCATCCAATTTTCCTGCTTCTATAGGATTTCTCCCAACAAACCTCTCTCCTCGCCCGCCATACCAAGTACTTCCTCATTTTTTTCTTCTCTGCCCATTTCACCTTCTCCATTCTTCTTCACACCCACATTTCAAAAGCCTCAAGTCTACGTCTATCCTCCTGTTTCAATGACCACGTTTCGGCGCCGTACAGAACTACGCTCCATATCAAACTTTTTACGAGTCTTTTCTTAATATCCTTACTCAGCGTCCCTCTCATCAACTCCCTTCTCCTTGTTCAAACTGTTCTACCTGCTCTAATTTTTGCCCTCCTATTTTATGTTTAGCTTTGCCTTTTTTTCTAGAAAATCGCATAACCGTTGTTTTATTAATGTTGATTCTCATCCCATACCTGTCGCACTGATTTTCCAATTCACTAAGCAATGCTTGCAGCCCCTTGGCTGACTGACAAACTAAAGCTTGGTCATCAGCGAACCTAACTGATTTTACGAATTCCCCGCCCACATTCATTCCTACCTCGAGTTCTTCCCATGCCATGCCTCTTTAATCATTTCCTCTGCATACAGGTTGAACTGCAACGGTGATAATGGGCAACCCTGCCTAACACCTCTTCCTAACACTGCCCATCCGGACTCCCCGTTCCCCACTCGCACCTGTGCAGTCTGAGACAAGTACAGGTTGCGGATTAGCCTCCTTTCCCTCCAATCTATTCCTATTTTCTGCAATATACTCATTAGTTTTTCCCAATTCACTCTATCAAACGCTTTTTTGAAATCTACGAAACAGGCAAATACCTCCTGGTTGTGTTCTATATTCCTCTCGATTAATAATCTCATTACTGCAATGGCATCACGCGTACCTCTCCCCTTCCTAAACCCAAACTGATCATCCCCTAAGTAATCATTTGCCCTACTCTCTATCCTTTTGTTTATGATCCTGAGAACAACTTTAGCTGCGTGGGATATCAAACTAATTGTCCTGTAGTCCTCGCATGACGTGGCCTTTACCTTTTTCGGAATAGGAACTAAAACTGATCTCACAAAGTCTTCCGGCCAGATTCCTTCCTCATAAATACTACGGATCAGCCCATAGAGCCTCTTCCTCCCACATTTTTCTAAGCATTTTAAAAGTTCCACGGGAATGTTATCTACCCCCACGGCCTTATTTAGTTTCATCTCCCGTAATACCCTTTCTATCTCATCGTCGAGAATGCCTGGACCTAAGCTATTTTCCTCTACGTCATATTCTTTTTCAATGTCTAACTTTGTTGGTCGAAGTTCTTTACTATACAGTTCTTCTATATACTCCATCAATCTCTCTAGTGTCTTTCCTGCGTCAACTATTACCTTACCCGCCTTATCTCTAACTGTTAGCATAGATCTCCCTTTCTTACTTCCCGATAAAGATTTAACTTTGCTGTACAGCGCACCGATTTCCCCCTTCCTCTGCAGACTTTCCATATTCTCGCACTGCGTCTTCCACCATGCTTCCTTTGCTTTATTTATTGCCCGCCTCAATTTATTATTTAATTCATTGTACTTCATTATGCCTAACTCTGTATTTACATTCTTCCATTTTCTCCGCTCATCCATCTTTGTAATCATCTCATCCGTGATCCATGGTTTCCTAGTCCTTCTGGCGTTAACGATTCCAATAGTGTCTTTTGCGGCTTTAGACAACCCTTTCTTGATACTTTCCCATTTTTCTTCGATAGTACTTAGCTCTTTACCATCCTCCATGATTTCCTCTACCGCCTGTTTGCATTCCTTCCTTTTCAAACCATTTAATGCTTCTACATTCCATTTTCTATCTCACAGCCCCTGCATTATCTTTTTGAAACGGACGCTTCATTTCATAACAACCAAATTGTGGTCAGAGTCCGCATCCGCTCCCGGGAAGCTGTGGGAATTTATCTTACTGTTCCTAAACCTGTGTCTAACCAGGATATAATCTAGCTGATACCTTTCTGAGACACCTGGCATTTTCCATGTATACCTGCGTCTTTTGTGGTGTCTAAACCAAGTGTTTTTATGTTTAACCCCTGTCTCCTGCACAACTCAACTGCTTTCTCCCCGCAGTCATTCCTTGTGCCTAAACCGTAGTCCCCCACCTCATAACCATCTCTTCCTTCGCCTACTGTCGCATTCCAATCCCCCATCACTATCAAATGTTTCCCTGCAGGAACACATGCAATCATGTCCTCTAACTGATCGTATATCCTATCGACCTCTTCTTCCTTATGGTTGCTCGGTGGCATGTATACCTGGATAATAACTAAGTTCGTCGGTTCTGCTTTTATCTCCACTAGTAGTATTCTATCCGTTACCTGCTCTATGTTGACTACGCTTCTTCCTACCTCTTCATTTAATACTATGGCGACCCCTCGTTGGCTCTCGTCCCCACCGCTGTATATTATTCTATACTTATCACTCCAGTAATCCCCGCTATCTTTCCATCTCACCTCGCATAGACCTAAAATATCTATATTTCCCCTTTCCATCTCTCGCTTAACATTCTCCAATTTCCCCGTCCTCATCATTGTCCTAACATTCCACGTTCCTATTCTAACTAATTTGGTCTTCTTTTCCTGCGTCTTCTGTCCTGCTGCTGCTGGTTTTCCCTTGCAAGGGTTTCGTGGGATGACGACCGCGGAAGCCTTGCCTCCCCCGCTGCCGGGCACGACACACGGCCGATTTGGCCGAGCCCCGTGGTTGCCAGGACTCAAAACATCTCTATTGTCCATCACATTGTTCTTGGGAATGATAATTGAGGTGGTTTCCCGTTGCCTTCCTCAATAGTGTTTTTAACGTGACACCATCACTTACTGGCCGCCCCACTGGGGTCAGACGCCATTGCAGCCGCCTCACTGAGGAACAGACGCTGCGTGGACTACCTTTCGTCTGGCTCCTAACCTTCGACCTATCTGGCATGGGTGACCCTACCAGGAGCAATTTTTATTACTCCCGCCAGTACAGCTCTAGGGGTCATCGGAACGCACAAGCCCTTCCACCACGTCAAGGTTGTAGTCCGGGGAGGGATATATATATATATATATATATATATATATATATATATATATATGGAAGGGCATACCTGTATTTAGGCAGGAGCTGTAAAACCCTCTGGCACATGCCTTTGCGGCGGCTAGCAGGGTATCGTGTCCCGTTCTTTCACTAGGACTTGGTAATCCTTGCGAGATTATAAATTAAAGGGTAGCCCCTGACACCCACTGCCACTTGCTCGCCGACAAATTATGGCGAATTCGTATTGTGTAATATGTACTATTTGTATTTGATGTAGGTATTTTTAATCGGGACGTATATTCGCCAATATGATATCTTTCAATGCCTTGGTGACGTTTTTGCGAGTGTTCATCACTCTAATCTCACATCTAGTCCCAAGCGATTCCCGTAGATCTGCTCGATGTGCAGCTTGCATCTGTGGCTCTCCTGGCGGAAGGAGCGCTCCGTGCTCTGTTGGTGTGAGTAGGTACTTGTTGTATGGACTCTTTTTGGTCCTGGCGAGTGAATAGATGGACTTCGTTAGCGAGCAACAGGTAGCCAGGCGCAATGCAGCGGCGCAACCCCCTCCCCCCCCTGTTTTGATTTGTCGAGACACACTCGCCTTTCCGAAGCGCCCTTCAACCACCACGATTACCCCTCGAACCCCCTCCGCTATCCCCCATTTCCCCTGCCAGTCACAACCTCCCTCAACCCCGTTCTCACTCTACCCGGACACTATTCACGATCGTGAATTTGTTATCGCTCGGGGAAATTAAGGATAAACTCGACAGATCTCGGGAATGAGATTGGGAACAGACAGGTAGATAGAAAGAGGTCTTTATTTGGGCGAAATTGAGACCTAATGGTCCCTTATTCCATTTAACCCATGGTCGTATACATATTGTATCAGGCATAAAACTTACAGTCACATTCATACGTACACATTAATACGTACAGACAGATATAAATTCATTTTTTGACGGGAACAGATCGGTGATCGCTAGCAAGTCGATGACGGAAACGTGTTAATCTTCATGACTTATCATTTTTGTCTAATAGGAAAAATACGTCTTAACACAAGGTCTATATTGAATAAGGATGATGGGAATATGACTGTTCGCGTTATTAGTAAAATAAAATTTGGAGGGTGAACTTCAGTGTACCTTTAACTAATGTTTGTGATAATGGTGAGGTACTTGAATAAATTAAATTGGCAGAATGTAAAAATGGAGGTGTTGCCTAGTGATTGTATCACGTTGAATTTTCTCAAAGGAAGGAAACATACCAGGGTATCAAAGGGAACTCCGGATGTGATTATGCGAAAAAGAGATTCATTTAATTTTTGCAGGTTGCGACTGAGTAAGGCGTGCGTGTGATATTAAGAGGTTTCTGCGATAGTAATGAGATGAGGGAGCGGTTAATGAAGGTATGTGCTATGGCCCTCCAGTGGACGAGGATGAAATGAAGATGGGGGTGCCTTGTGTTACTCATGGTGAGAGAATGGATTTGCGTCGAAGTCGAGCCCCCGTAAAGGCTTGAATGTGAGGTCGCCATCCGTTGCGGCAATTAGTAATTATTATTAGCGTTTGAAATTATTTTATTTTACTGGTTGATAGTCAAGTCACTGTGTGCGTACATGAAACACAAGTATAAATGGCTTTAGGGGATTGTGGTTAAGGAAAAACCCTACTCTAATAATGATTGAAACTCTCGCAAAGTGCCGGCGTTAATTTGCGCATCCCGAAATTGCATTTATTTATTTTTTCAGTACGTTCTCGCAGTCAGCGAGGCGAGGTTGAGCTGAATTTTAGAAGTAAAAAGCAAGTTTGCGGAATCCCAATCCACATGATCGCGCGTTTCTGTTAATATTTTGTTGATAAATTTGTGTTCTATTCTAAAGATTTTGTTTGTAAGTAGGGTTTAATCATGTTCAGAATGTGTCGTGCCATTGTTATTCTTACTATTGCAGGATACATTTCGTTCATGTGCTGAACGGAGAATTTGTCACCGTATGTTTTTAAATGCTCTTGGATAAGCTCTTAAAATGTTGTGTATTTCAACACAACTTCATAAATTGACTTACTTCGACATAATTAAGACGAAGGAGAGTTTTTGCTTTTGTTTTTCATGTCTATATCTTCATCAGTTGAGCTCAATCTAGACCCCGCGTTCCAGTAATGGAATCTCTTAGCAAAGGAGCGATCAGGGTTGAAATTCGTTTGCCCTGGTGATCTGCCGAAAACATAGGTGTTGCCAAATGCATGCACCCTCCGGAGTCCAGGGTCCCCTGCCCGACGTTGCTCTGGGACCCCTGCAGATCCCAGACCTTTCCCATCCCTTGCCCTCTCGTACTTGTGGCGATGGTGTCCTGAAGAATCGAAAATGATACACACTTTTTTATTTACCGTCCCGTTACTAGGAGAGAGTCAATTGTCTTTGAATATTCTATGTTTTGAAATAACTTTCGCCGTTGGGAGCTAGTTAAGAACATAAAAGATTCTCGCCAGTTGGCTGAAACTATTGAGAAATACCCGTATAATGACATAACGTGGTGGAATTTTCTTTATTTCTTGTTTCAACATAAATGCTTAGTTGAATTAATGCTTTCACGTTTAAGCTCCGTCTTCCGCAGTGCTCTGACGGGGCAGCACGGTTGATCCATTATTTTGACAGGCTTAAGAAATCAGTTGGTCATTCGAAAGACAAGTAATATATGTTGCATTGCATGTGGCGGCGGTGGGAATGTACGAGAATCTTTTCGCAAACCCCGAAGGCTTCCCTTCCTCTTTCCATTTGCGCATTCCGCCCCCCCCCTTCTCCCCCCCTCCCTTCGGCAGTCACTCCTTCCTTCCATTTGGGTGGCATTCGATGCCCTTACCTCCGCCTCGGGTAAGAATAGGCCTACCCGCGAGCCTTCGAATCCGTTTGCCTCTGACGTCACCCGGTGCGAAAAAGCTATTCGTGGACGCCCCCCCCCCCTCTCTCTCTCCCTCCCCTTCCACCTCAAACCCTTTTATCCTCCCTTCTCTTCATAGTTATGCGTTTCGCTTAATTCCGCAACTTGGGCGAAACTTTTCTCAATCACGAGTGCTTCGCATGACATTTCCCCCCGCGTCAAATGCTGTTGCCCTCTTGCAATCGATATCCCGTAGCATGTAACCGCGTTGCTGCATGCTATTGTATCAGCTGCAGAGTTAGTGCGGAGTCTGTGATACTCCGTACCATATTCGTGCCCAAATGGCACCTTTTCCCACGCATCTGCTATCTGTCGAGCCCATTGTAATTCCAAGATAATTACTTGATTGCGCTTTTGGGGAAATGATTAATTAATAACCGTGGAAAGACAGTGAATAGCCGTCCAAGTCATTTGCACTCATTGCGACGCAACACGAGTCTACATTATTTTTTGTTTGCTAATTCTTTTTTAAATTTGACCAGTGTTCAAACCCTCAAGATGTCCGAGGCACAATGAAGACCAGATTGAACGTTTACAGCATTTATTTGAGCAAACATATTTCTAAGGCATTTAGTCTGCATTGAGGCCGCGTTGACCCGTGAGATCATCCGCCTTTTATTTCCAGAAAGATGTGTACACATTGTCGGGTAGTGTTAGTCATCATCAAATCCCTCTATTTTTGTCTTTTTCGTGGAATGTTTCCTTTTTTCGTGTATTTACCGTCGGTAAATTGTGTAATTTTATTTATTTATTTATGAACCCTGCTAGCCATCGCTAGGGTGTGTGGCAGGGCGTGAATACACAACAGACTCATTGTAATGCGAATATTTTTAAACCCTACTACGGTAGGACAATTTTATTCTGATCCCTTATCGCATGTGGAAAAAAATGTTATCTTAAATCTGTCTGTTCTACTCTTGATCTCTCTAATTTTATGTGTCATTCATGTCATTTCATGATCTCTCCTACCGTAGTACGATGGGGTAATACTATATTTTCAACATCACTGCTAAAGAGACCTCCCTCCAATTTAAGCAAGACCTTCAATCTCTAATTTAACTTTCGCTCCGTGAATGATTCCCAGCCTACCTCCTCTAATATTTTAAATGCACTACTTCGTTCAGCAACGTCTTACAAATCTAGCTCCTCTACGCTGAACACCATCCGATTCGGCAAACAATCCAACTTCGTGAGGATCCCATGTATTTTCAGCATATTCTAAATGAGGCCTAACAAGCGAAAGAAAATATTTCTCTTTGACCTTTTCATCACATTTACCAAGTACTCCTCTAATAAATCGTAATTTTTTGTTAGCTTGTCCACATACTATATTCCCCTTTATGTGTTTCACCCTGGAGAAATCGTGAGTGAGGGTAACGACATAGTTGTGAGGGTAATTGATAAGATTGATATTTTATTAATTTCATGCTCTTGGTGAGATCTCTGTATTCCCATGATAAATAGACCTAACCTGAAATGCGTTTATTGGACCTCAAAGAGGTGTTTTTTCCTATCAATTGGAAGTAAACGTCAGGCGGAATAGTATAGTGGGTAGAGGAATGGGCAACATATCGGAGTACCCGGGGTCGATTCCCGGTGACGCCTCTAGGTGCCATCAGCTTCACCCAAGCTGTGTGATTTTTCAGGTACACACTCGGTGTAGAGCTTAGTATTAGGCCAGCTCTAACCCCCCCTATCTAACCAGTCTTCGGGTAAGTTACTGTGGTTTTTAGCGATAAGATATAATACCGTTCCGATACTTGGTCTTCAGTGTGGTATCATAGTCATCCATTTCAATTTCTTTGACGAAGGCACTTAGTTTTATAATACTATATCTTGTACGAGTATACTTGTGCAAAATTCAATTGCATAGTTTAGTGTCAGGAACTCTACTTGCATATATTTAAGTTGAAAAAGTCAGGCTTTTTCTTTTTTTTTGTGGCCACGTAGAAGGAAGGAAAATCTGTTGTAGTTTTCGTTTAGCCCATTGGCTGGCTAAGAAACCTGTATGTTGGCGCGTAATTTGATTCCTATGTATCGATGTTAATAGACCCGGACACATTTTTGCTCTGCACGCACGTTTCTTGGTGCGAGGAATTGACCGGTCGCCTCGTTCATTTCGTTGGCAAATGAGACCGCGCGAGATAAGAGCCCAGCTGACAAGATGCGCGCCTGTCGTCATCGCTGGCAATTGCCTTGGCCCCCGGGCCCAATTGCTCAGCCCGCCCTAAGCCACTCTCACGCCGGCACGCGTGCTCGGCATTCGGATCGCCATTCCTACGTCAACGCCCCCTTCCCCCCTCCCTACTCCCCCGTCGCCCGTGATCTTCGCGTAATTGTCGAGGAGAAGAATCGCTTGCTCATTCGAGGGATGAGTGGTTTGATGATTAGGGGCCGGGGTTACCCTCCTCGTTCTCCCTCCGGCTCCAGCGAATTCCCATCGATACCTGGGCCCAACCCGTCGCCTGGGCTCGGTATTATCAGCCCGTCGGGTGTCCCAAGCGTCCCGATACCTGTCCGAAGGCCAATTTGGTCCGCGGTGCTATTGACTCGGTTCATTGCTATTCGTGGCCCGGTGGCGTGGCAAGGTGTGTCTTAAGAGACTTGACTGGCAGAGGGAGTTGGAGCAAGGTCTATTTCTTCTCATAATTATTGGCCTTTTTCTCGCCTAAGTACTCCGTGTGCACTGATGTGCTGGAATGTGGGATCTGCCGTGATATAGTTAGAATTTTTAGATTATATTTTTCTCTTCTACCCCAGGGAATAATAAAAAATATAATAAATGAAGTATTTTACATTCAAAATATTCAAATATACGAAAAAATGCAAACATTCTAATTGAGAATTTTGGAAGCTTTTGGGTGGACTCCTAGGGCCCGCCGTCCTCTGCTATAAACTGAATTGAGCCACCACCAAGGAGTAAAATAATATTGTCATAAAACAATTGTATAACGTATTGTTTTCAAACAGTTTAAAAATTCCCCTTCAAAATACATATTCAAACAATGTTTCCACTCAGTGTTGAGGAAGAAGTCGCATTTGACCATTCTCAATATTCCAAAAGTTTACCTTTTTTTTGCAATATATTTTAGGAATTAGATCTGTTATACAAAAAAGGATAGTTCAGTTAATGCTGTTCTTGTCTAAGCCTTGAAATATTGTTTATTTTGCAAATTATGTCTTAAAAAGTTGGCGTATTGACAATTATCTGGATTATCTCAAAAGCGTAGAAATGTTTGTAAGGTAACAACCTAAATGAACAAAAATAATGGCATGTTAGAGCTCATTACTGTGTAGTTTTTGAAGCAGTAGTCCTTGTAAAATGAAGCTATGCTTGGAGATATTCCTACAAGCTTCACCCCTGCAAATTAGATCAACTATAATTGTATCAACTTAAACCAAACTAGAGCTAATTAATTGGTTTCCGAAAAAAATGTGGGCCCTTCTTTCCAAAATAAAATTTGGACAATGCCCACTACAGACATTTGCTTGCACTACCGAAAGATTTATCCCAACGCAAACTCTATCCAGCGTAACCTATAAATATTTAATATCATTTCCCTATCCTCTCAAGGGCTGTAAAATTGTGCCCAAAAATCTTCAGGGGGTGCTTTTTTTCTTTCTTCATAATTAACGTACCATGTTGAAGCTTAGTACCTCCAATCTATGTCGAATAATCTTCCTATTAGTCTGCTTTCGCCGATTACGCTATCCAAATGTTTCATTCAGGGTAGACTAATCACGGAAAGTATTGTGTTATAATTCATTCTGGAAAGTATCTGGGAAGCATCATAAAACACACTATCCAGAAGGTTTTTAGGTTTATAAAGACTGAAATGTATGTACGTATTATTAATAATATCGTAAGTCGAAATCGTTTTGGTTAGGCGTGGTGTTATCCCTAAATTAGGGCTCCTTGTTCAAATTGGTTCTATTTTCAGCTTTGCAATATTTCCTCTACTGTCGAGGAAATCACCCCCCGCCACACGCCCTTGCGGCGGCTTGCGGGGTATTATGTAGATGTAGATGACAGTGGCTGTAACCCACTACTACGCCTTCTTTGAACTCCATCTGCGGAATGTTATCCAACCATTAATGTCCTCTGGCTTAAAAGATGTATTTCAATTATTTTATTATTGTTGATATTCTACAGTTCATGTAGGAGTTGGATGGACACAGGCTGAACATTTCTTAGCTTCATCTAACGAGTTTCAACCAGACACCCCAAGCTAAATACGATCTGCAGTTGGGCTTACTTCCTTCCTCTCTTCGTTACCTCCTACGTACCTATCCTCTTTTTCTCTACACATTCCATCCACAATCAAAATCCTCTGCATCCTTCTTTCCTGCCTCCTTTGGATTTCTCCCAACAATCCTCTCTCCTGCCCCACAACCTTGTCCTTCTTTGTTTGTTTTCCTTTCCGTCCATTGAACCTTTTCCTTCATTCTCCACACTCGTATCTCAGAAACCTCGAATCTATGTCTGTCATGTCGCAGCAACGACAAGTTTCCGCGTCGTACAAAATCGCGCTCCTTATCAAAGTTTTTGCGTCTTTCCTTAACATCCCTACTCTATGCCCCTGTCATCATTTCCCTCCTTTTTGTTGAAGCTTTTTTGCCTCAATTAGTTCTTCTTTTGATGTCGATACTGTCTCCACTCGTTGGACCATCTTGGACCATAACACTTCCAATATACTATATGTTAACTGCTCCGTATGCTCCTTTAAGGTTCATCCTTCCTAATTTTACGAGAACTTAGAATTCCTATTTCTCGAAAACATCGTAATATTTGTTTTGTGCACAATGATTCTAATTCCGTACCTATTACCCTGATTTTGTATTTGCGCTGGGCGATGATTTCAACCACTTGTCTGGCTGACTAACTAAAGCCTGATCATCCGTAAACATAATTAATTTTATGAACTGCCCTCCGACTTTGACTCCTATATCTCCAGGTTTGCCACGCTACACTCACGATTTCTTCAAGGCGTAAGTCGAAAAGCAGGGGTGATAATTGACACCCCTGAGATATATATAGGTTGTGGACTAGTCCCCTATCCCATCAATGTATTCCTATTTCCTTTAATACATTTATTAATGCTACCCAATTCAATTTATTTAGCGCCTTCTCGAAATCTACAAAATGAAAAAATGCGACCTTATTGAATATGATATGCTCCTCTGATAAGTGACCTCATTACTGCCATGGCATCACAATGCAATGCCTGTCTGCAATGTCTCTCCTGTTCCCGAACCCTTAATGATCATCCGCTTAGTAAGCATTTTCCCTTCTCTCCATCATTTTATTGACAATTTTGAGTGCCACTTTAGCTGTGTGCAAAAAGAAACTTATTGGTTTGTAGCCCTCATATATGGCTACCTTTTCCCTTTTTTGGACTAGGAACTAACTCGAAATCTTCCGGCCGAATTCATCCCTCATAAATACTACCGATAAGTCCATAAAAATCTTCCTCCCTCGATCTCCTAAATCCCAAAGTAGTTCTCTGGTGATGTGATTTATCCCCACAGCTTGGTTTGGTTTGATTTGATTTCAAATGCCTTAGTGTCCTTTCTCTGTCGAAGCCTGCAGGCTAATATCTTAACCGTATAGGTCTTCTATGCCTTGAATCTAGCCTGGTTCATTATTGAATCTAATGAAACCCATTTTGTTAAATTAATTAAATATAACCGAATGAAACCAATATTTAGCTCTATCCTCGCTGAAGGTTTGTTTTCTCACGATTGGGAACGGTTAGCCTATTATTATTTTAATTGATATTCTGCTGGTTAAGGTAGAGTGTGGATGGACACAGCCTCCACAACGTTGCAACGATGTATTTACTTGCCTCCACTCCAGAAGGGACCATCAGGTCTCAATTTCGCCCAAATAAAGACCTCTGTCTATCTATCCATCTAACAAGCACAACGTACAATACAACTCTCCAATAATCCCCTCTTCATCTCTTCGTACTTCCTCGCTCCCTTCATCCCCTCCAGCATTCCTATTCTACTCCTGCCCTTTCCTCGTTTGCCCAACGTTCTCCCCTCTATCACAGTCTTCCACAACCCATTGCCAATCTATTTGCTTTTCAACCATTTTTCCTGTCTCTCTCTAATTTCTCCCAGCAACCCCCTCTCCTCCCCCACCTAACCTAGCACTTTCTCATTTGTCTTCCTTTCTGTCCACTTCAACTTCTCCACATCCACATTTCAAGAGCTACCAATCCATGTCTATCATCCTGCTTCAGTGGCCATGTTTCCGCGCCGTACATAACTACACTCCATATCAAGTTTTGACGAGCCTTTTGTTAACGTCCTTCTTCCAAGTCCCAGCCGTCAATTTTCTCTTCTTCGTGAAAGCTTCTTTGCTCAGCGCAATTCTTCTCCCTATGTCCCTACTACTTTGACCATCCAGGTCCGAGATAGGTAAACTGTTCCACCGGATCAAGTGACCTATGACCTTCTGTTTTAATATTAAACTTAGCTTTTCTCCTCTTCGAAAGCCGCGTAATCAGGCGCATGTTTACATTTAATCTCATCCCATACCTATCGCATCGACTTAACTATGTGCTCTGCAGTCCTTTGGCTGACTGGCAAGCTTAAGTTTGGTCATCCTCGAGGTCATGCGATAGAGTATGGAGTATGTGATGTCCTTTCTAGTAAAATTTATATATTAGGTGATAGTGGGACCGTTTAAGACAGCATTGCAGATTAACGACAAATCGTAAATGTATAATTTTTATGTGTTTTACTTCCGCCTCAGAATTGTATCGGAATTTCCCCTCTTAATTTACTTGTTGACAAGGAACCCGATTGGTTAGGTAATCGAGGCGCATATCTTTGGATTTTTCACGCATACTCAATATCTTCAGCTGTAGTTAAGTGCGATTAAAACTTCCTTTCGGTCTTTTTCAGCCGAGAAATTTGGTCTTTAGCTCGGCGGGGGGGCCTTCTAATTCAGTGAGCCCTTGCTTCAATTCGGCACTTTCGCTCAAAATAAGTTGGCCTTTACAGCGACCTAGAGAGCACCTTGAAAAATTGTCACTGCAAAGGTGTCATTGTCTTCTTGGTGCTTTCTGGCTTAACCACGTACACCTCTCAACTTTGTGTCACCACTTCAATTTTACTTAGCTATTTAGGCGACGGATACACTTAGCTTCGCCCTCCTGATTTACTATTGATAATGCGTTCAATATTAAACTATTTCTTGGAATAGTCTTTTATTTTCACCTGAATATTTAGTATCAAGAATTATGTTTGGAGGAGGTGCTGATTGCGTACACTACACATAACTAGGTCATGATCGAAATTAGGTTGCCAGTTTGCATTTTTCTCAATAGATTGAAGCTTGTTGCAACACTTAGTAGAACTCCCATTGCAGAATAACTTGCATTACTCCCGTCTTGACTTTGCATTCCATATTCAAGGCCTGGATAGTTTTGCAAGAGTTTTCGTGTAAGTTCCAGTTAAGTGTGCTGTCTTCACTGGCAGTGACAGTGGTAATGGACTACGGATAGAAGCTTGCTCAAAGTGCTAATCCGCATATTGAAAAGTGTAGTCGTGTGCTTTCGCGACAAACGGAATTCGGGTGACTTCATCGCGAATCAAATGGCTTGCGGAGGAGTTAAAACGTTGATAAGGCTAGTTATGTGGTGGCAAACTGGATGACAGTGACGAGAGCACTTATATTTATAACAGCAGTCTTGGGATTGCGTGGACTCGGGTGTGTAGGAATCGCGTCTCTTGTCTCCCAGGAACCTCCCCCGCCTCACCAAGCTCGTGCACGCCCTCCCCCGCCCCGGGCCGACACCTGCCCTTCCTCCCCACGCCCCCCCCCCCCTCCCTACCTCCCTCGGTGGTGCCCTCCTCCACTTCTTTCCTCTTTGCTCCCTCGACTCCCTTATCTCCCTCCCTCCCTGCCCTTCTTCATTCCGTCTTCGCATCTCGACTATCAACCCTCCCCACCCTAAGTCATAGTGCCCACTGCCCCTCTTTCCCCCGCCCTCTTCACCCACCCGCGAAACCCTTTTTCTCTGCTCCCTGTCCCGCCAATCCCCTCCTGCCCTTCCTATCACGCCCAGACCGTCGTCACCACGCACAGTCCCGCGTGTGCGGGAGGAGGCGGCGGTGTTGCCAGTACGCGAGCCGCGGAGGCCCTTCTCCCCTCCCTCCCTCCCTCCCTCCTCCACTCTTTCCTCCCTTCGGGGGGCTGCTCCCGCGTAGACTGCCCGTCGTCGTCGTCCTCCTCCTCCTCCTCTTCTCCCTCCCTTTCTCTCTTTCCGAGTCCTTCCCCCTCCCCCCCCCCCACTTCTCCCCCTTCCCTCTTACCGCCGCCCTCCTCCCGTCTCCTTCGCACATTCTCTCTCCGCGGCCGACGGCGCAGCACCCGCGACCGCTCCTTCCCCGCGATGCACTCGATGGCGTCCACGCCATCCGAGATGGCCGCCGGCGGCGGGCCGCTCGACGCCTACTTCTTCCGCTGTGAGCCGCATCTCTTACCGTACGCGTCCCACTGCCACCCGGGAGGCGTGGACGACCACTATTACCGCCCCCCGCAGCAAGCCTCGACCCGCGTCCACCACCAACAACACCAACGCGACTACCGACAACAACAACAACACCAGCAGCTCCTTGCGGAGAGGCTCTCGTCCCGGCATCCCCCGGCACCACCCGCCGCCGTTTCGCGCTGGAGATGCAGCGGGGAGAGCGGGGTAGGTAGGTGGGGGGGAGTGGTGCCCGTTTCTTCCCCCTCCCCCTGTTGTGGTTTTCTGGATCGCCCCCCCCTCCCTCCCCTTCCCCTCTCTTCCCACCGCCCCCAGGCCAAAGGGGAAGAACGTCAGGTGCCCTGTCCCCTCGCCGACGACAAAAAATACGAACGCCGCCTCGAATCCCGGCCTGAATGTCAGGGTAGTGTGGCATTATGGGTTTCCGAACCTCGCTACGGCGATGGAGACGAGCGAGTTCGCTTGGTGGAGCAGGTGCTCAAGAAGTGGATATGAATGACTTTGAATGCGCGAGGGACGGTACATTCTTACTAAGTTCTGCCCGCTGAATAAAGGCCTAAGGACTTAAAAAGCAAACTCGGATATACTTAAAACAGACTCGATTCTTGTGTTTGTAACCTCATGTTGTGCGCTGACCTTCGTGATGATGAATTCGGACTTATTAGTCGTGGGTTGTGAACTCGGAGAACTTATTGTGATTGGAAAGTATATGGATAATGATTACCCTTCTAATGTATATGAATACTTGTCACCGGGGCATTGAAAAGCTGCGGGAGCTGTAAAGTACGTGTATATACCGTGATTTATACTCAAGAGAGGCAAATTCTCTTGATATCTTTTAGACGTTTGATGGTTAAACTTATCACTAATAAGTTGAAAGTTTGTGGCTGTCGCACCGATGCCATTATGCTCTGTGTTAAGTCGAGCATAAGCCATGACATCCATGAATTCAGCTATCTCTCTTTTATCTTCCCGATAGTGTTGGTCATTTCTTTAAAACGTTAAGGTAAAATTTTTGAGTTATTGGTGGTGGAATTTTTAAGTTCTCAAATGCCTATGGATTACTTTTACTGACTAGCTTCATTAACTAATCCTATGGAAATGGACAACTTTATACCCCAGACTTTGGATTCTAAACGGCAACATTTGGAATACTGGACCGGGTCGTTACTGATGTCATTATGGTGGCTGGAATTCATTGATTCTTTCGTTGCACAATTATTCAGTTTTCTTAAACCAAAAAATCACAGTAATCAACCGGAAGGTTTGTTCGGTAGGTAAGGTTGGAGAGCTCTCTCCATAAACACCTTATGACTTATGGCTCGCATTAACACGTCGGGGAAATATTTCTGTTTCTATCGCTGTTCCGCCGGCGGTTTCCCCGAGAACCATCTGTCTATCGGAAATATTACACATTATGGATGAAGCTGGAGGTGTCCAGAGACATTACGTATTTGCCGAACTTTTAAAACGTTCACTTTCTGTGATGTTGCGCAGTTTATAATCCAACCTATAAAACCAAGAGCCTCGTTTCCTTTGAGAAAGACTTTAAAACACTTTTGCTAGCAAAGGCCGTCTCCTTAACTTGCATGCAGGTATGGACGTGCGATTGCTATTCATGACTTAAGTATTCAGACTGAGTCACGGAGTTCCAACCATTTCTCTCTCTGCTACCTCGCGGCGGATTGCTTCGCATCAAATGCATTCTTAATACGTACTATTTCTAATGATATCGTATGATATTATGTTAAACTCATTGTAACGTTTTCCAGTTTGAATACGTGTATCGAAGGTTACTTTCATTTTGAATGTTGGGTAAATTGTGCGACGATGCTTGCCGATGAATTATTTATCATAGTCTCACTCCTAGAAGCCGCTCGTATGATTTATTGCAATGTTATGGGGTGAGTTCTCCTACCCTACCTACGACTGGTATCGAGCAGAACAATGCCTGCGTGACTTATGGAAGTAATATCGCGAGGACATTGGAGAGTGAATTTGATGTCTTATGTAGAGTTGGCGGCGATTCTTGTTGTAATCTTTAACGTTTTTATCCAATGGATGGCATTAATTTTGTAGGTTGCATTTACACTCGGCAATGCAAGGAAAAAATTGGGAGGAACTCTTAATATTAGCGCTGTATGTGTTCTGAGAAATATTCGAGGTAATTCGATTTTTTATTCTTCAGCGTTGTCAATTCCAAAGGTGACGTCTCCCCTCCCCCCCTCCCCGAAAAAAAGCGTAGTTAGTTCATCGGGATGGCATGAGTCGGTTAGGCGAGAAATTATACGGTGGATGTCCTCTCTCTGCGACCAATCGTCCTTCAGATGCGGGGAGAGGCGGCAGAGAAATGGCGATCATCTTGTGACGTGAATCCACCAATGAAAGGCCACTTTGCCCCGGCAAGTGTGCCCACGCGAATGAACGCCGGGGACCTTTTTGTCTGCCCGCGCGCTCCACTACTCTGCCTCTCGAATCCTCCCCGTCCCCACCCATCCACCTACACGCAGACGCACGCGCGTGTTCACGCACCACTTATCATAGGAGTCGCGCGCGTGTGTGTGTGTGTGGCGTCTTGCGCCACGACGACTTCTCCGGATGCGAACACGCATCCAAGAGCGGACCCGCCACACTTTAATAAGGTGTGTCCGTCCACCTCTCTCATATTCGCCCTCTTCCCATCCGTGGCCTTCTGCGGAATTTTACTAGATTTGTTCGTTCGTGCTCGCGCATTAACATGCCGATAAGTCTTTTAACGTCTTTAAGTGGTGAAACAAAGGCACGGGCGGATTGCCTTCCTGTGATCATTGCAAACTAATAACGGTGAAAATGGCGAAAAGGTGGTGTTGATCGGGAATAGCGTAGAGGAAAATATTGTGAACGAAATTACAGGAGGATTTTCCGTTGCGTCGGATGATTGTGAAGTTATCATTTGTCATTGAAAGCATGTAAAGTTTTTAGCTATAATATAGGCTACAGCTCGGGTTATCATTTGTTAAATGTTTTGTTAACAGAGAATGATATTACGGGCTTTGATGGTGACAATCGCCATAAACACTAACCTAACTAGTTGGAATGATTGTCGAATTGTATCTCGTGCGGCGTAGAGGGGCTGGATTTGTAAAACGTTTTTATGATAAACTTAGTAGCGTATTCAAAATATTATAGCAGCTAGGCGGGGAAATAACTCACTTAGCGAAGGTTATATTACAGATTGAAGCTCTTGCATAAATTGGAAGGATGTCTCTTCAGCAGTGATGATGGAGATATGTTATTACCCCATCGGACCACGGTGGGAGAGGTCATGTCAATAAAATTAGAGAGATAAAGTGTAGAACAGATAGAAATTAGATGTCATTCTTTCCACGCACCATAGGGGATCATAATATTGTTTGACCTCGGTTGGGTCATGTTCGGGTAAAATTATTCTGGCGTGTATACACCCCCTACCCCACACCCTAGCGGTTGCTTGCAGGGTATGTATAAATAAATAAAGATGAAACTACGTACATACTCGTGAGCGTAAAACATCTTTCCTTTTGTTGATTCAGTTATTTTGTAGTTATTTTCATCCCTGGCCATGATGATTATCACTTCCCATATATTTCGTCATAGCATAGCTGCTTTCTCTCTCTCTCTCTCTCTCTCTCTCTCTCTCTCTCTCTCTCTCTCTCTCTCTCTCTCTCTCTCTCTCTCTCTGTTGTTTCACCACCCCAATAACGTACCCTTCCTTGTTTAGTAACCAGTTGGAAGTAGATAGTCAACTTTCAACCTCATCTCACTCAATGTGTTTCCACGGAATTAAGTTTTGTTTTCCCATTAATCGGTGGTTGAAGGAATATGTGCAGTATTCTATGGCTCTACCGTTGGGTACTCTTTGTAAAATAAATCCTTTGAATCATTTATCAGTTATTTTTGCTTTTTTCTACAGAAATGTTATCTATAAATGTTGGCTTGCGAAGTATCAAATTTTGTTTTGATGCTGAGTTTAGTAGCGTAAAACCATATAGTTATCAACCCGACGGTCTCTTTCATAGGGGAGGATGAAGCTCACCTAGCGCTAAGCCCAGCGGCGTGTGAAATTCACGCATCAATAAGGTAGAGAGGGCGGGGAGGGGGAGGGTTAACGGTTCCTTCCCCTGTGCCGCCCATGGTTTCCCAGGAAGATCTGGTATCCGAAAAAGTACACAGCTTGGGTGATCGTGGCCCGCTCTTAATTTTTTATTTCTCCTTTTTGGCGTTTTGCGGTGGCTCTTGTTTCCCGGGTAAACTACGTCCTTTAATGGCTCATCTCACTTATTTTAAAAGAAATAGACGAATAGACATCCATCTACAAGCACTTAAACCGAGTATTTTCTTCGAATCAACAGGTGTGCGATGTTAGTGACAGACCTTCGCAAGAGACGTTTGTTGGTTTGTGGAAATCGTGACGTATAATGCGAAGTGTTATAAAGGGAACACAGCACATATATTTTTTAAAGGTTAATTATGTATAAAATTGACCGCGGATTCAATTGTTAATAGCGGTGTGTTTTTTATCTATCTTTGGGGACTGTTTCGCATGTCTTCTACAGATTTCTATCTGGCTTAATTACGGATAGGACGCGAGTCCGAATCAAATTGACGTACGTTCGCTTTAGAACCATCAATGAGTGTAAACATTTCTGGTTTCTACGTATCCACAAAGATCCATTTACTCCCAAAGCTAAGATCCCGATTTTCCATTTTCGTGACCGTTTTGTGAAAAGGTGGAAGGGCCAAAAGACTGCCCATTGGTCACCACCACGTACTCCGCCACCGTACTATAATTTCCGGCTTCCCACGGATGTTGTGAGATTCACTCTCGATGCTCTTGGTAGCGCCGTGATTCCTCGGAGGTTAAGGTTCGCTCCCCGTTCCTACGAGGAGGGAGAGGAAGGGGGAAGGTGGCGGGGACAACCCCCCTTCCTAAACCGCCGCGTCTTCCCTCCCCGGTATCCCCTCCCAACCCCTTCGCCATCTCAGCTCCTCGGCGTCATCTCTCTGGTACCCTATCCAGTCTCCCTCCCCCTCCCCCGGGTGCCGCCGCCGACCGAGCCGGCCAGACTGCTTGACGCCAGCTATAGCCTCTGGCCTCGCCACCTAGCCTCTCTCTCTTTCTCCTTCTCTCCCTCCCTCCCTCCCTCTCCGCCGTCCCTCCCTCTCCCTCCGCTCCTCGCGACGGCCGTTACTTACTTTCAGCCTTCTCCCTTTGCCATACCCTCTCGCGCAGGCTTCCAACAATAACACCCATTCGTTGCGCTCTTCAACAAGCGTTCCTCATTATTCCTGCCATGATTGCATCATTCTATGAGAATCGTAGACCAACGTATTTCGATTCGAATTGGCTTGCACTGTCTCGTGATGTTCATTGGCCTGCCCATTTTCCTGGATTATTACGATTTTTTGTGAAACCCTTTCCCTTATAACCTCTGTGCCCCCCCATTCCTGGAGGTGAAGGCAGCTTATGAGTTGCCTTCACCCCGAGGAAGGGGCGATGTGTTTTAAGCAGTGAGGTTTTGTACGCTAAAGCAAGGGAGTTTCGTGCTACTGATATCGCTTCATGAAAAAATAAGGCAGTATGGCGGGCCATTGATGCTCATTGTGATTTTTTTCATATTATTTCATTGCGTATTTATCTTCTTGTTATTGCTATATTGCTAACTACCGCGTGCAGTTTTTCAAGCAGGAATCGTATAGTCAGGTTAAACAGGGCATATTTTTATTTATTTATATATACCCTGCAAGCCACCGCTAGGGTGTGGGGTAAGGGGTGAATGCACACCAGGATAATTTTACCCTAATATGACCCTCCCGCCGTTGAACAATGTTTACTATGATCCCCTATCATTCGTGGAAAAAGTGACATCTTAAATCTATCTGTTCTACACGTAATCTCTGTAATTTTATTTATATGATCTCTCCTACCGCACTACGATGGGGGTAATAGTACATTTTCAACTTCACTTGCTGAAGAGACCTTCCAATTAATGCCAGAGCTTCAATTTGTAATTTAACCTTCGCTACGTGAGTGATAAGTTATTAATTTAATATTTTTTAGCGCCCTGCAAGCCACCGCTAGGGTGTGGGGTAGGGGGTGAACACACACCAGACTAATTTTAACCCGAATATTTTGACCCCTACCGCGGTCGGAAAATGTTATTCTGATCCCCTATCGTTCGTGTAAAAAAATGCATCTTAAATGTATCTGTTCTGCACTTAATCCCTCCTCATTCCCCAGTCGATTAGACATCTTTCCCTGGCGGGCACGATTCCAGACCGTCATTCTCATTACCGTAGAGGAGTGGCGAGAAGGAGAGAGAGAGAGTATGATGTCAGAAAATAAACGGTTTTCTTAGCGAAATCTTCGGTAGTTGATCGGTGCTTGTTAGACAATTAAAAAGAACAAAATAGAGCAACTCCTCAGCTTAAAGTTTCAGCTGAACTGTGCGCGTCTAAGAGCAATAGGTGTTGTACCTCAGCCCGGGTGCAGCCGTTACTTGTATGTTTTAGAATTACAGTGGCGTTCAAAAGGTTGTTGGAAGTGCATGATAACATGAAAATCAAGAAAGCCGGAGTTATGCGCGATTAATGCCAAAAGCATCCCGCCACCTCACTGGAGAAGTGAAGTAATCCCAACTCCCACAACTTCTGGCACCCTATTTGTGCGAGAGTTTTACCTCCTCGAGTTAAGAAGAACAAAGCTATCACATTTTTCAAATGTAATTCGGAAGTATAACGTGAATATTAAAATTTCTAAAGCATATGTCCTATCTATTTTACTTACCGTAGTATTTTGATCACTGACCCTCTCCTGGCCTATCACCTCCCCCTGCTATCCTCAGTCTCACTGCCCGTAAGGAATTGTTTGTGATTTAAGGATTGTACTCGGAAAAAGCCAATTTACAATATCTCATTCTTCAAGAAGATTCTTCTAGTCGACTCGACGAACTTTTGCGAAAGATTCACCGCAATTCTGTTCTTATTTAACATATTCATCCAAGACTATTGTCAGCGGAATGGGTGGATGGTTTCCTTCGCGTGAGCTAGATATCCAGTGGAGCTACTGACGGGATGCTGATCAAAAGTGATCCCCTGCCAATTGACGAGCATCTTCCATTAGTGCTTAAAGACCGCTAAAAGTGAGCAAATGTTAAAAAGTTGTTCGCCAATTTTTTGAAGCCTCGAAAGAGCTTACGACAGCAAAACACTGGACTATATGTATACTAAAGTGTGCAATTGACTACTTCTGTTACTTTCGTCCGTTTCCTCATTTCTAGAGACTGCTTTTATATTTCACGAAGTGTTTTGGTGGGAGCGAAGTAAAGATGGCCATGTCGACCTTTCCAGTTAATCCTTCACAGCTTAACCACTATCAGTGCTTTCGATGGCTCATGCATCCGGTCGGGGTTTGCTCTGTCCGAACGTAGTGGGAATAATGCCCCACTGTCTGCGGTGAGATGGGAAGGGGAGGTAGTGGTGGTGGGGGGAGGGGAGAGCGCTGAGATGCGAGACTCAACATTTCGATGTCAGGACGCCGCCGCTTGTCTTGGCCACGATATTTAGAGGCTCAACGTCACCACTTGAATGCGAACGTTTTGATGTGATTTTTTCCCATCTCTATTTTTACCTCCTCGCATTTCTCTCTCTCTCTCTCTTGTCTCCACATCCTCCCCGTCCCATGCTTTGACTCTGGATTCTTACGTATGTCACCTGAGTTCTCTCGTGTAAAAATTCGGATGCCTAATAACTGCAATTATATCGGAAAAATAACTGGCATGGAGAAATTTCCATTTCATGAAGAACGTTATTCGAGATTGCGATAAGAACATTTTGAGGTTTATCTGACGCTGTATTGTCAATTGACAAACGTGCTGAAAATTCAGAATTATAAGTTTTAACCAACGTGTAACTTTGCAATAGAGTTTTTGAAGCCTAAAAATTTGCTAGTGAAAAAGGTTATTCGCGTATATATTTGGCATTAAGGAGAATACATTCTCGGTAAATTCTTCCTTCCATTGAAGTTGTTTTCATTATATATACCAGTATAGGTATCGTGCTCCAAGGCGTTTATACTTCAAGGAGTATGGCACATCAAACAATTGTTTCCCGGAGTGTATAAGGTAAATTGCTGGTTGTTCATTTCGTTGGTCCAGTCTCTGGTTGTTCATGTCGAACCCTCTGGTTACAGTACGTGAGCTCTGTTAGGACAAAGGTGAAAGTATGGCGAGCATTTCGGTCTAAACTCTTTATATCTGTGCTTAGTTTCCTTAGTTCTGGTAGTGGAGGTGTTTTCATAGTGGAGGAAGACGAATGCAATTTATCAATTCTATTCACGTTGAGAGAAAGTTGCTGAAACCCATTGCGTCAGCAGATGGCGCAAAGTAATTCCATTCGTAGTAATGTGTTACGTGAGACTGAGGACAAGAAACAACATTGCGATCTTTTCTCGAGAATTACTCGTATATTGTTCAACCATTGTTGTTTCGCGCGGTCGTCAGTTGTGAGCTCTGCATGGCGGCTTGAGGATTTGTCCCATCAATTAATTTGGCTTCTAATTGTATTCAGTGTCACCAGAAGTACATGCCACTGTCTTTAATGTTCTCACGGAACATTTGAGACCGTGGCATTACTAATGTGGCGTCAAGTTCGTGTTTAAACAGCGAAAATATCTGGAGTTAAAAGAGTTAACTACGTACATATACCACGTGGAATTTTGTAATCAGCAAGAAAATGTGTGAATAAAGATCCGATGAAAGTGGGGGGGGGACTTTGTAGTGATGAAAGGGTTTGTGTGTAATGCCAACTAATAGGTTCTGGATCAGGGCTGTGCCTGTTTCCCAAACAGTGGTTCCTTCCCTCCAGTCATGGAGGAGTCCGCAAGCGTTCGTTTTCATGGCGCGAGGTCATTCCGTTGTTTCTCTCGCTGCCTGGTTCGTCCGTCGGTTCGCTTCGCCTCCCACGCATGGAAATGTGTGCGGAATGTGGTTTGCTCCCGTGTGCTGCTACGCTACGTACGTTCGTCGCAGCTGTTTCGGAGACTGCATTTTATTTTGGTGTAGATTGAAGTTTGTACGCGAAATACGGTTTTCATGCGATGGTTAAGTTTAGCGAGTAGTTTCGACACCGATTCCACATGCTCTCTTCCTAACTGTCCCTTATCATTCGCATTGCCTACAGCACGCAGTATTCCCCTAACCCTTTTAGTCCGCACCTCCTTTGAGGAGTTCATAAGTTTTTCGTAACTTCTGTCCGAATCATGTATCATACGGATGTAGTAATGTAAGCCGTATGAGTAATAATGAATGAGTCGTGCCCCGCTTAACTCCGAAGTGAGTGCTTCTGCTATCCAGTCGATGCATGCATTCGATGAGTAAAATGCGACACTGAAACCACAACTTAACTTTTACCAGAGCGAGTTTCGTAACTTGCCTTTGCCTCCCAAGGGGGGTTTGTTTTTTGTTGGAATGCGTTGCATCAAAATGCGTCAAAGCAAACGTAATCGAACGGGTGTGGACGGCCATTGGGGGCAGACAAGAAAACGGAGGAAGGGAAAGTATGCGTGCTGCCGGTTAAACCGATCGTTCCCACGTTGAAAAGGGAAAGGGGGCGGGAATTAGCATACCGCTGTAAGCCCCTAATTTATTCTCTTTAGTTTAGTGCGAGGGTGGTTTATATCGTCGCTATTATGAGCGCTCCTCTTCGATCAGCATAGCTTTTCATGGAACTAGCTGTTGGCGTCTTCGTCCTAGCTGCTAATAGTCAGCCACTTTCACCGAACGCGCCCCAGACTTCCGTCCTACCTCCCCCCCCCTTCCCCAAACCCTCCAGTTCTCTCTCTTTCTCTCCATCTCCCCCCCCCCCCCAATCCCTCCCTCCCTCTCTTTCTCTCAATTCCGCTTAAAAATACCTTATAAACTTTATTTATACGCCGTGTGTCGCGGGCGGGGGATGGGAGAGTCGTGCCTCTCGCCGCGCCACACGGGTTGATCACTTCTGAGCGACTTTTGGACGTCGATTACCTCGAGATCGCTCGCTCGCTCTTCCCGCCGGCCACAGACACATTCACGCGCACACACACACTCTCTCACTCTTGAAGGTCGTATTCATTCCATGTCCTTCCCCTTCCGCACTTGGGGTGTGCAGCTGTTTTAATATCCGATCATTTGTGCCTTAAATAAACGGAAAATATGTTCGAATGCCCAGCGTCCAGAGTAACGTGTTCGCTGGAGAGAAAAATCTCCGAATGCGGTGCCCATAAATATCAGGGGAAGGCTTTGATTTTACCCAAGGCCATGCCGTTTGCAATGCACCTAAAGGGAGTGCTATTTTGGTTTCCGTGTTCATAGGCACGTAAGCTGAACTTGCTTGTAGATTTCATATATTAAGCCTATACAATGTAAGACCAACTTCAATACTTTTGTATCACGTTGATACGGGTTTGGAAATTGGGTCAAATGCTTAGCGTCAATGTTTTCTCGTCGCTGTTGGTATTTCCGTTCTTTGGTCTAAGTGTATTCCGGTTGTGCATTGGCCAAGATCAGCAACTGATACCTCTCAAAATCCGGCAAAGGATTTTTTTTAAATCATCTCAATAACCCAACGTACCATCCGATGGCTATATTTTATATCAGTGTTACATGTATTGTGCCATTACTGTTTCCGAGTCTTGTTAAGGTTAAATGCAATTGATTTCTGAAGGTCGCTAGCTGGAATATTGCCGTGGATATTATATGGGTTCAATTAGAGTGTGATTTGGATCCTAAAATAGGAAACCCAGAGCGTTTCAGAATGCATATACGTAAGTGACAGTATTGTCAGTAATGCAATGGATGAATGTCGAATGACGTGTGCCGAGAGTGAATCTAGTGGGGGAACCGGATTGGAAAGATTGCGGAATAGAAAGCTTACCTAAGAAAGGAGGACTCACGCAATGAACATTTACTTTTCGGACGTAAGAAGGGTGGCGCCGAATCTATTAGAATGGTGACTTGTTTTCAATCAAGAAATGCTTCTTCCGGTTGCCTTAGGAATCTATTTATCGTATTCGAGTGTTCTCAAAATTTTCGAGCGCTTCATTTCCTTTCTTTCAGTGTACAGATTTTCTCATTTGAGGAGTTGAGTAGGTCAGTCACTGCTGATCATTTATACAGCAGTCGAGAGTGATATGTTTCAACGGAAAAACTTTCACGCTTTTCAGCGACACGGAAATCATGAACCAATCGCTGCTTGCCGCGCGACCGTTTGAAAATTTAAATGCCGTAACACCTGCTACTATAATATGCCCAATTTTATAACCGACTGAAAAACAATTGATATTTATAAAATTATTATTAAACTTGCGGATGAGATTGAGACATTTTCTTCGCTCGTCGGATATGGCGAAAGCCTTATGATGAGATTCCAGAAAAAAAATTTCGTTGCTTTTATCTCGATCGAGGAAGGCAAAATTTCAGTGATTAATCCCTGATAAGATTGATAAGTGTCCTGGGGTCACGTGCGTGCGTCGAGAACCTTTCACAACTGCACGTGCGCGCTTCGGGTAAGTTAAGCGATCGTCTTTTTTTATCAAGTATTAGGGATATCGCAGCTGTGTGTTTAGCGGGGTGAGCGTGTGGCCTCTTCTTCCCCCACCCCCATCCCCTCCCCCCCCGTTTACACTGATCGTGGTGTGCTTCTTCACCCCCCCCCCCCCGGGTGCTGCGTGACTCTTGCCTCGTGCAGTTCCCCCCGGACCACTTGCTCTTTCCTTGATCTCTCTCTCTCTCTCTCCGAGGTCTTCATGACGCCTACCGTAGTTGTTGATCATATGACACCACTGGTTCTGAAACTTAGTGACTGGTGTCATTGTGTAAAAAGGGAATTTGCTAAGTAATTCGCTTGATGAAAATCACATTTTCAAATATATAGTGAATTATGGACTGATTAACACTCCGTTGCTACACTGGGTACCGGATATTGTGAGAGTAACATTTAACTGCTTAAAAAGAACCCTGGAAGGTTTGATTTTCTTTCAAATCTAATGAATAGCCATGAGTTATGTCATTGGTTTCGCTAGACTTGATCAGTGCTATCCCGAATTTTTCATTAAAGATTTTTAACTGCTCTCCGTTCTTGTGTTATGGGTGGTATATTATCATTATTTGCCCACGGATGTAGCCGAATTGCGAGAAGCGTAACAAATTTCACATTAGGTGTACCCTGTAACTGATTGTCCACAGACATTGAAATTTGAGAAAACCATTGCATTTTTCTACGAGGGTAGGTTGAAAGCAATCGGCCACAGAGAGGTCTCCCCGAGAGTCATTTTGATGAGATCGTTTAGACGTTTAGTTGCCTTGAATTCCCTAGGGAAATATTGTCTGGCCTCTTGTTACTGGCTGTGCCTGTGCTTTTTTTCTGGCTTCTTAATGGTACTTGGAGCAGTCTCAGCCTTCCATGGACATCATCATTACCACTCGCTCCCCTTTCGGGCATTCGGTCGGATAAGCACCACTTCCGGGAGAGAGAGAGGGAGGCAATGCGTGGTTGGGGAAGGATCAGGATTAAGTGGCGCCGGCGCCTTGCTTGGTGCACCTCCCAGCCTCTCTGCCCGAGTGCTGAATGGGAGGAGGAGGCTCTAGAACGACCTCCGCTTGTGGCATCGGGGATAGTCTGGTTAATTCGCTTCTGGGACCTCCCATCCCCGAATCACCACCGTGCGCGAGGCTTTTGAGACCCACTTAGATCGGCGGCGGTGGTCTCTCTCACTCTCTCCTCTCCGCCAATCCCCCCCATTCTCTTGTTTCCATCCTTGCAGTGGACCGCAACCTGTTGTATGGCGGGGGGGGGGGGTGCGATGGGTGTGTGGGTGGCGAGCGGTGGAATCGTGAATGGTTCGTCGAGAATGTTAGAGATATTCGGTTTGCTCTCTTTGTCGGATGGTAGGACTGCGTTGGTTGACCCGTTCCTGCGTCTGATAAACGTGGTCTGATATCAATCAGCTCTGTCACTTCCTGTGTAGTCTCAGGTGTTTGGGGATATTCTATTTTTTTCCATGCACGAGTAAAAAATCAAACCCAAGTCTCTCAATGTCAGAGCTACGTTCAAAAGCCTCCTACCCTCACCATTCATACCCTCTCAGGCATACATTCTGAAGAATGAGATTATAGGTATTGATTTTTTTAAAATTATTCACGCCCCCTCCGCCATTTACTGCAGAATTCGAGTTCTTCTTACTAGGAAATAATTGTATTTATATCAAACTGGATCGTGAATAATAGATGTAAAATTTGTTGAAAGTTTATGAGTAAGTTTTTTTTTCAATTTAACCCATCATTACTTGGTTTTGTCGATATTTTACCGGGGTATTTACCCTGGAGTGTAGTTTCGTCGCTGCTTTGGGATCAGTTTTAACTTCAGCCTCGGGTGGTGCTTTTATCGGCCGTTATCCACTGACGTTAAGCTTATTTATTGATTTTTTCTTAATATATCCTGCAACCTACCCTGCACTAGGGTGTGTGGCAGCGGGTGAATACACGCCAGAAAAATTTTTATCCGAAAATGACCCTACCGCGGTCAAACAATATTATGATCCCCTATGGTGCGTGAAAAAAAATGACATCTTAAATCTATCTGTTCTACACTTAATCTCTGTAATTTTATTGTCATGATCTCTCCTACCGCACTACGATGGGGGTAATAATACATTTTCAACATCACTACTAAAGAGACGTTCTTCCAATTCATGCAAGAGCTTCAATCTGTAATTTAACCTTCGCTCCTTGAGTGGATTCCCAGCCCAGCTGCTCCAATATGTTGGATACGCAAAAAAGTTTATAAAAGCAACGTTTCATAAATCTAGCTCCACTACGCTGCACGCGATTCAATTCGGCAATTAATCCAACTTCTTGAGCATCCCATATAGTTGCAGTATGTTCTAAATGAGGCCTAACCAACGACGGATAACATTTCTCTTTGAATTTTTCATCACATTTACCTATTACTCTTATGATAACTGCTAATTTGTTGTTAGCTTGTCGATATATTCCCCGTATGTGGTTTACCCAGGAGAGATCATGATTGAGGGTAAAACCTAAGCATTTAATTGAGTACACATTCAATGTCGGTGTGCCCAATGCAGTAGGCGTTCGGGTGGGAATTGCTCTTTTTCCAAAAATTTATCATGACGCATTTTTTTAAGTTTAGTTCTAATTGCCAAGTGTCGCACCAGCGTTGTATAGCATTAAGATAATCTGATAACGCTGTTGTGTCCTCAGGATCACGGATATCACGGTAAACCTCTGAATCGCTGGCAAATCTCAAACGTGTCTTACTAGTGACTACGGAGTCAATGTCGTTAACGTAAAGTAGGCATAAAAGAGGTCCGATAACACTTCCCTGGGGAACACCTGAACTTACTTCTACTGCATTTGAGATGACTCCATCTATCACTACTCTTTGAAGCCGACCATCAAAAGGTCTTCAATCCAACCCCGGATATTTTTCTCTACGCCATATGCTTCTAGCTTTGCGAGTGCTTTACTATGAGGTGATTTGTCGAAGGCTTTCTTAAAATCCAGAAAAATCACGTCCACTGGAACATTGATCTCTCCCGAAATAAGAATATCACTAACAAATAGCGCAAGTTGTGTCTCGCAGGACCTACCTTTTCGGAAACCGTGCTGATTTTTCATTGATTACTACTGATTATCGAGGTGTCTCACGATCGTAGTAGGAACTATATGTTCCATAACCTTGCACGAAATAGATGTAAAGGAAATAGGTCTATAAGTACTCAGTTCCTCCTTGTCTCCGTTTTTAAATATTGGTGTTACGTTTGCCGTTTTCCAATCTCTGGGAACCTTGTTATCTACCAGCTACTTCTTAAATATTACTTCTAGATACGGTGCATTTTCTGAAGCTAGATCCTTAAATATACGAGCGGGTATTTCATCGGGTCAGGAGGATTTATTAGGCGTAATATTTTTCAGCAAACATTTTATTCTGTTATGAGTAAGTGTGAGTGTGATATTTCACTCCAGTCCGAGTGATACCAACCTAAATATCATGCGTATAATAATATTCGGTCCAGCTGTGCGAGCCAAAATTCATCGGTGAACTCAGCGCCGGCGAAAGTTCTTACTTTGGCGAGCATGAAAAATCAATGTATAACGGATATCGTTATTGTCTAATGTTTGTATTTCTGTTGTTCCGCTTTCCCAGAAATTCCTTTTTTACTCGTTGAACTTGGGACACTAGTTGAAATGGAAATCCTTTCATCACATTAGGAAGTTAGTGTTGTCATTGCCATCCCGCAAAAATGCGAAAAAATTCATAGTTTCAAAAAACGTGGCCATGTTTTATTTCCTAAAAAACTTATCTCATTGCGCATTGCGTCACACCTTATGATTTTTTTCCATTTAATTCTCATCGCCAGGAAAATTTGTTCTAATTTAATTAGAATGATTAGTCAAGTAAAACATTTTTATTGACTCTTCGACAATTATGCATTGGGAGTACATGCTGTAGTTGACCTCGCAATCGTGCGCGTGGGTCATTATCAAGAAAACTGCGCACTGGCTATATCAATCAGCGTTGACCGGAACTCAAGGCTATTTAATGATATCATTCAATGGCACCCGTATCGTTGCATGCGCATAAGGGGGAGCGTGTTAATCGGTTTTTAATACTGGCTCTGACGTGAATACTTAGGGGGGTGGTGTTTGCAGCATAAGCCCTTCACCAAATTACCGACCACCTTCCACGGCTGCCTTGGACTAATGGGTCGCCATGTTGACGTCGTTTTTAATAATGCCAATGAAAAGGCGTAGACCAAAACTAGAATTCATAGAATCCTTTGTGCACAAACGGCATAAAATCAATCGTGACTGGTTTGTTATTCTTCTCCGCCAGGATTTTTCAAAATGATACAGCCAGTACTTTAACTTTAAATGGGATCGTCGTAAATATTCCCGCAATTTTGTTGAAATTTGTGAGGCGCTCCTGCGTAATGCGACAACAGGCAAACTAACGCTTCGGAGAGACACCCTGAGCATTGGAAACAATCACTTAATTGTAATCATAAGAAAAATAAAATAAAATTGAAATACAGTTACATGAAAGTGTTAACAACCGATGAATACCGGGATGAAATGGGTGTTTATTACGAGCACGTGCACGCCAAACCAATAATGCTCTCAAATCCTGGCATCGCCTGCATTGTTCGCGTCGAGTGTTAGATGGACGCTTACAAATGCTTACGGTTGCAGTGCTATTAAACATAATGATGTTCATAGGTATATGCAGAATTACGGCAGAAATTGAACAGATATTCAGCGTAACTTACTCTGTGTCCGCTGCCATTTGAGAAAATTTGTTCGACGCGGCCACCTTGGAGGTAAACCTGCTACGGTTAATGGTATTGTGTTTCTCATATGGCATAGAGAACTAGAGCATAGATCTTATTGGCGGCGGTAGTCTTTGGGCAAAGGCCATTTCACGTTCTTATGCAACGTAAAATCCTGGCGTTCTGGCGCAATGTTATAAGATCGGAGAGGGGAGAATTTGTAACACGCAAGTAACAGTGTCCTCGTCCCGGGCATTTCGGGGGTGTGTTGCGCAGTGGCCCTTACGCCGCATATTCTCTTGTCTGTGTATGTATTTCGCCCGTGGATGGCGGCACACAGGAATTTCTTTGGATCATAGTCATTTGCGTAAAGCATTCATTATGCGTCCATTGAAGAGGCTCAAATGGAAAAGCGATCGATGGAGAAATGTTTGCAATTGATTTCATAACTAATCGGACATACTGTTCACTAAAATTTCGTAAAGAATATCCACATTTTATGTATGTACTTACGTACGTATAAGCGAGATAGCGCTAGCGTACAAAAACACAGAGAAGCACGGACAAATGAACCACGCACTTCTAATTTTTGGAGGCCAAACCACTTTCCTCTATGGAAAGAAAGAACTGAATCCCCCTGAGGAACTGAGTGCCAAACAAAAATTCATTCACAGGGATGCAGGCGTAAGCAAGTGGTAGGAACACATATAAAGGACATTTTTATATGTGTACATATATGTGTACATGTATGTATGTATGTATATATATATGTATATATTCCCGGGCAAGGCACTCTGGTCATCTGCAGCTCCACCCAAGCCAAAGTGATTTTTCGGGTACCAGGTCTTCCTGGGAAACCATAATCGGCACAGGGAAAGGAACTGGCCCCGTTACCCTGATGTGTGAATTTTCACATGTCGTATAGGGCTGAGTCCTGGGTGATCTCTGACATCACCTACTAAACCGACCTTCGGGTTGATAACTGTTTATATGTTTATATATATATGTGTATGTATTTATATATATATGTATATATACACACTTATTTTATTTCATATGCGTGTGTATGTGTGTATATATATACACACACAAACACACACACACACACACACATATATATATATATATATATATATATATATATATATATATATATATATATATATATATATATATATATATATATACACATACATATTATTATATATATATATAACCATAAACACAGTAATCAATCCGAAGGTCGGTTTAGTAGGTGATGGTAGAGATCACCCAGTACTAAGCCCCTTACGGCGTGTGGATATTCACACATCAGGGTAGGGGGGCCAGTTCCTTTCCCTGTGCCGGTTATGGTTTCCCAGGAAGACCTGGTACCTGAAAAATCACTTTGGCTTGGGTGGAGCTGCAGATGACCAGAGTGCCTTGCCCGGGAATATATGCATATATACATACATACATGTACACATATGAAAATGTCCTTTATATGTGTTCCTACCACTTGCTTACGTCTTATATATACCTTCTTTTGTATTTTTACTGCTTTGAATGTTACTTGGAAGTGAGGAGTTATTTCGCATATGAGGCATCTCTGCTGTTGATGCCAGAATGGCATAACCTGGGTACCTCGGCCCTTTATTTTCTGGGTAGTCACAACCATGCCCCCAAGAATTAGTGTTGCCATAATTACAATCAGTGCATGTAGTTAACTACCAAGGTGGCATAAGAGAAAGAGAGCTAGCTAATTGGTTGGCAGCAAAGTATCAGGAATTCGAGTATGAGAGTAAATAGAGTATGGCATAGAGATTATAACGCAAAGATAAAGGATTTTTGAGCATTGAAAGTATTTGGAAAAGGTTAAATAAGTTCATTTAAATTTTAAATTTTCCCCTTGAGCAAATGCGGGGGTGATGTTACCTCATCCTCACTATTGACTAAAAATCAGTCATCTATGCCAAAGAAAGTTTAATTTTCTATGATTGTCATCTCAATGTTTTTGATTTGCCATAGTAATGATTTCTTCCATTTAAAACTCCTATTTCTTTTTCTTTCAGTATGGATCCGATGAATTCGGCCAGGACTCACCACGGGCTTACCCCTCACCCAAAGCCACCTCTGGCCTCTATGCAGACTCGGGGTATTTCATCGGTAAGTTATTTCCTACCTAGCATGATATGTGATAGTACGTAATTGCTTCCAAATCATAGAACTACCAATGCCTCCACTTTTAGTGTGTCTTGATCTTTGCTAATTCAAAATGCAATGTCCTTCAGTTAACCTCAAGGTACTTTGCTGTATAATATATTGGGTTTCCTTTGTTTAAAAAGCTGCAATTTTACAATTTCCTTTTTGACCTTGGGCCATTCATTTTTGCATTAAATGTGTTCATTAGTATTTGAAATTCAAAGCCATTTTTACATGAGTCAACCTCTTCCAGCTCGCCCCTATTTTCTAAGCAGTTGGGTTGAATTGAATAATTTATATTAGAATGTTTTTTAGTATTTTCTGATGAGGTTCATTCTTTCTAATTCCTGAAGTAATTGTGAAGATATAGTTAAGTTAGTAATGCACCAATTAAAATCACTGTATACAGTTTGACCAAAGTGCTTACATTTTTTGTGCAAATTAATATGCTGTTGAACTTGGAGGGGGTTGGATATCTCTTTCAATTCTGCACATAAAAAGGAGATTTGTAGTAGTTTGCAATTACCCAGCGATTTGAACATTAAAAAATGGTACATAACTACATCTGAACAATCAATTCATGTATATTATTTACTAATAATTAATTCATTATTGAATAGACTTCTCGTATAAAAGTTAATTACTCTTTTTAAATTCCTCCCTCAATTTCTAATGCTTATTATAATGGTGAATTGATTACATGCGCATCTAAACAATTACCAACCACAGTTATCAACTTGAAGAAAGTTAGTCTGATAGTTGAGGGTCACCCAGTTCTTAGTCCAATGATGTGTGAAAAACTCTCATCACGGGCAGGGCAGTAAAATTTGAATTCCCCAGACCAAACATTTTCAAATGTCAATTATCCTATAATCCTGACATATTGGAACAAAGTTTTACATCAAACTCTGAAATCCACTTGGCTGTAGATGCATTTAATTGGGCAGTAGAAAAAAACAACTTAATACCAAACTGGATTGATATGTAAATGTTGGAAGTATGCATTTTTCAATGGTGAAAAGTACTTTACTTGAACAGCATGAAAGGGCTTGGCGACGAGTCTTTGTTTAGGCCATTTAGAGAACAGCTAACGAAAAAATCATGGAATTGGCATGATATTAGAAAACCTTGGCCACCAAGGCAGAGAATGAGGAAGAAAATATATTAATGAGTCTTTTTCATTGACAGTTTCAATTTCTTATTTTGACATAGTTGTATGTAATGTAAAGTGGAGCTTTGATGATATCCTTAGTTTTGCGTGAACATTGTACCTTTGTATTACATCTAATAAAAAATTGGGTCTTGGAGTGTCCAGGAGCTCCTATTTTAAATTATGTGGTAAATATGTAACCCCTTTAATGTTAAAGTAACATCTCATAAACCAGATGGCTTATGCCTGTTTTGTGTTACATTCTTGGATCGATGAATTCTGAGATTAAATCCAGAACGCTCCCTACCTTTTTAGTGTAAGGTCTGTCAGGAAAGGAGAAGTGTTTCCTTCACTTTTAATTGCAATTTTTTTCTACCTTCCATTTCATAGAGAGTACCTTTTGCCAGATGCAACTAAATATTCAGCATTCATGCTTTCTCAAGTCCAATATTGACACATCCAAAAATTTTACATAGTCTGCTAAATTTATTTTAACACCTGCATATATTTCACTTGTAAACCTTTAGACCTGGTAATATGTTCTTTGTTTGAGAAGACTAGCACCAAAGTACTTTATTTAGACTTTGAATTCCATCATTTATGACTAGATTGTATATTTTGAGAATTTTAAAAAAAGTACACCTCACTTCAGCGTCTTACTATTTTGAAGTCCAAAAAACTGCGAGAGATTCCGCAACAGTAACTTTTAATGGAGTCACCCACTAAGTGTTTATTTCAATGCCACAATTATAGTGTAAAAATCATTTGCCTTGACCAGGATTCAAGTTTTGAAAATGTCAGAGTTGAAGACAACACCTCGATAGCTTAACTGGCTAAAGCACTCGGCTGGACATAGAGGGATCTGGGTTTGAATCCTGGTCAAGGCGAATGATTTTTACGCTGAAATTTTGTAATACAATGTTGAACTTAAAAATCAGTATCCTGTAAGGAAATTAGCATTGAAGGTTTGCATGCATGCACTGGAAGGAACTCGAACCTAATTATATCCTAAATAAAAGGATGTTCATTTGAATAAAGCGCAAAGGGCAGTTTATTTTTTACTCACCTCTGCCACCCTCATTGAGCATTATAATGAATGATTCTGGTGATTTATCTGGGTCATAATATCCTTGGATTATGATGGTATGTGCTACTATTATTATCGGTAATATGCCGGTTATGGTAGGTTTTGGATGGATACAGGCCACCAAAAGATACATGGACAATTCCCTTGACACTCTTAATGGAAAACCACTTGACTACAAAAATTCAATAAACTCTTCAGTTGTGCACAGTGGTCAGTTCCCCATTATTCTCCCTTTGACTTGCCTTTGAATCACCCTTTAAATTTAAGTAGTTACCTATTGTATCATCATTTGTATGATATTGAAATGGAAGTTTCTGAACAAAATGGTAACAGACAAGGAGGAGACTGATCCATGCTATGAGAATGTTTTGATTTTGAAAAGTTATCAGAAAGATGATTTACATTTCAGATATCTTTGAAGCACGTGATAGGACACTGAGCAACGTGAGTGGAGAGTTTTTCTGAAAGGGAAAGAAAAACTATGTGGCATTTTTTTCTTGGACGGGAGGTATTCAATGGATCATTACTTTGTGTCGCATGTTAGGGTCATGTTACATAACGATTCACTCGGCAAACTGCAAAAATTAGCATCCATATTGAACGCATTAGCATCCATAATTGTTGCTTGGAAAAGTTTTGCAAAAATTTGGCTGAGTAAGTGGAAGAGTAAATTACCTGTTTTTTTGTCCTGTTTACAGAAGGTGGTGGTGGAAATGACCCATGGTCTGGTGGCGGTGGGCAGCTTCATCCTGCGGGTCCTCCGCCTATCCCCCCCCACCCTCCTCCGGGGGCTTCCTATGGAGGGTATGCATCACCCGTTGCTGGAATGGGTGCCAGCAGTGGATACCATCCTTCTATGCACATAACGCATGATCCTATGGTATGTTGGAAATGTATTTCTTCTAATAAAATTGTTTTGTCATTGTTTCCTACAAAAGTGTGAGAAGTATAATTACTGGCTTTAATACTCTTCTCAGGGTTATGTAATTTTAGTGGGGATAATTGTGTTTTGGCCACAATCAATTATTATGCTGTGGTATGGATGCAAGCTGAATTTTTGTTGATAATTCGACTCATACTGTGAGCTATTTAGCCAAACTGTATTGCATAGCTTTTAGTATGTATGTCATGGAAGAGGGAATAATTTTTCATTGGCTAATTTCGGCGCTACTTCTGCAACAACCACTATTTGTCCAGTTACTTGTTCTTGCCTTCCAATATACAACCTAATGGAAAAATTATCAAATAAAATCATTATTCATGGTGATGACCCAATTGAACATTTTTAATGCCAACAGATTGGAAAAGTGAGGTAAAAATGACAGCTTTCAAATGGATAATGGACATCATTAACTCCTGTCAGTTTCTTGGTATTTTTTCACTAATAATAGTTGAACATTTTTGTTACCTTTGTGCTGTGGTGTCTGAATTTCACTTCTCAGTATTTAAGCAGTTTTATTTGTCTTTGAGCACATGTAGTGCAGTGGTTAGGAATCCACAAATTCTAGAAAATCAGGATAAAGGAAATGGGAAAATAAGTGAACTTTCTTGGAGATCAGGCGGGAAAAACTGAAGTAATATTGCCATTTTTTTCTGCCATGTATATTTATTGCTTTCGATTCATATGGAAAACTTCATTGTGTATGTTGCATCACATCTCAGATTATATTGGCCAAAGCATGCAAAACGGTGCCATGTGGTTTTTATTTTTCAGATTTTTGAATTGAAAACGTAAAAAATGGATAAATATTGAAATTTTCTTTAGGTAAACTGAGAATAATTGTGATTTGAATAATTTTGAGTTAATGAAAACTAATATTCTTCCAGAAAAATGATTTTTCCTTCTTCGTCATTTGGAAGTTAGCATTTAGAATTGCTGGCGCTCTAGTTGATGTTTACTTTTGCTTGCAGGGCTATGGTGCCATGTCTCCGACAGGGCATGATCCCTCCCTTCTTGCGCCTGGTCTTCCACCCATGTCCTCGTTCCGTGGGGGAAGTGGATCGGGTGCACCCCCGGGCCCTGTGGCAGTTCCTGTAGTGCCCCAAGGGCCCCCGCCTCCTGCCCCTTCAGCTGCCACTGCTGCCTCCGTCCCCACAGCTAGCCCAGCGCAAGCCCTCTATGGCCCCAGCCACAGCCCAGCTTCTTCATCCTCCGCTTCGGCACCTCATCCTGCCCAAACCCCTGGGGATACCTTAGGAAAGGCTTTGGCTTCTGTGAGTAACCATTTGAAGGCGGAATGGTTTGAGGTATATTGTGAGTCGCCATCAATTCATATGGCCTGAGTTTATTATGGCCAGTTTATCAAACCATGACCCAGAACCCTATTAGAATATCAGAAGATTAAGACAATGCTCAAAAATATTTCCCCCCATTGAAATTTCATCCATATCTCAATATTCATGCTGTTGCTATTTAGATGGCACAGAGAGCTCCATTCAACACACTCGTGAAAAATATTTTGGGAATGTAAATTTTTGCAACCAAGTTTCCGTGACCAGTAAAATCAAATATTCAAGCTATTATTATATTAAAATTTTTATGGATCATTTCATATGAATTTTTATGATGTTTCCTGGCCTGTGAGACAAGACTGAAGTTGGGAGGAATGTGGGAAAGATCCATCCTGAAAACACTTTGGCTAAAGGTAAAAGGGCCCAATCAATAGGTTGTCTTGCTCTTTACCTGCAAATGTAATTCTATTGCCACAATTTCAGAGTGGTGTTAAATTACCCAAAAATAGGCCATCGTATTACAGGAGAAAAGGGATAGCCCACTCCTCATAGGAAAGGAAAACACTATTTCACTAATGTCAATCTATGGTGACCGGTTCCGATATAGTGTATAATGATCCTGGCCTGTTAATCTAATATATCTCCTGAAATTATATCCCATTAAAATAATGATCTAAATCGTGGAAGAAAGCAGTAGGTAACGGTGATGCATAATAATCACTATGAAACCAAGTAGTATATATTTCTATGGCACATACAGGTTTTCCCAAAGTTTTATTTATGTAATAGTAGTAGTATTTAGGGGAGGCGACCGACACCTGAGGTCATTTGCGCCATAGGGGATGGATAGGAAAGGATGAAGGGTTGAGAGAAACCCGGTGTCGGCATTAGCCTACTCTTTACGAAAGGCACCAAGGGGTCCGCAGTTTAACGTCCCATCCGACGGACGGCGTACTCTCTCAAAGTGCCCTCCACAAAGCACCTCAAGTAGGGATCGAGATACCTCTGAAAGATATTCAACACCGCCGGGATTTGAACCCGTGCCCTCAGGGTAGGAAGCCAGTACGTTAGCCCCCGCACCATCTCGATCCCCTTTATTTATATTTTAAGGACATGTTCTCTCCTCACTCGTCTTAATTGTACTACAGTTTCAAAAATTAACTTTCCCTACCATTCACATTGTTTCTAACAACATTATTTTTGTTGTAATATAAATCAACCTCTTCAAAAAAACTTTTTTAATTGATATAATTTTCAGCTTCAAGTTTAAAATTTACATAGGTGATGTTTTCCAGCTTTTACAAGCAAAAGCTAAGAGAAAAATGAGCTGATGCTGTGTTTTTCTATTAACATTTGTCATCCATCTAAAACATATAGTATTAAAGACAAAATTTAAAAAAATGCCCAAACATCAGAAGAATGTAACTTTAGAGGTTTTATTCTCTATGCTTAGAATTTTAATATTTACCTGGATCCTCAAGGGTAGAAATCATACCATTTCTTTCTTATATTCAAATAGTCAGTGTAGTGGGTGAATCACTAATCAGCTTACACTATTGCTTTGAGCTGTTGTAATCAGGTGACTTGTCTTAATGTTGTAGCTTTTGGAACTGATATGCCTTCATGTATTGTAATCTTTGACTATCTTTAACTTCAACCATCAGAGATTGTATTTACTGATATATGGAACAAAATAGAATAGCCAAGATTTGAATAAGGACAAAAAAGGAATTCATGTATACACAGAATATGCTGCAAAGTTATTAAATGTTGATAAAATAAAACAGTTTCTGGCGTGACTTGGTGGACTTCATATTGAAATTGTTAATTAACAACTTGGCTTTTCCACAATTATATGTGGAAAAGCCAAGTTGTTTATTTTCTATTTCAATGAGTGTTGATAATTGTAGCTATTGAGGAATCATTCATGCAAGGTGTATTATATATTTTGAATGCTATCAAACAAGGGAAAGGTTTTGCCATGTATTATTATCAACAACTCGCAGAATGAAGGGTTACATTTAAGTTATTGCATCATTAATGATGTACCCTTAAGTTACACCACCCACATAATGATTTCAATTTGCCTTACAAGGTCTGGTTTACATGCTTTACTGGCTATTGAATTCAGTATTCCAAGTCCTTCTGAAAATGCTCTGTCAGGGCTCCATTGTATATGCCACTCTCATGATATCAGGATTGCAAATATATTTTTTTGTTCGACTATCTTCCATTTGTCTTCATATTCACTTTCAGCTTATTCCCTCATAATCCTTATTCATACCCACGTCTCAGAGGGTTTCTCTTAGATAAACAGAAGCATTTCCCTATCAAATAAGTGAATTCTTCTACATTACTCAGTGTACAGGCTTATACGTCTTATCTGTGTAAGATGCACCAGAACACAAGAAAGAAACTAATTTATTTTTTGAGAGAGAAATTATTTTGTTACGGTGTGATATAGAAATAAGGTAAACCTCTGGTAAACTCTAGCCCTTTAATTGTAAAATCTATGAAGTTTGCCTTATCAGTCAGTATTTAAGTTTGCTTTATCTTTTGCATGATTCATGCATGATGTAATCTTGACACAGTTAAAAGAATAAGTTTGATGTTAACGTAAAATGTGGGATATATTTCTTTCTCTGTGATGAGAAAAAAATCTATACGTATAAATATTGGAGAATATGAAAGCAGTAAAAAAATTCAGTGCTCATGTCTCTTAAGCTTTAGTCATTTATTAGCTAATTGGGATGTGTACATAAACAAACATATTCACTGGCAGTATGGATGAACTGTCTTGTCATTACATAACTTGTTGATTAATATCTTTTTGTGGTGGTGGTGAATGATTGATTTGAGAAACCGCATTGCCCCCACCCCTCTAGATCTATCCAACGGATCAAAGTGCCAGCAGCTACAGTTCAAGCCCTTCGACCCCCGTCAGCTCTCCGCCCCCCCCACTCACGGTGATCACGCAGCCCCCATGGCCCCTGACGGGCCCTTCAGGTGGCACGGCCTCGACTGGTGGGGTGGTCGTGCAGCCGCCTCAGTCGTCATCGGGGGGAGGTGCTCAGGTGGCTCCCTCAACTCCTGACCCCACCTCACCACACTATTCGGAAAGGGGTCTGCATATGGTAATTGTCCCCGACCAATTAAGTCTTGAGCGCGTCCCATCGCAGTCTATTTCCCCTAGAGAGTACTGTGTTTGCCTTTTTTCGTCTTTTGAATTTCAAGTACTCAACATTTGTGGAGCTCTCTGGCTAATTGTTCTTATGTAGGTATAGTAAGGAACGGTCAAGGAATACTGTGTGAACTTGATTCTAAGAGGTCAGTCTTTTTAAGCCTTCTCAGTCGCACTGGAGTTGAGCTGTACTTGGCTTTTGCTGCTTGCGATTGCTCATTCCCATGGTAAATGAACATTTTGTCATTCGGCATCAGTTTGCTGTTGTGAGTTTTTGTGTGGTGTTTATTTTCATTGATTGAAACATGCACGAGTATACTTTCACTCTCCTTTGTTTGAAACTGCATTTTTAAAGTATTCTCACCTCCCTGATTGTGTATTCTTAGAAGCCAATACTGCATTAATTTTATTTAAAGTTTTAATGTGCATATATTGTGCATACTTATTGCTCATTTAATTTCGAACAACATGATTAAGATTACCAATAACTCGGTTTTTCCTTCATGCATATTTCTCTTGTTTCGGTAACCTATTTAAGTGCATTTAAGTTTACTTAAATTTCATGCATTACTTATGATTGCATACAATTATTGCACTTATACTTTTAAATATTTTCATGCTGCACTATTTAATTGTTTTATTCCTGTATTTAAAAAAAATTATTTTGACATTATAATGTTTGAATTGCCGTTAAGTATTTAATTTGGTTTGCATTCATTCAGTGTATCACTCGAGTTACAAATTTAAATGTGGTTTGCTTGTAAGCTTTCAAAGCGAAGAGGCATATAAGTGATCACTGAACAGTAATAATTACTTGAGAAATGCAGACTTAGAGAATTAATTTATATATATGTGTGTTCAGAAATTGCTTGGAAGTTTTTTCTCTTAATGTAGGCTTATGTTTTCTGTCAGTGTTTGGAAATGTGCTTTAAGAATAAGGTCATTTGAAATTTTTCTGTGAAAAGGAGCTTCATGAAACAATGCTAAGTATTAGAGTAATGTTAAAGTTGATTTCCACATTTTTCGGGCTGCGTCCGCGTATGTCGTTTAAATGTACAACAGTTTCGCCAGCTATCCTGCTGGCGTCCTCAGGTCAAGGATGAAAAGAAGCTTGTTGTCCCGTCTTATATAGGAAAAATCCGGCGCCAATACCGGGAAATTTCTTGGCCAATCAGGGAACGTCCTCATATTTGCACGGAATTATTCGTTTCCACGCACTGTGGAGTGGATATCCATCCTCTCTGTTAAAATTTTTTGGCCTTTTAACGATTTCAATGGCCTCTCTGATTATTCTCTGGAAGTATTTTCCTTCTTTCGCTATTATTTTAGCGTCGTCGAAGAGAATAGAGTGTCCAGGTTCACTCCAGGCGTGCTCAGCGATGGCCGATGCTCTAAACTGTTTGGCCTTGGTTGCCCTCTGGTGTTCACTCATGCGTGTTTTCAGCGCTCTGCATGTTTCACCGATGTACCATTTGCCACAGGAGCATGGCACTTGGTACACGCCTTCTGATATTAACGGTGAAATTCCATCCTTGGGTCCGGGTAGGGTGTCAGCTATCTTGGTGACGCAGTTGAATCTGGTCACCACATCATGTTTCCTTAAAGCCCTCGCGATTCTTTCCGAAGTCCCTGCGATGAAGGGGATGGTGACGTAAGCCTTCGGACGTGGTCTGGAGTCTTCCTCTCTGTCAGGAACAGCGGTGGTTTGTCTCTTCTTTTCTTCCTTCTCGGCCCTTTTTTGGATCATATGAGCGCTGTATCCATTCCTTTGCAGGGCATTTGTCAAGTGTTTCTTCTCGTTGGCAATAGAATCGGAGTCACATATTTTATATGCTCGGTTGACAAGTGTGTCTACCAGTGAGGTCTTCTGACTGGGATGGTGGTGCGATGCAGCATTAAGGTAGCGGTCGGTGTGAGTAGGCTTCCTGTATACTCTGTGTCCAAGCCTCCCATTCCCTGTATTTCTCTTCACCATGACGTCCAAGAAGGGCAGTTGATGATCCTTTTCCACCTCCATAGTGAAGTGGATGGCTTGATGCTGTGAGTTCAGATGTTTCAGGAACTTTTTTAATTCTTCCTCTCCGTGTGACCAAATGACAAAAGTGTCGTCGACATATCTTAGCCACAGTGAGGGCCGCTTGTCGCAGGATTCCAGTGCTTTCTTTTCGAAGCTCTCCATGTAGAGGTTGGCCACGACCAGGGAGAGGGGTGAGCCCATCGCAGCTCCTTCCATCTGCTCGTAATGGTCACCATTCCACAGGAAGAAGGAATTGCGGAGGCAATGCTCCACCAATCCTGGAAAGTCCTTAGGGATTCCGCGGGAGGTGAGTTCCTTGATGATATTCAGCGATTCCTCAATAGGGACGCTGGTGAAAAGCGATTCAACATCGAAGCTGACCATGAGATCGTTGTCGTGGATGGTGATGTTTCTTATTGTACATTGTACATGTAAACTGTTGTACATTTAAACGACATACGCGGACGCAGCCCGAAAAATGTGGAAATCACCTACTAATCGCCGCGGAAACCTTCGAACGATAATGTTAAAGTTGTTTATTCCCGGCCTTACTTATTTGAACATCATTAATAATGTCATGGAAAAAAGCGATGGCATTTACAATGGTGAAATTACCATTTCTTTCCAAACATTGATCATTGTCATGATTATATTTTGAATGGCATTTAAGAGATTAAATATCATTCTGCCTGTTTTATGGCTGTATTTCGAAGCATTTTAGTTGCCTTTCACGGGTATTTATCGGAATAGATGTAATTATATTCCCAGTTCTGTGTATCTTTATTTTCTCTATTTGCTCTCATTTTGCATGGTTTTATTATTGTAATTGTTACTAATTTATGCATTTTGTATATATTTTATTTTACTTGTATTTTTATCCTTTCTGGTTATGCATTTGATCCAGCAGACAGCACCAGAACAGCAAAGGTTAGATGATGCAATAGGATTTCTCAGGGACCATGCAGAGGTAATACAGCTCATAAATTAATTTTTTTAAATAAATGTTTGTGTTTTTATAAATGGAGTAAATTATGCAAAATGTTAGTGATGCATATACCTGTATTTATTACTCGTCATACCTAATGAATAACTTCATTACCAGTCCTGTATGAAGTAATTATTACTTATGTGAGTTAGAAGTTCATAGGATGTAAGTATTGAACCGATATTACAGTAGGTTGTTTTCAAGTTACGGTGTAGTTTAGAGGAATGATGAGTTTCCTCTGGCCATGGATTTGCATTTGTGTGTGCTGATTTGGGTTTGTTCCCATGTGCTGGATTAATTAATTTGAGTGTTTTTCACACGTATATTGCATGTTTTATCCTCGTATGAGTGAGTGCTTTTATCCCAAATTTAAGGCCATGACGTGTGTAACCGATTCAATACAGGCCGCTAATTTTGACCTCTGAAAGTTTTTGCTTAATACATGTTATCATCATTAATTATAGAACAACTTGATTGTCCATGTGAAAGTTTCATTTCAATGTTATTAATTATCTGATCTGTGAACTGTTTAGTTTCCCTTGGAATAGGAGAAAATTTTGATTAATTAATGACAAATTAAAAAAAAAAATTCATATTCCATGTTTTTCAAGGACTACAAAATCCATAGTCTCTGAATGATTTTAAATTCTTAGCAAAGTCGGCAGTAAAAATGTGTAGCGTATAATGTTGTTTAAGTGAGTGGTGCGTATAAATTGACCAATTGCCGGTGTGGAAAGAAAAGGTAGTCGAGAATGTTTGCAATGCACCAGCATCCAGTGTCAGTGTTATTTCTTTTAGAACAATCACCATGACAATCTGTCTGGTGCAAAAGTTCAGTTCTCTTAGTTGGCTAGTTGCAAAGGGAAAGCAGAATTAACCGCAAGAAATATTTGATTTCAGCTCAAAAGTTCATGCTTTGATGTTAGTTATTAGAGTGCATAATGTGATACAATGAATAGACTTGATTTTAAATGGTATTATTTTGCGTAGCATGGCCATAAAAGAGAAGAAAATATTACCCAATCATAAATTCAATTCAAACATGCTATGATTGTGGAATGCATTGGAAGTGTTTTAATTTCATTGGAACCGGTGAAATTAATGATCTCGCTTCATCATAATCTGAGGAATTTATGGAAAAATTGTGGATTTGTTGTTATTGATATTGTTTCTATACCGTAATATACTTGCATGAAAATAATTGTAAGAAGTTATTTCATCATTATACGGAAGAATTTTGGGTACCAGGTGAACTATTTATAGCATAATATGGTGTATGCTACTTTTTAAAAGACAATTTAACATTTGAGAAACCAGCTGCAATTTGTCATTGTAATTGTAAATGGCATTCAAGATAAAAAGAGGAAGATTTATGAATAAGTTTAATACTGATTTTTGTAGATCATTTAATCACTGTGCATGCATTCGGAAGTAAAGAGATGAATTACAGAATGCAAAGAGCTCTCCAATGAGCTGTGACTGGTTTTATGTCAAAAGTGAATAGTCAGTTAATTAACTGCCTTATTGAATGATAATTTCATTTTCCAAAGTAATTTCATGTTGTGATTTGTTATCAATAAAACTAATAACTTATTTGAGTCATTTCCAATACCACATTGGTTGGCAATTTTTTTCTTGGTTAAATAGCTTCATGGAATATCCTTAGCATGTTTTCCAATGAAATAGTTAATTAAGGTTAATGCATTTCTAAAAATTTCCTAATCTCCATCTAAGCCAAAGTTTATGAGTAAGATTGAAAGCAGAATAAGAATACATTCAAATTTAAGGTCATTTGTGAAAAAAATATAATTAACTGATTATTTTACCTTTCTGTGGAAGTTTGCAAAATAATGGAAGAGTGTTATCCCATTTTATAACTGCTATTTCTACAAGAGCAATTAGCACTTACTCACAGATATCATTTTCCCCAGCATTAGTAATATATATTTAATTTCACTGAAGTAAAAAAAATTATTTTTGAATCTTTAGATGAAAATGTGGTGTCCTTCTGAAATGTCATCATTGAGTGTCACATGCTGCGGTCATGAGATCCCTTTTTAACCAATAGTTTCTTCGTTTTGCAGGGCACGAGAATGGAGGAGCGGTTGGACGATGCCATCAACGTCCTCAGAAACCATGCCGAGAGCCAGGCACACGCCCAGGCAATAGCGTCGGCTGCAGCAGTGGTAGCTGCCGCAGCTGCGGTGGCAGCCACATCTTCGTCTTCCTCATCGTCACCTTCATCAACCACGCCCTCTTCAGCCTCCTCGTCAACAAACAACGCAGTGGCGGGAGGGGCCCCGCCCTCAGATCCCAATGGACCTTCCTTAGCCCTTGCTCGACACCCCCACCACCCTCCTCCACCCCCTCATCACCCTTCACAGCACCACCACCACCACCATCACCACCACACACATTCCAATGGCATTCTTGGGTACCACCATGCTGGAATGGACCCCCCGCACCTGGTGAGTGTGTGCATCATTCTCAAGTTAATGGTACCTTTGCTTTATGCTTCCATGCAGTCTAAAGCGTGGAGTATTTCCCTTAGGTTTAACCTTCAATGTGTATGCCATTGATGGCGAGTTTACCTCTAACATGAAAGATAAAGGATATGCATCACTAGCATGCATAATCTAAAAAAATATGGCTTAATATTATTACAGGGATGTTGTGGTTAGATGCTGGATAAATGTTTTGTTGGATGACATTCGGTGAGCATTTGGATGCAATTCATTGTGGTCGTCAGACTGTAAAAGTTTATGATTTCAATTTAAAAGTGATGTATTTTCAATAGAGTTAAGAATTAAAGCTCGATGAAATTGATTTCAGTTAATTTTAATCAGAATTAACTTGAAAATTAATGCTGAAGTTAATCTAACAAAAATTTTAATCTGGAAGACTCGTGCAGAAAAAGTACCCATTTCTTAAATAAGAAAATAATGGTAATAGATGCTCAAAGAAAGTTTCATTTCTCTCGAAATGAGTTACAATTGACTTGAAGTTTTCTCATTATCTCCCCTCTTGTGTCACATTGGTTTCACTTTGTTAGACATTAACTGTTTAGCTTGGCAAGTTTTGCATTTAGTTATCATAATAAAATCATGCTGCATTAAAAGTTAATCGAAAGATTATTAAGCAAGTTCTGGAGTAACTTCTAACTTAAGTAAAAAATTCACTTTCTTAGTTAATGTGCAAACGTTTAACACATTACTATTCAATTTTGATCCTGGTCATTAGTGTTCTAATAGAATGTATACTAAAGCTTGTTGAATGTGAACATATACAAATATATCATGATATGAAGTTTTTTTCCATTTATTAAATAGCACACCAATGTGTATATGTAGCCTCTTTGGCAACTGTGTACTCATATCTGAGTCATAGTGTTGTACAACCCTAAGTGGAACGGTAGATACTTAGAACCAATCATTCTGTTGCTCTCTTGTGGGAAGTTTTGTTGCACATTGGCCATCGGAAAAGACTTTGGAAGAGCCATAATTTACTTTGAATGTTAATTGGAATGAATGGGAATTGTTCCATTTTTGTATTAATTTCTATTTGTGATGAATCAATGTCTTGGGATTTTCAGTGTTATTGGTAAGAGTTTTTGAATGCTCTGTGTCGAGAATTGAATAATGAATCCTGCTTCCTGTGGTCTGCCTTAATTTATATTGCTTCTTTTTCTTGTGCCAAAGGCAAGTCCACACCATGGAGGATCAGCAGGGGTGAGCGGAGGCAATGCTGGGACAACATACGCAACACTCAACACGGCACTGTCCACAACAGGCTCGACACACGCTGCCGTTATAGATCCGGAAGTAACTGTAAAAGTTGAAAGGATTGCTGGAGCATCAGCTTCAAGTGAGTTTTTGGAAATCTTGCAATTTTTCTGTTCCCTAAAATATCGGACTATATTTTTGTTTTCTTGATAACCGATGGCACTTAATTATGATTGCATATTAATTAACGTATTATCCCAAATACAAGCTGATGTTTTAAAAATTATTTTATGGCTATAGGGAAAAGAAAATCCTTGATTGTATCCATTTCAGTCCAGTGTGGTTAGTTGATTATTTATGTGAAAAGACTAGGTGTCCACCCATCCTGGAATTTCTAACAATCGGGAGAAATCTGATTATTTTATGTAAACCAGCGAATGTTGTCTTTGTTCCCTGCTTACTCTTAACCTCTTTTCGAGGGTGGGCATGTCACGTTTGGCAGAATCCTTTGGCTCTTGTGTGCCTTGGTGTGCTGGTTTCCTCATCCTTTCACAGCTATTTCATTCCTGATCTGTTTACCCTTCATGGGCTGTGTTTTCCCCATAAAAATGTTGCTGTTTGTATTGGGCATAGTATTAAGCCTTCAACACTGTCAGGCTTGAGTGCCACTTCTTGTAGCTTGTCGTCCCCTCACCTCATGTCCTGTCCTGAAGGCAACTCTTCCCTTCCTTTGTCTTCTTCTTATTTGATGACCTCTCTAGGGGTCAGCTGCTGTTAACACCCCAGTCTCTCACTGGGTTGTAGAGAGCAGTTTCCCATCCATGGCTGAATCCACCCTCAGGGTATGTTTAACAGGAAATGTGGCACTGTAATCTCTGATCCGTGGAGAATGGGGATGGCAGAAATTAAAGGAAATGCTAACCCAGATTCTTACCTGATCCCCTGTTAACCCCATCTCCAGCCAAAAGTTTTTTTGATGAAAGATGAGCAAATTAAATAAATGCCAGTAAAATAATTTGCTGCATATTATGAACTGTTATTTCATACCACTGACTCATCATTTCTTCACTTTTTGAGCATATATTTTCTGCTATTATTGACCTCTTTCTCATTTGGGTACCTGTCTCATATGCTGCTCTTTCAATGGTGTGGGTATTTCAATTCACTTGCATATTTTAGGGATATTTAACGAAAGAGGCAATTCTTGTGACGGAGAATAAGGCTTAGGATGCCACCAAAAATATAAACATCATCCAGACTCTCTAAAGGAATGTGCAATTTCAGGTTAATTTGGCACGCATTATGTCTTGTTGTCATTGGCATCTATTTTCATCATTTTAAAAGTAAGAATATGGTAAAATTTCACATTGATCTTATGTTGTGAGAAGTGCAGCCTGCAAATTCCTCTCAGATGCAATGCTTCATAAATAGAATTCAGGGAGAAGGGAAAATGATGCTTTTATAATCCACAGTTTTGGATCTCTGCTAGTCTTGTAACCAATCATATGGTGAGTGAATTACTCTCCTCACGTTTTACAGTATTCCATAAATATGGGAAAGTCAAGAAAAATCTTGGGAAAAGTGGAAATTTCTTTCTTCTCTATGAGTGAACATCCTGAAATGGCCAAATTAACTGTTTGTTAACATATTATTAGACTCTCTGATAAAAATGAAGGTAGTTTAGGTAGAAGGAGATTGATTTCTATTTGCTTATTGTACTCTCTGATGTAAAATGTCATTGAGTGGCAAACTACAAGTTTCATGTTGAATGATATGCTGCAATAAATCCTTGTAAATAAAGTATACTTATGTGGAAACTGTAAAAGTTGTCCATTTGTAAACCTGCTTTGCATTGGAATATCCCATGTGAAATTTTATGAAACCTCCCCACCTTTCATGGCGTTCCGTTTCGCATAAGATGAGCATAATCACTACTTCAGATGAATATGTCTGAGTGCCACCAAGATAGGAATAATTCCAGTTGCTTACCTCTTTGTATGAGTTCCTTCTAATAGAGTGTCTGAATATCTTCTCTTCAACAGAGAAGCGAAAGGAGCCATCAGAAGGCAGTAGCAGCGCAATGGAAACTAAAGTTGCTGTTGCTGGCATTGGTGGTAGTGCTTCTGGAGACTTGGCAGCAGTTGCCTCATCAGGAGTTGGAATAATTTCGGGCTCTGCTGTTGCAACAACCACATCATCCTCATCATCTTCTAATGCCTCTGGGAACATTGGTGCTGCAGCAGGGAGCCATAAAGGAAGCAAACGCTCTAGGAGGTAGTAAGTATCAATGCCAAGTTGGCATTGGTTGTAATATAATTTCGTTGGAGGACAGAGCTATGCTTGCAGAACAGATAATTTATTCATAATTGTCTATATGTTACAATTTTCCTTACTTATAAATTCAAAGGAAGCAACGTCAAATTGCCTTTATGCAGTTCATGGGCACAGAGGATTAATGATGATCAAAATCCATGTCAGTGGGTCTCTAGAAGTAATGATTAAGTTTCAAATACGTGGGATGATTATTAATAATCAAGTTTTTGAATATGTTTTTAAAGTAGTTAATTCACCTTGATGTAATAAAATTTGTAATTTAGGTAATGACTCAAAAATCGAACGAAGGTAATGAAACACTACTTAACTATTTATCAGTAGTTTATATAAAAAAATCAAATTGTTGGTCATACATTTTTAGCCAATATAACTAGAAAATGTATAAAAATGGGTGCACGAGATAGAAAATAGTCTAAATGCCACATTTTAGATGTTCGGAGAAATCAGCACTCACATTTTTACACATTTACTAAGAGTTTGCGGAGTGAAAATATTGTCATCGTAACTCTTTTTAGTTTCAGTCTCACATTTCTTCCTGACTCAAAGAAAATAAAATGCATTGCATGCATTGTCCTAATGACTGTCATCATCTCCGTCTTTGCTTGCAAGCATCAATCTGAATTAGGCCTGTTCCGCTGGTCCACAGAACTGTTTCATGATTTGGAGATCATTGCGGTGTGCCTTGCACAATGACCTTTTGTATAATTGTTGCAATGTTGTGTCCACAGACCATAGCTTGACTTTCCTCTGAGCAACAATCTGGTATATGATGGAATATCGCATTAAAAATGAATGCTTTCCTCAAAAATATTTCAAATGTCATAATCACTGTCATAATGCAAAAATGATCAAATGTGCAGGACTATGAATGCCTGCGACATTGTTTGAATGTTATTTCATCGCAACATCTTTCTCCTTTGAAAGGCCCCAAAATCTCTTTGAGTGTAAGAGGGCAACTTGGTAGCTAAACTGGCTCCAAAGCACTCGGCCGGATGTTGAGGGACCCGGGTTCCATTCCCAGTCAAGGCGAATGATTTTTACGCTCTGAAATTGTTGCATCGTAATGCACATTTAGCGGATGACTCTGTTAAAAGTTACTTTTGCGGAATCTCCTGCAGTTTTTTGGAATTTATTTTATTTCAATATATGACATAATGTGTGCAGAAAATTGTGTAAATTATTTCCTCACTTGAGGTTCATATCGCCGGAAGTATGACTGTTGCACTCTTACACAAGTTATTGCAAAATCTTTGCATGAAAGGGAAATTCTTCTTGTTATATTCATCCAGCATATGCCTCACTGGTGACACATTTCCTGCTTACAGATAATGGCGAAGAAAGTTTCTGGTTTTTCACTTGGATTAGGAATTTCATAATGCCACTCCTTGGGCACGTCACACTTGCTCTTTGATTTAGAAAATCCATGTTCTTTTGACACTCGGAAGTAATGTTTGCCCTCATACTGGGAAAGTTACATGGATAAGATCAAATGAATTCCATGCATGAACTAAGAGGTGAAAATACCTTAAAATTTTGCTAGTAAGAGGTCTGTCCAATAAATACACAATACACGAACTGAGGCCATAAAAGCTTTATTTTGCAAAATTTAGTCTTCATTGATTTTGTCCCCTTCAAAGTACTCTCCATTCGTTGCTATGAACATACTCCATCTTCTTTTCCACTGATTCAAGCACCCTTGGAAGTCCTCGGCAGTTAAGCCTTTTAGTTTTCTCATCGTTTCTTGCTTCATTGTGTCCACATCTTCCCAGTGATGTCCCCTCATCACACTTTTGCATTTTGGCAATAGGAGAATGTCGCAGGAGGGGACGAGATCTGGCGAATAAGTAGGATAATAAATGAAAAAGAAACACTTTGTTCCAATCCACCACTTTATTACAGGTACGACTAGTTTCGACGCTACGGCGTCATCCTCAGGTACAAAGTTTAAAGTCACAATCATTGTATATATACCATCCCCCCCACTCACTAACGCTTTTCCTGGTGTTTCACACCCTCTCCCACATTCTTTCGTACCTACCCCTGTACTCCCCTCCCCGCCCCCTCTTCCCACAACTCCCCCACCCTTTCCAGAAGAGGGTATATATACAATGATTGTGACTTTAAACTTTGTACCTGAGGATGACGCCGTAGCGTCGAAACTAGTCGTACCTGTAATAAAGTGGTGGATTGGAACAAAGTGTTTCTTTTTCATTTATTAAAATGAACTTCCACAAAGTTGAGGCTGAAACTATTGAACTAATAAGTAGGATGATCAAGGATGGTGATTGAATTATTTGCCAGAAACTGGCAAACAATCAATGCTGAATGTGCAGGTGTGTTGTCATGGCGAAGGACCATCCATCCGTCGTCTTGAGTCGAATTGGGTTAAAATAGTGTGCACTGTTGATTTTTAATAAATCCAGGTCATCACGTATCATTCGGCAGTTTTTCGGAAATTGGTAAGCACCAGTTCGCACATTTATTGCACAGACCACGTATGCATGAAGCAAATGCAGCATATTGTTGAAAGGGTGACAGAGAGTATTAGATAGTGCCTTGTGACCTTGGACACCGCGTAGACAAACGAAGCATGCCCCCTTCAATCTTAAGCTGGGCTATAAGGTCTTGGTATGTAGAGGAAGGGGAGGAGGAGGTGGAGGAGATAGATAGATAGATAGAGGTCTTTATTTGGGCGAAATTGAGACCAAATGGTCCCTTCTTCCATTTAACCCATGAGAGAGGATGAGAGAAAGGGATGGACTTGAACTTGGTTAAGATGTTCAGTGGTGACATCTGAGAGAAGAGGTGTGCCATGTACGTTATGCAATGAAAGACTTGTACATCTTCTACTTCCTCTTCAAGGTCAATGGCATTCGTAAGCTTGGCATTGATATCTTTCGCTGGAAATCCCATTGATACCCATGTACTTGAGAGACAATTGTTTCTATAAACCATTTACGTTTGTTTTTCAACTTTTCCCATGATGCTGTGATATTTTTATTGCATTCACACATGGTAAATAATGGCATATGTGTTCAAATTTGATATTTCGCTCCAGTGATTGGAAGCTGCTGATGCAAATTAAGGTTTTCTTGGCATTGGACACTTCTGTAAATGTGGATTAACATAAGTCAAGGATCACATTACTCGAAAGTTGACCGTACTTTTGTATCCTTAACTTCCTGGATGGTAATCTTTTGTAATTTGTTCACGAGCAACAGGCACTCCTGTTATTTCCCCTCCATGTGTACGATTGCACTTTGATGACCTTTCTAGAATACTGCTTTGTGTTATTATGACCCAAGCACAATTGACTTCATGTGCTCCTTCAAGCAGAAATCTAATTTTCATTTCCTTAAGTAAGTTCTTTTTTTAAAAAAAGGTGGTTTTGTCCTAATTTAGCTGTAATAATTATTTAGGAAACAGTGGCATAATACCCATGATGTAATGTACATTCAGCCCTTGTCAGTAGTGCGTGAAGGCATAGACGGAAGCCACCCTCCTGTTTGGGTGGGTGTTGTATGGGTGCAGGGGAAGGTGGGTGACCTTGATTTGTTGGTTCTGGTTGGTGAAAAGGTTGAGGGAGGGTGAATGGGTGGATTGAGTCAAAGAGTCTCTGTGGCCTGCATTAAGTTTTTGTGCGGAATTCAATAGTAATCAAATTTCTAGCATCAATGAGGGACTTGAAATATTTGTTGTCCTTCAGATTTCAAAGTTGTGTGAAAATGTTCAGATTTTCTTAGAACATTGGTGTGTTAGATTATAACAAAAATGAATGATAACCTGATGATCAGATATAAAATGAATGAGTTCAGAGCACCTTGAAATATATGTTCAGTTGTTTTCATTGTATTATGCTTCATTTAAAATTGATGAACATTCATCAGTGCATTGCGTTGTCACACACCATGATCTTTTTACATTTATTGAGTGGCAGCTCCAAAAAACAAAAAAGAAAAGAATGCTGCAGGCATGCCCTCTGCACTGTTGCCTCGTGTTAGTGATTAGTGTTGCAGAAAAATGAAAGTGCATACTCACCGGTAGCCGTTGTGCCCCTTACTGTAGTTGCTCCAGCGCCGATGAGGAGGAGGACCCAGACACAAAGGCGCAAAGGGAGAAAGAGAGGAGGCAGGCCAACAACGCAAGGGAGAGGTGAGACATCAGCACTCTCAGACTTGAGTATTTTGCATTGCCTTTCAGTTGCATTTACCATTTTTTAAATTGGCCATTTTTTTCCCTGTAATTTTTAAGTAATTTGTGCCAATTAGTCACCCATCTAGACCTACATTACTGGTGTGTTTTACAAAGCAAATATGTTGGGCAATACCAAGGCGTTCATTTCGGTAATTATTATTGTTGTAGCTAATTATGTATCCATTTTTCTTCACATTATCACGCTTTGATTAATGAAAACGTTTAAAAAAATATAACTCAAGTGACTTCCAGATGCCAATGACAATGATATGAATGGCTAATTTTTTCAACATTATTTTTCTGGTATATATTCTCTTATTTCCTCATCTTCAGTATTCATTGGAGAATCGACTTATCTCTTGTGCATTCCAGGATAAGAATCAGAGACATCAATGAAGCCTTGAAAGAGTTGGGTCGTATGTGTATGCAGCACTTAAAGACAGACAAGCCGCAGACCAAGCTTGGGATCCTGAACATGGCTGTGGAGGTGATAATGCAGCTGGAGCAGCAAGTGAGAGGTGAGTGCCCATGGAAGAAGAATCCCCTTTGTAGAATCATGTAGATCAGAGCGGGTGATGATGAGGCAGCTCCTCTCCCTCCCCAAGAGTGAGGTGGCATCAAATTCAACCTTTTATTCAGCTACCTTATTTTCTTATCTTGTCATGGACTCCAAGAGCAAATTTCCTGTCAAATCATGTGATTACTCTCAGTTACTCTGGAATTCATAGTAATGAGAAAAAAACTTTGGTGGGTGGAAACTGGTGAGGAAAGAACCTTGGTAGTGTGTTAACCTTGATGCTCTTAAAAAATATAGTTGGCAGAGATTGCTGGAGGACGATTGGTTTGAATAGTGGTTAATGTAAAAATAAATAATTCAACGTAATAAAAAACATTTGTTCTCCCAATTTACTCATTTGGGGTATGGTTGCAGATAATTAGTTCATTAAATGCTGATCTGAGTTGTAATCCTGTAATGCCTTGCTCCGATGACTAACTGAGTCTGTGGTTTGAAATAATTTTGACACTGTTACATTCTCTGCCACAATTAATGAGTGTAACAAGTTATCCTTGTTCCTGTACGCAAGGTGTGGGGAATAGTGTGCGCTGGCTTCCGACTTTGAGTGTCTAGGTTCATATGCCATGGGCGGAATAATTTTTCAGAGGTAAACCGATGTTTATTTGGGGTGCTATGTGGAGTACATGGTCCGTTGTATGAGAGGCTAAACTGTGTACCCCTTGGCACCTTATATTAATTGTTGGGGTTCGTCGATGCCAGGTTTCAAAGAAAACCCTTCCTCCTCCCATTCCCTGAAAACCCTATCTATACCAAATCACCCAGCTATCCGTAATGACAAAAATTCAACTCTTAGTCAACTCTCCTAACATCTACTATTTGAAGGAGTTGGCTGGAGTTGTAGAGCATTGAAGTGGTCTGATGCCAATGCTGGGTTTCTCCTCATCCTTCCCCCAGTCCCTGAAAATTTTACCTCTACCAAACAACCCCCACCTCTCCCTAATGAAGCACATAACTTCAGTTCTCCTAATTAGTGCTACAGCAAGAAGGAAAATTAGTAGAAATCAAATCTGGCTTCTAAATCCCATGGTTGTGAAGTGAATATCAATTTTGTTTCAAATCTGGTTCCTATTTATATCATTTGTAACTTTGCTGATGATTATATCTTTGATGTATGCTTTTTCATAATGATTACCTTAGAATGGATGAAATAAGGTTCCAAAATAGAGCAAACAACTTTGTCTTTAGAAAGGGTATGGGTATTAGAAAGGGTAAATGCAGGGATGAGAATGTTAGTAGAAAGGAGTGTTGGTTATGATAAAATATGTGTTTTGTAGATTATGACAGGAGGCAGTCAACCATGTGGAGCAGGCAAAGTAAATGGAGAAATTGTGGAATAAGGGAGTAGAGTGGAGGGATAAACGGCTTGCGCAAAAGTTCTGCATGAGTCAGAGGGCAGAAATAAGGAAGGGTAGCGGTGGGAATTAGGATGGCCATTGATTGGCAGGGGATTGAGGTTTGCCTGTTGTCACCAGTACTTTTCTAAGTATATCCCAAGGAAATTTTAAGGGTAGGGAGGGAAGAGCTGTGTATAATTCCGCCACAATTAATTAGTGATCAAAGAGGGGACGTACGAGGGGAAGAGGTACGTAATGAGTGGTATAATGAAGGCCTTGATAGAAGGGAGGGCATGGGTAAAAACGGAAGTTGGGTGGAGGAAGGAAGACAGTGGGCTTTTAAGACTGAATGAAGGCTGGCAGAAGTTACGAAGAACATTAAGGAAGAAATAGGGAGTTCCCATGATACTTGGGAATAAACAACTGATATGGGGCCACAGAAAAACTACCTTAAAAAATAAGTGGAATGCACTGATTGTTTGACCTTAAAAAAAAAAAGAAGTATCCATTTTAGTATGCATGTGACAAGGGCTGGTACTTTTCTCTCTGCTGTTTCTTGCAAGTTTCAGGTTTAAAAAAATACATGATAAGTGAATGACTTCTGGAGGAGGTAATGAATGTAACAGAAACATCCGCCTGGGATGCAAAACAAAGCCTCTCTTATCTTACTCGTATGCTCCTGTCTTTGATTTTTGAGGGAAAAGGGTTATGCTACATGAAGATAAGTGTTGCATGTGTATGTTTTTGGGATTTGTCTGATTGTTGGCGTAAATCCTTGTTTGTGCAGAGAGGAACCTGAATCCCAAGGCTGCATGCTTAAAGCGCAGAGAAGAGGAGAAGGCAGAGGATGGTGGCCCTAAACTGGGAGGGGGTGTTCCCCCTCCACCGCCACATCACCACTTGCCGGGTGGAGGGGGTGGGGGGGTGATGGGACCCGGTGGGCCCCAAGCAACACACCTGCACCACCACCAGCAACCACCTCCTACGCACATGGGACCTGCACCCTTCGGCACTGGCATCCAGGTACAGAGGCACACGAGAGAGCTTGGTTAAAACATTTTAAATTATATTTTTGTGGACTGAATTATCATTCGACCACTTCTTAAAACAAAATTGGTTTAATTGTTAAATGAAATCATGTGCCATTACCTGATCGTTTTGTGGTGCAATGGGTTTTTCACAATTGCTCATAGTTTGGCACATACTTCAATACTGTGCTGTTTTGTATTTGAAATCGATATAATTATTAGTATAAATTGTTTTTGAACATTGATCTGATCAAAAGGAAGCTTACAAAAATTAGTATTTGAACCTGATAAATCCCAAAAACCCAGACTTAAGGAAACAAGTTAAATTTGACTTACTGAAATGTATGTAAAGCAGTAACAAAATTGAATATGTACTGTTTACATTTAGGTAGATTCATTCCTGATAGATATTTTTTGTATTAAGTTTTGCCAAATAAACTTGTTTGTTATTAGGTCTGAGGTAGTGCCAGCTTTCTGTTGCATAATCAGATATTGATTTCCATTGATTAATTTGGCATATATTCTCAATTCTTAAGTGTAAGTTTTAATGGCAAATGCTACAATGAGATGATTTGGTTCAATAGGATTGCAAACACAACTCATCATTCATTGTTATATATTGAAATGCTTGATGTAAATTTTCATAAAGTTTCAAAATTTGTCTTGTCAATTGAGACCCTGGTTTCCTGGTTGCATTGGGTTCTAGGTGGAATGCTAGAGCTAAAAATAATTCTTTAAGATGAACTGTCCTTGTCTACCGAAACTTTTAATAAGTGTTTACATATTTCTAATGCATTTCTATTTGGAGAATTGAATAAATATGGGAAAATTGTGTCTTCATAATGCATTTCTGAAACAAAATATCTGAAGTTATCTCAAATTTCAAATACTCTAACTCAAAATGTGGAAGTCATGACCCCTATTCAATTAGACGTTCTTGAATGCGGAGCTGCAAAATCGATAGTTACAAGCGGTTGGGGCCCAATGCAACAAACTCAACATCTTCTCACTTCCCAGGCCATGTATTGGTAATAACTGGGTAGATGATTGAGACACATTACGGCCATTGCCAAATATGTTGTCTGAACTTATATTTTAACAATCAATATGAATCTAAACCTTTAGCAATAACTCTTTGTTTTCTCCCAGAAAGACTGAAGAACATAGAAATATGTCAAAATCTATGAATTTCGAGCGTGATGCTGCCCTTGATTTATGCAATCTACTTTCTGTTATCTGATTATCGTACTATATAACGCAGTTTATTTTCTAGCCTTATGGAGCACATTTATATGGTTCCCCAAAATGAGTTTCGATTTTGAGAATTAAAGGACCACCATTGTATTCCACCTCTTCTTAATGTTTAGGTTGGACGTCATTACTTAACAAGGAATCACAAAACGTCAAGTCATGAGAAGTGTGTTGTGATTGCAGATTCTGTTTTACTCAGATGACTGTAAATGTTGAAGCAAATGTTCCTATAAAAAATTAGATCAACAACTTTTTTGTTCAATACTATGATGCCGTGGAAAGTGAATGTATTCACCTGTTACATTATTTTGAGTCTTTTCGGTGTGTTTTATTGGAATTCATTTGAAGGGAAAACATGAACGTAGACTTCAACACTTTGGTCGATTCCCTAATTAATAGTGATCATAAAAATACAATTTTAAGGACTAAACTGTAGATTAAAGACTAAACTTAATTTTAGATGTGCTGATATTCGTAAGAGTGAATGAGATACTGGCATCAGTAATAAAATTATGAGGTAACAATTCCCTAAATGAGGCATTAGAGTTCAGAGCACATCTTTCCCTTTCTGTACTTTCTGCAGTTTTTGACTCTGAGACTTCTGTTAGAGATGAAATAGAACAAATCATTTCATGATTTAAGATTTTAATTTTGACATTTGTATTTATTGCAGAGTATTGTAAAAGTAACAAAAATATCTCATGTGTATATTTTAAGTTTTTTGTGATGTACAGCCAAATCTTTATGATGTTCTTGGATGAAACAAAAATATATCTATCAAGTCTAATTCACCCACTAAATCAATTGGGCTCATTTGTAAAATTACAAGAGCATTTTCCACCACAAACTGTTGAATTCAAAGCTTTCTGCTTATAGCCTCCTGTAATAACTTTCTGTGAATTTGCCTCTGCAAAGTCATTTAAGAGTGCTGCTACTGAATTTATGGCTAGGAAATAATTTAATTTCACATTGATACATCTTGCAATTGCTCCAAATCTCTTGATTTTTATGAACACTTACATGTAATGAAACTGAAAGGAATAGTTCTGCTTTTCATCTTTCTAGGAGCAGCACTACTTTGGTTCATAAGGCGCTCTGATGGTCGAAGTCATTATTTACCTTAATCTTGACAACAAAAACTATTTCATGACAGCATTTTAACTAAGGTAGGATTTGAACCCATGGTCTTCTGGTGAGCACTAGCCACTCAGGATGTCTTTTTGTGGGCATTTTTTGCAGCCAGACAGTACTTGAACCTCCCTGGAGCCAGACAAAGCAATGCCATTGTCCAAGTGTTTGGTATTCATAACATAAGATTAATGGATTTGAAAGCTCATGTAAATCACTTGGAAAACATGTGTGGCATTAGATGGGGAGAAGTTTTTTCTTCAACTGTCTCCTTTTAATTTGGGGCCATGACTTTTCTGTCTCAATGGATGCTGGTTTTATTACTGTCACTGTACTTATATATACATGCGATATTCATAGTCCTATGTGTATTGATTTTTTTTCACCTGCGTATTTTCTTTTAACTTAATGATACAGGGCCAGCAGCCCCCTTTGTCTCATGGCCAATCGCCAGCACAGTAGCAGAAGGCGTGGTCCAGGTGATGAGAAGGAACTAGCTGGCACAAAACAAGAGGAGGAGAGAGTGGTGAGGAGGGCAAGCACTCGGAAGGAGGGAGGAGGATTGGATGGACGGCTGGCTGCTTGCTCAGCAGAGGAAGTCTCCTCAGCCTGTTGGCATTGTGTATATTATATCCAGTGATTGCCCCGTCAACTCATTCACTCACCGGCAGCCCTCTTGCTCCCACTCTTGCTCATGTTAATTAGCTCGATGCTGTCATGTAAGTGATACTGTGCTAACGGAAGCAAGGCACTCCCACGACTCTTCCAGTGTCTCTCATCAGACTCAATGCGTGTGAGCCCCATCTGCCTTTTACACCTAGGAGTGAGTAAGATTCTGTCAAGTGGAGCAGTGCGTCCTGATTTATTAGCCTACGGATTTGACTGTGCACATATTTAAAAAGAGCCAAATGTTTGCTGGTACTCTTTATTTCGTTGGGGATTGGGGAGGGTTGTGATTGGCTGAAACAAGAGGAGCAGAGAGAGGAATTGGCGAGGAGTTCACTTGTGCCGTGGGTCAAGTGCACAAATCTGGTTCTGGGAACTCTCAAAGGAGTATCACTTGTGTGTGCACAAACGTCTTGTGAGGGGGGGAAGGGAGGGGAGGGCTATCCCTGGACAAATTCATACCACATGCTCTTGGTCCACTGCTCTGTGTGAGTGGGGAGTTCCGTGGCGTGTGTGTGCGTGTGCATGTGGAGACAAGAGTTGTTATTTCACTTGGGCAGCTTATTCAAGAGTGTTTCTTTGACTCTCCTCTCATTGTGACCACTTATTTGGTGAAGTTGCTTTCAGATTGGCCAACCTTAAGCTATGTCGAGGCAATAAGCATTCCTTTTTGCTTGAGTACTTATTATTGGTTGGAAAAGAAAAGGAGAAAGCATTATTTATTATTGTTGCTTTGTCCAGGGCCTGAGGTGTGTGAATATTAATGGAATGAAGACTTAAGTCTGTTGTTGTGGTTGATTGACTTGCCATTTCATAATCATTAAGTTTTCATGGTGCTCTTGGCCCATTGCATTCTCTCTTTCTCTCTCATTGAGGAATCTGCAGTTCTGTAATTGGAATTTTTGGATATCCAAGAGAGTGCTAAATAATTGCTGGCCCTTACATCTCCATTATTATTCATAATTGTTTGATTCTTCGTGTCACTATCTTAGCAAATATCAAAAGAATGAGGTAAAAGCTCCTTTTGTGGCAGCAATTTTATACTCCGCAAGCAAAGAGCTTTGTCGCGCAGCTTTGCATGTAAGGAAATTTTATGTCTCTTTTATTTTAGATTATATTTTATATATTTTTCATGATGTTTTAAACAATTCAGTTTGGAGGGAAAATGATTTTTGTCTAAATGATTGCCCAAAAATAACTTGATTGCTCATGTTCATATTCATCCATGCTGAGATGCGGCGGAGCTAAATTAGAGGTATATAATCAGCCTTTCGATTAATTTATTTTAATTTTGGAATATTTTGATATCTCCGTAATTTTGCTGTCAGGTCAATTGATCATGAAAGTTTCTTTCACCTCAGGCAAATGCTTTTATTTTATTATAAATAAATCAATATATATATATAAATATATATAATTGACTTCATGTATAAAGAATTACTTTGCTCTGAAATCCTTATAATGGATTCCATTAATTGACACAATATTCTTTTATTTTAGCAATCAATGTTTTGTTTGTCATGGTAGCTTAATTTTATTTTATATTTTATAAGTTTTGTGTAGATATCGTTTCTCTTAGGCTATTTTTATTCTGCAGTATCGTGATATATTTTATCATTTTCCATTACCAATTTTTAACTCCCTTATGGTTGCATTTTGTGTCTTGTTCGGTTGTATTCATTATTTGCAATTTTTATGCATGTCTCCTATTTTTTCCTAAATCATATCATTCATATTTTTTTTAGTTGCAAATAACAAATTCGAGGAACAACCTATGAAATCTATTTCCTTTTTTTTTGATTATAATGTTTGGACATCATGAGGTGAGATGAATGAATGAATGATTAAAGAGTATGATACCAAATGAATTTCACTGTTAAAAGAATTCGGGGCACGTGAGTTGGAAGGTCGAATCAAGTGATGTGCATTCATCTCATGTTCACCATGGCCCTCAAGCATAAGATTTACTTGTATGATTTATTTTGGGATTCCACTAAAATTAGTTGCCATTGTGAAACATGGCTTGTGCTGTCGTATTCGAAAAGAATTCAGTGTATTGCTATATCCTTCTCAATATACTTTTCAACCATACTTCATACAGCTATAAAGAAAGCGTACCATTTCTGTAGCAAAACAAATATTTTGTTGGCAGGATGCAGCTGTAATGATTTTAAAATTCCTAACAGTGAAACAAGATGCCATATGTTATGATGTCATGCAGTTTTTTGCTCTCTTATTTTCAGGCCAAAACCATGTATAGAATGATCTAAATTCTTCTAACCTTTTTTTGTTAGGGCAAACATTTTATTTGCTTGTGTTAGATGCTTAAGCTAGCCAAGATTGCATAATTGAGTGTAATTGAGTGATTTATATTGATTTTATTGAAGATGCAGATTGAATCTATCTATTGTCACCCATTAAGATATGTTGTCAAAATTAACCTTCACCTTTCGGTATTGTGTCTGAAGGCCAAAATTTCTCTTTGTGGACCATATTTGTGGATCAAATAGTTATTGGCCATGATTATGTGTTTCGTATAGTTTTTCAGTGAAAAAGTAGATGTCTTCTATTACCGGGGTGGACATGCTGCTTTTTTTTTAGTCTTTTGGATACCGTCTGCCAAATTTTGCAAAGCATAGGATGATTTACACAAAATGAGTTTGTTGCATAATTGTCTCCCTTTAAACATGAAAATTTTCAGCAAAAAAAATTGGAAATTGTTCTTATTTATGGAGTGAAAGGGAGCAAAATGTGATGCTTTGGCATTGGTTTCTACTTTTAAACAGTATTTTTCCTAAATATTTATTTAGCTGGTGAGTTCCAAATTGGCAACTTGTTAATGCATAATAATAAACTTATATTATCTGATCAATCTCTAAAAAAAATATTATGCCATATATTGATATTCCACCCATCTTTGGAAGTGGATATTAATTTGATCATCATAAACATGGATTGTAAGAAAACATAATTTCTTAATTTTTGCTCTGTAATGTGTTATGAAATGAGTATATATTTCAATTTTATTATGTTCTGATGCATAGCATGTTATTGTGTTTTTAAGCTTGCTGAAATGTGATTTGATTGAAGCAGTTTAGGTACCTACTTGTTTACAAATCAGTTTTTGATAAGAGTTGTGCACAGTTTTCCTTTCTATATCAGGTTGTTGTTGTTTGTTTTGGATTCAATGGCCGAATTGTGGAAAATTCAATTATCCTGATGATTTTTATTAGGTTATTTATGTAAAAGGAAACTTCAGAACTGCTGTTATTTTAGGAATGGAAGAATTTTTAAATGGTCTATCTTATAACCAATGTATTGAAAAATACAGTGTGTTTTTAATTGAACATTTCATTTTAGGAGAATGTGCCCTGAAATGGAAAAGAAGACAGGTCGACCAATCATTATTGCACTAACCTCTGTTGTTAGTTTGTCAATCTAATTTACTTTTATTTAAATATGTAGGAATGCATTTTTAACCTAACAACTGGCAGTGAATTTGTGTGCAAGGAGATAAGTTGGTTGCAAATATTTACAGCTAGTGAGATGCGATATGTGGGCTACTCGTGTGTCTAGCAAGCTGTATGTCCCTTGTGAAAACATAATCAGTGTTGCACTGAGTCATAAAAAAGTGAGAAGAGATAATTTTATTGGACACCATTCATAAAAAAATGAAAAATAATGACCTGAAGCCAGGCATTGTAAATGATTCCTGTAACATGTATCATATATATAATGTATTTTTCTTTAAGCTGTAATGGATCCTTATTGAGATACTAAGTACAGTAATAGCCCTTTCCACCTGAGAGACTTAAACCTTCTCTGTTTGATTTTACCACAACAGTCCCACCCTTACCATCTCCCAGAGATTTGCCTCTCACAGCAAGCAAACAATGTGTTCAAGTATTCGCAGTGGCAATCAGGACTGCATTGCAAGGAAAAAAAACCCTTAAAACAACTATTATGTAAATCTATAGTGTAATCGTGGAAATAACATTGCCATGTTTGAAATGCCACATTACTCTTTTTCACATATTGTTATATCAAAAAGAGTTAACAGTGGGTTAAAACCCCCAATTCTTTTAATGGGAGATCCAAATGAAGATAATAAATGTGCCATTTTTCCATAAATGTGTGTTTCTTATTCTCTTTTAAAGTTTTAATGCTGGTTTGAGATTGCAGGCAGTCTTAAATTGGATACCATAGACTGCATGAGAGAACCATTCAGACTGCAATCATCTGATTCCACTTACAATTCGCTTCTGTGTTGATTTTCAGTATTTTTCTCCATATTTCACCCTAACATGCGTAATTTTGTAATAATGAAAACATTGAATTCAGCATTCTTTTTCCATAATATTTGTTTCAATTGTTCACAAAATGAGAATTAACTTGGGCAATTAAATAGTTTGACAGTAAAACATTATGCAAGTGTATATGAGACATTTCTTTTTTACATTTTCTCAGTAATCATGAGTGGCCTCTGCTGAGGTCCATTTCTAAAACCTTTAGATTGTTGATCAAGTGGTTCAGGGGATTAAGGGGATAGCATTAAGGGGATTGATTGATGGTATCTTGCAATTTTTGCAATGTCTTTGTTCCGATGGGCTCCATGATGTACCCACCGTGATAATTTTTGCCTAAAAAATAACCACATCTCATTTGTTCTTGAAACTTCCCATGATAGTTTTGTTCTCATGAAGGAGCCATTATTTTGGTAAATATTTTGTTGTGCCAGTCCTATTTTATGCACTCAGTTTGTGTATAATGTAAGATAAAATCTTGGAAACTTAAAAAAAATAGATAACCTTTGGGTAAAAGATTTTTTCTCTCCACCACATCTCCGTATGATTCAAAGTACAACATGCATACTCTTGCAGCTCCTATCCACAAGGCCAAGTATATGCAAAAAGTACCTTAAAAACCTACATCCAAAAAGTGCATGTTTTGTCCAGTAAAATATGTAATTTTCATATTTTTCTTAACTATTTTGAGCTGGCATAAATTGTACCAATGATTTGTCGTTAAGTCCAAGCCGTTCAATGCAACTCTTAAACATTTTCATTTAGAAGTATGCTTCAATGTGAAGAATGCATGTATTACAGTGTGATGATTACATATTGGAAATGAATACGTGTATAGAGGGATTTCCCAAATTTATTTTAGACATTTATTTGAGATTCTCTTCAATACATTTAACACAATTGCATTAAGGTTTACCATAACTTGAGGTTTGCACTAAGGTTTACCTAGCATCGTTACATTTTCATGTAACATCACTCCATACCTGGGACAGTGAAATTCTTTTCAAATTGCATAATTCATGCCAAGTAAACAATTCAAATCTTCAATTTAAGAATTATACTTATCCATCGCTATGGTTATCAACCTGAAGTTGGTTTGATAGGTTCACCCAATACTAAGCCTAACTGCATGTGAAATTCTCACATCAATAGGTTTAAGTGGGCCAGTAACTTATCCCTGTGCCACCCATGGTTTCCCCGGAAGTTCTTGTGCCCAAAAAATCATACAGCTTAATTGAATGAACAGGGAGCTGAGGGTTAGGACATGTACTTCAAAAAATGATGGCCTGCAGAGAGACACTTAACATAAAATCCTGTTCAATTCCCGGGCATGCTTCTCTGGGCACACTCAGTTTCACCCAAGTTGTATGATTTTTCCAGCACCAGATCTTCCTGGGAAAGGTGGCACAGGTAAATCCCCCTGCTCTGATGGGGGAATTATGATAATAAGGAGGAAGGTGAGCCATCTTGACTACATTTCCTACAACATCTCACCCTCCAACCAAAGGCTCGCTACATAAATGGTATCCTCCTCCTTTGATCCCAGGAGCACAGTACGCTATCTTCCTTTATTTCTTCCCTGAACTCCTTGGCCTTATTTACTTATTTTTCTGGCTACTCTATCACATTTTTCGACTTAGAAACTCAATTCCAAAATAACTGTTTCAACTCCCTCATTCACATTAAAGCCACCAGCCATCAGAGCAGGGTAATTTTGGCGATTAATGACGCAAAAGGGGGGGATATATATTGTTGGTCGACTAAGCACAAATCACAACTATGCTAGAGCAATGAGGCATTGGCAAATAGTTGTGCGTTTTATTCACAGCTAAATATATCAACTATGAATTCGGTAATATTCTTTCCAACAATTCAGAGAAAAGTGCACTGAATATCCATTGAATATATTGGATTTTCCCTAATGGATAAAAACGTCTAGGCTGTGGATAATATTAGTATTTTTTGCAGTTCAAAATACAAATGACGGAACTCGTCAGTTTACAGATGTACACACGCACAAAAAATAATATTCCAAGAGCCATCCATTTAAGAACAATCCAGATATTGGATATAAACGTGTTTATAAGAGTATACACCAGGTCTCGTACGTATGTGTATGTGCCTGAAGCACTGGAAATGGTGGAAACTTTTTGAGTGCTGGAAATGCTACAACGGACTGAGAAATTGCCTGCTCGAATTTGATTCCTGCGGAACTAATAAAAGGTTTAGGAGAAAGTGGGAGGAAGAGTCTATACGGACTGATTTGTAGCATCTATGAGGAAGAAATCTGGCTAGTTGACTTTGTGAGGTCATTGTTAGTTCCTATTCTGAAAAAGGTTAAGGCTACATTATGTGAGGACTACAGGACAATAAGTTTGATATCCCATGCAGCGAAAGTTGTTCTCAGAATCATAAACAAAAGGATAGAGAGTAGGGCAAATGATTACTTAGGAGATGATCAGTATGCCATTGCAGTAATGAGATTATTTATCGAGAGGAATATAGAATACCACCAGGAGGTATTTGCCTGTTTCGTAGATTTAAAGAAAGAGATAGGCCAAATCAAACGTTAAATAAGAGGGTAAAAACTAGAGCCGGTGGAACATTTTACATACCTTTGAAGTAAGACAGTCTCAGGCATACTTGCTTGAAGTCTTTTGCAATTTCCTTTGTCGTTTCCAGCATAACTAATGGAATGTACGCAGCATATTGAAATGAAATAAGTAATTTTGTAATTCCACACAAACTTTATTTACAACACAACCTAGATTTCGATGTTGGACGTCCATCATCAGGTGAATGTTGATGGTGTCCGACATCGAAACCTATGTCGTGTTCTAAATAAAGTGTGTGTAAAATTACAAAGTTACTTATTTCAATATAAAATTTCTACTGGATTTTTTACTTTTTACTAAAAAAATAAAAAGTACATTGGAAATTGCAATGTTAGTCTTCATTCATTTACTACCTTGGAAGTGTTTTGGACCAACACGGTCAAAGTAGTAGGGACGTAAGGAGAAGAATTGTACTTGGCAAAGTAGCTTTCACAAGGAGGCAGGAGTTGATGCCAGGGACGTTGACTAAGGATATAAAGAAAAGGTTCGTTAAAACTTGATATGGAGGGTGGTTATCTGTGGTGTGAAAACACAGTCATTGGAGCATAATGGCAAATGTAGATTGGAGGATTTGAAATGTGGGTGTGGAGATGGATGGAGAAAGTGAAATGGACCAAAAGGAAAACAAATGAGGAAGTCCTAAGTATGGTGGACGAGGAGAGGGGTTTGTTGGAAGAAATCCTATGGAGGCAGGAAAAATGGATGAAGGGCAAACTGACCGGCAGTGGGATGTTGAAGGCTGTAACAGAGGGGAGAATGTTAGGCAGGGAAACGAGGAAAGGGCAGGAACAGGACAGGGATGTTGGACAGGATGACGGGAGGAGGGAAGTAAACAGAGATTAAGAAAGACCTGATGTGGAATAGGATGTTGGATTGTATGATTACTTACCCACTGTCCTTTCCTCTTGTGCACTGTTGATGGTGAGCTTTGGTGGGTAAAAACAGCTCCCTGACACCATCTTTTGGCCAAAGAATCGGGGCACTTGATTACTAGTGGTTAGAGCATTGGAATGTTAACTGGAGAGCCCAGGTTCAATTCTTGGGAATGATCCTCTGGGCACCCTCAGCTCCACCCAAGCTGTGTAATTTCTTGGGTACCAGATATTCCTGAGAAACTATAACCAGCACAGGTAAAGGAACTGGTCCCTCTGTATATGTGACTGAAGACCACTGTGTCTATGCTTTATGTCAATGAAGGCCTGATAAGCATTATCACAATAGTTGCATACATAAAATGAAACTCGGACATCTCTCAAAATATGAGCTGCCAGTCCTATCTGCATTATTTGTCAAGACCATGAATTGTGTTTATCTCTCAATGTATTTCAAGCTCCCAGACATTTCCTACTCATGAAAGCTATTTGTCCATAGTCCCTGCTATAGACGTATGCTTGTATGGTTGACCACTGTACTCACAATGAATTGTACTGAATGCTTTATGATTGAAATAATTAATTTGCACACCCATCACAATGAACAAATTGAACAATTTATGATCAGTGCTATTACATTGAGCAAAGATTTCCTGAATTACAGGATTGCATTCCAGAAAAAAATTAAGAAATCTCTTTTCAAATAATTGCAGTTTTGAATTTAAATATAACAAAATACATCTATGGAATGATGAATACCATTTAAGAATAATATAATTATATTTTAAGGCAATGTCACATAGAATTAGATATTCTATTGAAACTGTCATTTGCTCTCACCTCTCATTGATAAAAATTAGTGATGTTAATAGGAAATACGTAAAAATATTAACAAAATAGTGATTGGACCTTAAGTATTTCTTATCGTATGAATATTCAGCTCGAACCACAATAGTTTAAGACATTAAGCTTTTATGGCATATGAGGTTTGAACAAAACTACCAAAATATTAAATAGGAGAGATCACTGGAAATTTAAATAATATAACTTTCAAGGTTCCCCATTTTTCTGCCTTACACACCAGATACTTTTAAATGATGTAGTAGGTTGACGTATGGTATACTGATAATAGAAAATTGGTTATAAATGATTTTGAGACATCATAATCCTCAATTCTAAATGGATGAAATTGTTTGGGATATTAATGGGTAAATATGAAATAAATTGCCATTTTACAACTCTCCTAAGCTTCAAGAAATTCTAAGAAAAATGCTGAACTTTTGCCCTTTTTAAAAAGCATGGAAAACCACTCAACAATATGTAATGTATTTTTATGTATATAGGAATTTAAGTACGAGAAATATCTTCAAAAGAATGGCTGGATATAAAATGGAAAGATTGGTGTAAATATGGCTTTAGAAATAAGAGTTCTAGTTATTACATTTTAAAAAAATCTTTATTGAAAAAATTTATGTTGAAAAATTCAAGCCCCATATAAAACCAACCTCTTCATTATTTGCGGAGTAGCCCATCATATTTCCAAGAATAGATTGCGCTTACAGTGGATGCCCCGTGCAAGAGCAAGTTTATAAATCCACTTGATTCCATTGCATCAACTCGCGTTAGATTCCATGTGAAATCCGCTATGGGAAGTGATAGGAGGTGAACAGTTTTTTAATTAATCAATCAACAGTATTTATGAGTTAGAATGGAAGTGGAAACCTTCTGTGACTAGAATCCTCTTTTCTGAAATTTTTCATAAAGAATAACGCATCTATGAAATACTCATGTGGAAATAGAGTGGATATTGTGTGGTAATTTGTTGAGAGTCATGCATAAATAAAAGGATTGCCACTGGAAAATCTCTTGGTTCAGGTGGAAATTCTGAATCTCATATATTTAGGGTGCAGATATCATGATTGAAATAATATAGATTTCATCGTAGGTTTCCACACTGAATTTCCACCTCACTTTCCGAGTGTATTGACCTTGATAACCGTAGGGCCAAGATTTTTTCAAGGTTTCTCTAAAGCAGTAGCACGACTTATTAGGGATACTTGAAGCTTCATAATTTGGTGTAGGTTGAGAGAGTGGGATGAAATGCACACATCTTTCCCCTCATGTCCTAATGTGACACCTTTTCACCTTTTAATCATATATATATATATATATATATATATATATATATATATACATTCAAACACGAAATCCCGCCAAACGGCGAATAAATACTCATATATATACAGAAACATATATAAGGAAAAGGGATAGGAACACGTATAAAGGACGAACACAATAGAGGTGGGGAAGGCGGAATCGAACGGATCACAAGAGTAAAAATATTTCCTCAACCGGGACTCGAACACCGGATCTTTCCACTTGCCGGGCGGATGCTCTTAACCACTTGAGCTATCGAGGATATGTAATTTACCCTGAGATCCGTGGGTCTTATATGTCGCCAAGCGCCCCGATTCTTTAGCCAAGAGATGGCGTCAGGGGGCTGTTTCACCCACCAAAGGAGAAATAGACAATACACAAGAGGAAAGGACAGTGGTTAGAATTCATACAACATCATACAGGAAAAGAACAGTGCGTTTCGTGGCACGCATAGCCAGAAGAAAGAGATGAGCCACATTGGCCAAATACACATTCAAACACGAAATCCCGCCAAACGGCGAATAAATACTCATATATACAGAAACATTAGGGGAACGCGTTTTAGCAGCCGAGAGGAAGTAATGGAAAAATCGCAGGAAGCACTGATGGACATACCGAAAACCGACCGTAACTTTTGCAAATGTCGTTATGACACTAAGATTTAAAGGGAATATCAACAACAGATGTACCAATTTAACAAAAAAAACAGAACTCAAATCGGAACGATGGGAGCGCCACACGGTGGTTATTCCGGGAACTTTTTGATCAAGGTAGTAGGGTAGGATGATGGATTTTCTGTTTTATTAGGAGTCACAAAATATTTATTTAGGAGCTGTGTCCATCCAAAAACCTACCTTAACCTGTATATTACCTAGTAATTATATATATATGTGTGTGTGCGTGTATGTGTGTGTGGGTCATGGTAGTCCAGGGTTAGAGCGTTGGACTATTGACGGGAGGGTCCTGGGTTCGATTCCCGGGAAAGTCTGTGGGCACCTGCAGCTCCAGCCAAGCTATATGACTTTCGGGTACTAGGTCTTCCTGGGAAACCATAACCGGCACAGGGAAAGGAACTGGCCCCCCTACCTTGAATTGTGAATTAACAAGATAAAACAGATACCTCGAAAAAGGATACTCAAATTGTAGATTATTTGAGCTTTCCGCATTCTCAGAGGCTTTTTTCAGGACAGGATATATATATATATATATATATATATATATTTATATATATATAATATATATATATATTTATATATATATATTATATATATATATATATATATATAATTTGTCTTTATTTAGGATATACTTTCTTTGGGACAGGTCACTCTTTTGATGCATATTGCGTGAAGTGCCATGATATACAAAATAGACTTCCAATAGTAAAGAAACAGTTTTGAAATTGGAATTAGGGAAGGAGATAAAAAATAATTGCAGCTTCTTACCATGGAGGTGTTAGATTGAGTCTGTGCAGAAATCATTCAGTATCTATACCCCTTTGAGATATCATAAAAAACTGATGAAAAATAAGCTAGTGATTAAAAACATGTTCATATTCACATTACCTTTTTTGAATTTAGCCATCGTGAAAACTATTTTTCTATTGCATAGCCAAGGTTTGCGATCGTTTCATTTTTTAAGCCTCCATCCAAGTGGGAACCAATATAATAACACAACATCCATGCAGCAGATAAGGTCCAACTTTATAATCTTCCACTTTGCCAGTGTTTCTGCTTCACATAGGGTCAGATAAGGTTTGGTATTTCAGCATATTAATCACAAACGGCAAGTTCCATAAAAATTGACAATAATTTATTATATTCATTGAAATTTACCTTTTAAATTGGGGTAAAAGTTAATGAAAGGAATTCCAACATAAACGCAGACAGAAGTCTTTATCACTTTACAAAATCAAAACGATAACCGAAAACGTCTCCATTCCTACTTCATATTTTGGAAAAATTATCTCAGAGCTATCACTATTTGGCGGTCAGTACTTGAAACTAGTTTGTCCATTGTTTAGTTTATACCATATCCAAATGAGTACCATCTACAGTGTCCGATGAAAAATTCGATGTCGTCTTGACAGTGAAGGCATACAAAATTCTGGCTGCATATGCGAAATTCCACACAGAAGTACAGCACTGGCATCAGGTTGAATACACTGCCAAATCACCAGGAACTCACAGTCTTCATAAGCACACTTGCTTCCTAATGATAATTGTTTGTGCTAAACCACGCTTACTTACGTTTCGGCGGAGATCATATTCTTCCCCAGTTATCATCAGATCTTAAGAAAACATCACATTCCGCACACACACCGCGCTCCAAAATTACATTTTGTTGGCATAAATTAAATCGTTTCCCGAAAATTAAGTCGCGGCGCCGCCACTCATCCTAATGGTAAGCGTAACTAGCACTTCCCTTCTCACTGAACTACTTGCAACACAATACTCGCCCATCACTCTATCCAGAGGGCGTTGTGTCCCGTGAGGAGGGCACGAAGTGCACGGCGGTTCGCATCGCGCGGGAATGGGAAGTGAGAAGGGGAAGAGAGCGATGCGGAGAGGATTGCCCTCCTTGGGCGACCCCCCCCCCCCCCGCGGCCCCTCACCCATCCACCATCATCAACTCTTCCCGCCCCCTCCCCCACCTTTGTTGTCTTGGCTCGCTTGTCGCGGCTTGTCGCCTGCCTCAATCGATGCGCTGCTGGTGGTCCACGCAATGGGACGGCCGTCGACGCATACGCCTCAGGCGGCACGCCAAAATGGCCACAGCCACGCACAGCACGGCGGTGAATAAAGACGCGAAACCTAATGAGGGAAGAAAGAATTATGGAAGTTCAAAACGTCGCATATTCACAAGAAAAAACGATATATGAAGAAGTTGAGCACCTTAAATTCATTTAAATGAGTACGTTCGAGGCATTTAACATTATTAACGATTGCCCTAAAAAACACTGGACGGGTAGTCATGTTCCTCAAAAGAGACCTAAGAACTGTTTTGTGGAAAAAATGTTGATTCATGCCGTTGAATTTTTTTTCTTTGCCGGAAGTCGGATAATCATAACGTGTTTCTGCTTAGTTCTCTCTTATTCCATCACTAATTGAAATTGCATGAATAATTGTTCATATTTAAGCTTAGACTTCAAATAAGGTGATACGGAGAACAGTTAGAAACGATTTATAATTTTTTAAAGAATTTTTCCTGAAATTAACATTTAGATTATCGTTAAATCACGTTCCTCAAATACTCCTCCGAATTGGTTTCAGCTTATTTTTTTAAATTAGTGAATCTGAGTCTCCTTCCCCTGTATGTAACTCCTTATTACTCCACATGTCGGGGGCATCATCCTCATCTCAGCGAGTTCCATCCTGTCCCCGTGGGTTCGGAAAAATGATCGGTTCTCTGCCCATAGAACATCCCAGGCATCACTCCAGACTTGTATTCTTTCCCTCTCATCTTAGAATTCACCGTCGAAGAGTATAACACGCTCATAGTATATCCCCAGTTATCCCTCCGCATTGTATTCTCAATTGCATTTCCGGCTACATCCCTCTTTACTCTTGATTCAATATACGGAAAAACCGATCTCAAGTCTTTGGCAAAGATAGCCTTTCGGTCTCGAGTTTCATAAAGATGCCCTTCAACATTAAATCAATGTACTCTCCGTTTTTTCCCTCTGCTAATCCTCAGGCCCCTCCCTCCCAATAATTTCCTCCATTCTTCCAACTTCTCATTTATTTCTTCGCTAGTCTCTTCGCAGGTAACTTTGCCATCTGCAAACAGCATGCTCCACGGTGTACTGCCTCTCGCGTTATTCCTAACTTGCTCATCCATGAACAAATCAAAGAAGTATGGACTGAGAGCTGAATGTAGCACAACTACTACGGGAAACCCTTTGACCCTACTCATACCTTGTAACATTAGATAACAAATGATATTATTTTAAACTACAGTAATACAGAAATACATATACTGGGTTTTCCAAAATTCTCTTGTTGTATATTATCATCATCATTTTGTTTACTTAATTTTATCCTTAATAATTACTACTTACCTAACACTGCAGTAAATGCTCCTGTCTTGAGGCATACATTGTTTGGATCTGCTGGTGAAAGTCCTGAGGAGAAAATAGTAATGGTTAAGTTGGAATGTGAACACGATATATAGACTTATTATGAACGAGTTCCTATTTTCCTCTAGATTTGAAAATTTCAAACGAATATATCGTTAAATTGATAACGCTATTGGTTCAGGAAAAGACATCATTGTTTTCATCAAAAGGAAAGCTCGTTTTTCGCCTGAATTAGTTGCTTCCTAAATTTTTATCTTTAGTACCGGCCACGTTAAATTTAAATTTTTTTCCAATTTGATGGTCCCGAGTCATGCTACGTCTATCACTTGCTACGAAAGGATACCGTGGGTCCAGCGGGCAACTGGGTTCATGAGTGCTCAACCCGTCACTCATAAACCCAGCTGCCCATGTCATGGTCGATTCATAGCCAGTGAACCCCGCAAGTCACTCGAGAAAACTTTTCGAGTACGAGACGGAATCCGTTTGTAAATTTGCTTTTTGAAGAAGGCGGAAGTGACGTGAAATTTATGATCCAAAGTCGTGAATGGTAAGCAGGAAGGAAAAAAATGAGTGGCCGTAAAAAAACGGACAAGGTAAACCAACCAGAAGTTGTTCCTTTTTTTAAAGTCCCTTCCGCTGCTCATCGAAAGACTCTTTTCGATGATTTTTAGGTACTTTTCACTGTTTTTTATGTTCTTCCTGACTCACTGAACATTTTATTTTTAGATAATTTTCGCTTCTTTTGCGAAAATTTGTCCCCGTGACTTTTTTTGCGAACCTCTTTTATTTATTTATTTTTCATTGCAAAATCGGTGACCCGTAAACAGGAAGGGGTCCGGCTGAAAGCCTTAGAGTGAGATACGGGAAACCAAATGATTTTTTCTCTTTGCATAATAAGTCGTCACCCCATGAATTGGTTTATAGTTGAACACCAACAGTAACTTGATATTTACCTTATCACATTAATCCTTCATACTTCCTTGTCCTTTGCCTCTTTCATCACGTGCTTGTCATAATCAATTCCCCATCTCCCACGGAAGTATTTTCACTGGCGGGGCTATGGAAACGGAGGGAACAGCCTTGACGTCCTACAGCGGCCGGGGAACCAGGTGTAAATTATCACAACTTGGGAAATAATGAAAATCTCGGTATGAAGCGGACTGCCGCGGGGTGCGCAAACTCTTAACTAAGCCATGGAGAGCACTTCCTTTCTAGAGAAACAAGCAACGTTTCTCCTTCCCTCGTTCAAACCCTTGGAAGTAGCCAACTCTATTTGCCTCTTCGAATTACCTCTTCATCTAATCATTTTATCTTCATAATCATTAGGTAACCTATCACGTCCGAATTGCTTCTAATATCTTCTATTAAATTTTCCAGTTAATATCCATGGCAACAATGCCAACAAATATACATTCCAAATAAACAAGATGGCGTGTTTCAGGAATGGCCTTTTCTTTACGCATATTATTAAATTATAGACGGATGTGAAATAAAACTTAACTTAAACTTAAAAAAATCTTCCCAAATATTCGGTTTCCTTCTTTTAAATGTGAAATCAAAGCTCTTTTTCCATTGTTAAAATCTTTACTTTACTCCGTCGCAAATGCTCACAGTTATACTCATTGGCAACATTGTCAATAAATATAGGATTCTAAATAAACAAGATGGCGTGTTTCAGGAACGGCATTTTCAGTAAACACATTATACATCTCTATCTATATTTTTCTATATCTTCATCATCGCGCACCCCTTTGCCTTAATTTGATTCCGAGAAAGTTAATCCAATATATAGGATTTTATGAAAAGATTCCTGATGTCCGGGCGGATACCATTTGCTGACAATTGCCTCGTAGTGATATGATAGCCCATTGGGTAGGGTGTTTGATTTTTATAACCGAATGCTGCCAAGATGAGATCCTTGAGAGATATGTTGTAATGTGGATGGTAAAACTTTCTGTGGGACCGCAGGCGAAATGAGGATGAGAACTGCTAGAGTTGGTATCTGAACTCTTTCCTTTTCGATCAAATAGACCTTCGGGTTGTAGACTGTTTTTCGTGGTCTTTTCTGCTAATTGAAAACCTTCGGCGCTTGTTTTTTATAACGCTTAATTTATCATCTTTCTTCTTCCAATGGTCTTCTTCTTCTCTGACTAGTTTGTTAAATTTTACCGCTTGTTTGAGGGTGCCATCTTATGGTTTTGTTTTCAACGCTTTAAAAAAAAAAAGATCTGGGATATCTTTTTATTCCCTTACGGGTCAGAATCTTTGTCAGGCCTTTTTTCTTTCTTAAAAGCATAAGAATATCGTTCGAAAATTGCATAATCCCAATCCTTTCACCGTGTTACTGCGCATTGCGTTTCTTTTTAAATTTAGTATTGTTTATCTCCTTCTCGAAACCCTCGCAAAATTTCATGAATAGCAGTTCATATTCGTAACCTACTCTTTCTTTTTATTAGCTAGTTATCTACTTTCACCTCATAAGATTGCTTTAATCTGTATTTTTTTTACATAGATAGCATAACTTTCCTGTCATTTTTGCTTACAGTCAGCATGCAAAGAATTCCCCGTTCTTCGTAGCCATTTTCATGATTCCTCTTTTGTTGCCTCAGTAAGCAATCTGCCCTCATTTAAGCTATCTTCTTCGAAATTATGTCCGCTGCCACATACCCATGGTCGAGTAGGAATTACTCTGTAGATTTTGCTCAAAATTCTCCTCCTTCGGAACATTTCATTTTATTCATACCTAATATGCTTCCCCATTTCTACTTCAAGATTACTTAACCTTCCTCATGTCCAAGCCAGTCTGTCATTTTTATTGAAATCCTAAGCCGTTTAACACACCTGAGTGATGTGATATGCAGCATTATTCTCTGAGGGATATTTCCCTCGAGAAGATTACATGACGTCTTCGCTAATTGAGGAAGAATAATAGTACAGGAAAGCAATGATTGGGGGTCTGTTCCTCAGGATGATAATTCGGCATTTTCCGTTATCTTTTGTATCCAAGCACTGTAGCCACTTCAGTGAGCTTTATCGCGACGGCAGTGTGTGCCTCCGCCGGTCATTGAAGTCTCCACCTTCCCTCGTGTGGAAGGAGCCTGCTGCACCGCCTCCGGGATACTGGAGGGCTATCAAGGGGTCCGCAGCTTAACGTCCCATCCGACGGACGGCGTACTCACTCAAAGTGCCCTCCACAAAGCACCTCAAGTAGGGATCGAGATACCTCTGAAAGATATTCAACACCGCCGGGTTTTGAACCCGGGCCCTCTGGGTGGGAAGCCAGTACGTTAGCCACCGCACCATTTCGATCCCCTCGATAATGCTTACTTTTCATGCTTTTAGGCGGATAAGTATTTAAGCGCACACCTAAACTCATGAATTTTACTCGGAAATGCGATAGGAAAGTTCAACTAAAATAATTTTCTTATATCAGGCAGAAAAACATATTCCGGTAGAGAGTGCGATTAGATGGGAGAAAGGAGTGAAGGGCAGAAAGGTTGCAGAAGTATTATGTATTATCTCATAAACTCCTTGAAATGCACACGTATCAAACTCTGGTTCAATGGTCCACCTTGGACCATTGAACCAGAGTTTGATAAAACGTGGTCTGTTGTAGATACGGCCCAGATTAACAGGCGTCTTGATCGCAAGTGGTCAATTCATCCTGAGGTGTAGGCAATCAAAGTGCTCACTGAAACCTAAAGTTTTTGAGAAACATAAAAGAGTTTGGTTGGGATATGAAAAGATATTTTTAAGATGATTCAATAGTTCAAGATATAATAAGAATGCAATGAAATCAACTCGAAATAATTAAAATTAGTACGAAAGAATCCATGAGAGCCCGCCACATGACTGATGTTCTCTTTTTTTTGCCATCGGAGCACACGAAACCAAATTATGGAGGCCAAAAATGTCTATTGTGGCTGTGGCTATACAAATGCCTATATTTCTCATGGCACGATAATATTCTCCCAAAGTCTTAATCGCCAGTCCATGTACACGCTATCGCACCGCATTTTAAAGGCTGGATTAGAAATAGGTGAAGTTTAAGTACATTGCAACGACTTCTGAGTGTAAAAAAATCGTTCACCTTGACCGGTATTCGAACCCGGATCCCGCGATATCCGGCCGAGAGATTAGGCCAATTAAACTACAGCGTCTTTCAGTCCTCTTACCTTTGAGAGGACGCCTAGGACAGGGTTGGAATCCCGGTCAAGGTGAATGATTTTCACACTCTGAAATTGCTGCATTGTAATGCACATTTAACAGATGACTCCGTTAAAAAGTTACTGTCACGGCATCTCCCGCAGTTACTTAAAAGGTGAACTTAAGGTTAACTATGGAAAACATTAAATCCTGGGGCGATGGGTGACTTACGTGAACGTGCATCCGTAAGATATCGTTTAATTTTGTAATCATTATTGCTTGTCATGCATGTTGATAAACAGTGCTGACTTTCAGTGCGTTGGGGTCATTTGGATGCGAATGCCTTGCAAGGACTTACTGCCTTTGTCCCTTTTCCCACCGCCGCCCACGTGGCCCTCATCTCCGTCCTCCCCTTCTTGAAGTACCCTGAGGGACTGGAAGAGGCTCAGGTTCTCGGAGAGCGTGCCCTCTGGCGGGGAGGAGGGTGAAGAAGACGGCGAAGGCGGTTGGCCGGTGTGCGCGGCCAAAGCGGTCGTCGAGACGGTGGTCGTGGACGAGATCGTGGTCAGCACTTCCGTCCCCGAGGACCTCCTTCGTCGCCTGCTCGAGCCCTTGGCGTTCCTCCAGTGGCAGGGCTGGCTCTGCGGTGGACACCAAGAGTGAGTGAGTTATGTAATCAGTACATTACGAACATTTTTCATTGGAAAAACTTGATTCTAAGGTCACTTTTTTTTTAATCATTCCATTAATCTTGATTGATTTTACTCCAGAATTGTCGATATTTTCCGATTCAGAAAAAAATCCTGGTCAACGCCTTTCAATCTTTGCTATGATAAATTTTTGAAACACTATTCGATCAAGTTGATGAACATCACTGTGTTAAGATATTTTTGTGATAGCTAAAAAAATACATAAATATCTATGGCACATCAAGTGTTCTTACGAAGTAATAGGTTGATTTGACAATCGGCCATAATAGATACACCTGCGGAAAAACAAACTGTAGAAATAGAGGTTTCATTAGCTCTGTGCATGCTTCTCGGGCTTCCACCGCGTTCATTGAATTGGACTGAGAGGAGTTTCGCCAGCTGGCGGCTGGTCGAATGCTGGCGAAACGTTAGTCGGTCCAAGTGAAGAAGCGCGGTAAAAACTCGAGAAGCAAGCTCACCTGAACCTCGACGCGGAAACCTCCGAAAGAAGATAAAATTTCCATCTTGCGTGCTATGAGCTTGCCCAGTGTGTTTAGACGCAAGTCCAGAGCTTTTACACACGATCTGATTTTAATCATCTGAGACGAACGAGATCGAAAAAAAACAAAATGAACGGATTGGTAACGGGAAGGAGAAAAATAATAATTTATGTTTCGGGGAACTCGATTTTTTAAAAGTTTTAAACTTTCGTCTCCATTCAGGTCATTTTGAAGATGTATAATAAGTGAAGGAATTACGAAGCATGAATGAAAATTTTGAATTATCATTAAAATGCTGGAGTTGTGGTGGATGCTGCTACCCGCTGTATTTATTCTGTGAAAACCTTTTTGGTTGGCTGTTTACGTATATGTCTGCAGTTACGTAAATTAATCAAGTAAATGGAATTGACAGTCGACACTTCACGAATATGGCTTTACAGGGCGCTGTGACAAATTCCTTTATAATATCAACCAATTTACAAATACGACCAAAAATAACTGAAGGTTTAGATGAAATCAAAATTCAACGCCAATGCTTTTGAAATACACACATTCCAGTTTCAGGTAATCGCTTGATTCTTCTGATTAATAGCCGTATTTATGCCGCTGAATGTAGGCTGTAAGCTTAGATTCACTTGCAACATAATATTTTAGTCAATCCCTACTTTAAAATTCACCTTTAGATGATGAATTGAAGACGAATCATGAAGGATAATTGGCGAAAAAATCGCCCATATTCGTTTTTAAACTTTAAAGACTTTTGCAACTCTTAATGACCTTTATTAATTACCTTATCGAATAAATAAAATTACAGCGATGCCACGCCCTGGCAAGTGGCCTGGACAATTCCACTACTACGAGCAACAGAAGTATGGGCGTTGGAAAATGAAACCCCCATTGAGGTAGTAGAGGCCCTAGCGGCCATCATGGCCGCTCATCATGCAGTTAGTGTAGCAGAGCCGGACACGGCAATAAACATTTACACTGATAATATGGCTGTTTTGTATAGTTTCTCCCGAGGTAGGGGAGTTGTGTTTAATGACGAGAATGTAATTAAATTGTACATGTCTTTAATAAAAGAATTGTCACGCAATGTGACCTGGAGGTATGTCCCTTCCGAATTGAATCCGGCCGACCGTCCTTCTCGGACCGTCCTACCTCCCTATGCCCGCTCGGCCTCGGATTCGGGGTCCGGGTGGATATATAGGTAGGACGAAGCCTGAGTCGGGCAGTTGATCGAGATTCACATCGCGAAAAAATTACCTTATCGAAAAAATACTGTGGACTCCATAAAATACGTGTAATTTGGTAAGTTATATCTTTTGGTCCATAATATTATTCTAGGGAATGATAATTGAGGTGGTTTCCCGTTGCCTTCCTCAATAGTGTTTTTAACGTGACACCATCACTTACTGGCTGCCCCACTGGGGTCAGACGCCATTGCAGCCGCCTCACTGAGGAACATACGCTGCGTGGACTACCTTTCGTCTGGCTCCTAACCTTCGACCTATCTGGCATGGGTGACCCTACCAGGAGCAATAATTATTACTCCCGCCAGCACAGTAGTAGGGACGTAAGGAGAAGAATTGCGCTAGGCAAAGAGTCTTTCACAAGGAGGAGGGAGTTGATGACGGGGACTTTGAGTAAGGATGTTAGGATGTTAAGAAAAGACTCGTAAAAACTTTGATATGGAGCGGAGCTATGTACGGTGCGGAAACGTGGTCATTGAAGCAGGAGGATAGACGTAGACTGGAGGCTTTTGAAATGTGGGTGTGGAGAAGAATGGAGAAGGTGAAATGGACAGAGAAGAAAACAAATGAGGAAGTACTTGGTATGGTGGGAGAAGAGAGGGGTTTGTTGGGAGAAATCCTGTGGAGGCAGGAAAAGTGGATGAAGGGGGTATTAACCGGCAGTGGGATGTTGAAGACTGTGATAGAGGGTAGAATGTTGGGCAAAAGAGGAAAGGGAAGGAACAGGATAGGGATGTTGGACGGGATGAAGGGAGGAAGAAAGTACTCAGAGATGAAGAGGGACCTGATATAGAGTAGGATGATGGATTTTGTGTTTTGTTAGGAGTAATAAAATATTTGTTTGGTAGTTGTGTCCATCCAAAAACCTACCTTAACCGGTAGATTACCTTAAAAAAAAATCTTTTGGTAAGTTTATCTTTTCTTTTTGTCAGTCATATGCTATCAAGTGGACACAACTCAATTAAACATTTAGATGAGTGCACATGAAAGACAGAAAAAAATTAAACGACGCATAAATATCAATGAAAATTAATTTATATATGATGGAACATTAATGAGAAGGCAAAAAAACCCAACTTAATGAGAATGGAGCCATGTGAGCTATCCAGATTCAAGTGTGCGAATGAACTTTCCCACCAGAAGGAAAAATTTCTTTCATTTTGGCGTCGCAGTAATGACCTCATCGGCGAGGCTAGGGTCGGCGTCGTCCCTCGGGACCCCCAATCGGGACCCCCCCGTTGGGACCCCCTGCCCTTACCGGACACCTTCCGTGACACATTCGGACGTCGCATTCGATGTAGAGTGCAGGGCTGCCGGTGAATCGGAATGTCTTCATGTAGGCGAACACTTGCGTCTCGAACACTCCTCCCTCGGACCATGAGCCCCGGAAGCGACTGATGAGTTTCTCGTCAACTGGGCATCTGGAGGGAAAAGGGAGGAATAGACGCTATTAATTCTGTACGTGAGTAAAAGGGCCGGGCGACCGCGGGGGCATTGGCGGAAGTCACGCCCCTCGGTATCCGGGTCAATCGACGGAAAATGGTGCGTGCCTTTGCAAACCATTGGACGGCAACTAGTCGATCGAATCCTCGTCGATGGCCTCGTGAGGGCATATCGTATTTACGCAACTCTCCAACTCTAGAGGAAATTCATTTATTTGTTTGACGCTTTGCTCTTGCGCTTCATTTCAATTAGTAATTACTCATCGACCATATTTTTATTTTTATTATTAAAACTAACAGGTACATATAAACATTGTCAGGACGCACACAAGTCCCACGTATTACAATCAAACTTGCCTCGGAAAAATAACATGACATCTCAAAACCAATCAATATCACAAAAGATAATAAATAAAATCAGTCAGTAAAAAAATACACCTAAAGCAAACTTCCAAACACAAATCTCTAGCACAAACAAAATAGAAAATCCACACCTCATCAACATCAGTTTCCCAATCGACAAGAGAAATATCAAAACTAAGCTGTTACATTCAATTTTACACAACGCACCCATCAAATTATTATATAAATTGTTTACATATTTTCTTAAAAGTATTTACCCTGTTAGGAAAGGGCTAGAATAGTTTTGCTCGAATGTGTTGGCCAAGAGACGAGATCTGAGAAGTAGACTGGATTTTGCACGCCACGGTGCACCACCCATTTATGAGGAACCGTTGACCAATGATCGGCGTTTCCACACCTTCGTCCCTATTCCTTTCTTTTTTTGCAAAATCAATCACTCTACTCATCACGATGGAATTTAATGAAAAATTAATTTTTCGCGAAGAAGGTTTTAACACCATAATAAAGTATGATATCTCAACGTTCATGATTTTGAAGGCCAAGGTAACAGAGAATGATTTTCATTTATCAGCAATGCATTTATCGTGTGCACATGACGAAGAATTCTAACACAGTAGGTAATGGAAAGTTCGAATACCTAAGAGGAAAATTTGATTGAGATGAGAGCAACAAGTGTTGCATAGGACTGAGGCCTACGTAACTATGACTACCTCTCGTATAACAGTGTGACCCAAGGCATCAGTTTTCTAGTTAGTCCCATGGCCGTTTTCTTAGGGTCTGTGAGTGCATCCACGAAGCCATTAGCTAAAATGGACGAATAGGGACTTAGGTGTTTAATCATAAAACTTTACTACTTGGTTTTTTCCTTAAGCACTTTTGTTTATTAGTATTCGGTCAACTTTCGCTGTAGACCAAAAACTATCTCGAAATCGTATATTAGATGAATGACGCCAGAAAACTAAAGTTATATTCGTTGCGAGTGTAAAATTGGCGTAACTTACGTCTGGACGATATTAAGAGACATTGGAAAGAACAATGCGGCAATGTGATTTTCACACATTTAAAAAGAAAATGATTATTTCTTTCCCAATATTAAGAACTCTGTCGCAGGCCATCTATTTGGAGTAATAGTATACTGTCAATTACGAAGGGTGCATCACGTCACATATTTTCGTAGTAAAACTCTTTCCAAGAAAAAAGACGACGGAAGCTTGTCAATCCTGGGTTAAAAATAATCCATAAAGAACGCCATTTCAACCTCTTGGTTTCTTTACCGTAATGGCGTTGGTGTACGATGAATGAAACACTTAAATGCAATATGCGTGCTCCAGCGTGCTCGATCCTATCGAATCTGTTTTTTGATTGGCACCTCTGGCGTATCAAAACCTCCGTTTATGTCAAAGGTCGAGGCTTTAAGCAAGTCATGCACTTTGTTTTTAATACTGGTCGGCCTCTTCAGCCAAAAAAAAACCAGGAAGCACCCTCTCTTATTTTAATCAATATATTTTCATAAATCATCTTATACTAAATATACCTTGTCTTCGTAAATATATGTACAAGGTATACAAGTTTCATATACGTATGATTTTAAAGATTCACGTATTTCAGGCGTCGAGACCGAATAAAGTTTCTGGTGCTTAAAGCGTTCGCGTATAGAAGGGAGTCTACTGCACTAATTATAACAGAGCTAATTAATTTTTATAGCTAAATATATTCCCCTGTTATCGGGAAATATTACACTCACTTCCTGCTTAAATCCACATCAACATGCGTTCACCGAACCAGGTTCAAGATAGAGGTGAACATAATCTCACATTAACCATCTACGATTAAGGGATTTACCATACAAATCTGATATCCAAGGGATAATAAGAAAACGAGGATATGAAAAGAGAGGGGGTATAACTAGGATAACTAGGATTATTGTCTTAACGAAAGACGCGGCATTGGAGAAGTTTAATGATTCCAAGATCTCGTCTTTCGCGGATAAAGCAACTGACATACGATTTATTGAGTACCCTTTTCAATTATGACATTACAGTAATTGGGAAATAGTTGTTCAACCTCCACGTTAAGTCAAATTATTCTCTCCTACCATATTCCCGCCAATATTTCTATGTTCACCACTACAAGTGCGAAGACAGAAGGTGAGGGTGTTTATGTAGTTGGTATTTTAAATGAAGACATTAATTAGATTATTGAATAACTAATCACCTTTTACGATTAATATAAAATAGCAAATTTTCCATCCGGATATTTTCATACCACCTTCACGAAATCTAAATTTTTCTATTTGACCCCGAAATAGTAATATTCTTCCATTCATTTATTGGGTTTACCCTACTTAAAAAAAACATGATGGGGGAATTTTAATTTTTTGTCGGAAGCTTTGGATTTGTCCCCAAGGGATCCGATTGCAAATTTAAAAATATATTTAGTGTTTTTTGAGCACTACTTACCCATACTGGTCGATTAGTTGAATCTTCTTGTTGGCTCCGTTGTGTGCAAAGCAGTCATTTACAACGAGGTCGAATCCATCTTTACGTGGACGGAAAAAGGGAAAAAAATAAGAATCAAAGGTGGATTTATGCTAATTTAAAACTAAGAGAATAGGTATATTGATATGTAAAAAGAAGAATCAGGGAGATAATAAATAAGAGAAAAATCAAAGAGTATTGATAATAATAATGCATTATAAGTTATTTCATTGTTATCTTTTTAAGATTTCCAATGAAATACTAGATTCTAAGAAAGCACAGGGATTTATATGATCGCACTAGGGCAAAAATTAATATTTCAAACAATATCTGTTGAATAGACAAAAATAAATCAATAAATATATTGAGTGCTCTCAGTACATAGTATACCGCTTTGGACTCAACTTGAAGGCTTCATTTTCAATTCTGAAACTAGGCCAGAGGTTGGCGGAACAGCGTCGGACCTCGCTGAAGAGTAACTTGGGGATTAATATTTGTACGAGTTGAAAGGAATTTATAAAGCTGCGGTCAACATTCGATATAACTATTTCAAATTTATAAATAAGTTTGTTCCGCATTTTGGATAGTGAACATCAAACTCTACGAAGGAAATGAAATAGTCCTCTCGGTATTGATCTATCAGAATTCACGTAATGCGATTGCCATTCGCCGACGTATGATCGTTGGAAAATTCACGGATGAAAGCACTACAGAAGTGCTTGTAAAGGTTTGTACAGTGAATAATACTCATAGGCATTAAATAATTTCTACGTGCTTTAAAACCTGAATTGATGATACATTATTTTTTCTAATTTATATTGCCGCTCTCGTCATTTCATTGCCAGGGATTTTTTTTAACGTCCGCGAATCCAATCCTTCAAAGAACAAATATATTCTTCTAAGCTTTTCTCACTGCATACACAAAAGAATGCAGGCTTCTTCTGTCTGCAGAGGAAGGTGGTTTTATAACCGAAAATGTTGGAATACGTGCGAGGGTTCTTTTTTCTGTTTTTCTATATTTTTGTTGTATATATACATTGAAACGCGAAATCCCGCCAAACGGCGAACAAATACTCATTTATATAGAAACAGATATAAAGAAAAGGAACACACATAAAGTTCGTCCTTTATGTGTGTTCCTTTTCCTTATATCTGTTTCTATATAAATGAGTATATATATATATATATATATATATATATATATATATATAACGATTGTACGGAAAAACTCACACGAGCGGCATAATAATAGGCTGATACAATATAACACAAATAGAAAAGAATAGCGACATTTAAAAGAACACTCACACGGTAAATTGTTCGAGCTTTCGGCCCTCTCAGAGGCCTTGAAAGTTCTTGAGGCACTGAAAAGTGAAAGAGTCTCACTTGAAGAAGGCCTCTGAGAGGGCCGAAAGCTCGAACAATTTACCGTGTGAGTGTTCTTTTAAATGTTGCTATTCTTTTCTATTTGTGTTATATTGTGTCAGCCCATTATATATATATATATATATATATATATATATATATATATATATATATATATATATATATATATATATACATACACACACACAGGTGTGTGTGTGTGTGCATGTGTGTGCGTGTATGCTGCTGCTTCGGTGGTCATGCCGCCATGAGTGTCATTTAACATGCTAATTTTGATGCATAGTAGTAATTGGTGTCTTTGGTATCAAGGCAATAAGCAGGCCATTTAAAATTTTAAAACATGCTGAAGTCCTTGAATTCCTTGCAATGCACCTTCGATAATTTAAAATCATGGCGCTTGCATATAGCAAGCAGGTAGTGCTCAATGAATATAAAAAATTGCAAATGAAGGCAGGCGGAGATTAGCATATTTGAGAGAGAGAGAGAGATAGAGAGAGGGGAGCCTTCCAAACGGTCCCACCAAATGGTGCCTTAATAACCGGCCGTTGTGCATCGTATGGTGCCTGACTACCTATTGTCTGAAAGTTCACTATTCATGGAGAATATTTGATAACAGGTTCGTTTGGTTGGCATTAGCATATCGCATTGCTCGACGTAATACGGGTGACGTCGACGGGATCAACACGGGATCTCCATAGTGACCGGCCATTTGAAAACGACATAACGTCCTCAAAATTCGCGTCTGGACGCATTTTCAGCAAAATGTGGAGGGATACAATGAGAGAAATGGCAAAATAAGGCTATTTCACCTTCTTTCCGCCGAAGGGAAAGCTTTAAGCCTCGAAATTGATTATTTTGTACACTAATGAGCGACAAGAAAATGGTTTTACACGAGATGGAAAACTATTTCACACGCTAATCAAATGGGAGAACTTCTACATTGGTTCCGCCGTACCCACAACTTCTGAGAATTATAAAATCCATTAAAAATCTCTCATCTATGAACATTTAGAATAGAAAACGTGAACTGGTACAATCTCCATATATTTTCGCTGATTCACTTCAATTGAGTTTATACATTGTTTTAAATTGACTTCAATGTTAATCAAATAGGAAGAAATAGATTTTTGCTAATACATTCTCCCTCAAACTCGGGACACGAGCATGAGAGCGAATTTTTCCCGTATGTTTTTCAAAGGGGTCTGCAAGGTCTAAAAAATTTTCAGACCATCCTGACAGTTTTCTCAGGGAATTGGCATACTACATATATTGACACAATTGCTGAAGTTTTCCATTATTAGTTAAGAGCATTGTAGAATAAATGAGATAGGTACGAAGTTAAAATTAATTGCAAGGAAGCAAAGGTAATGAGATTTTCAAGAAATTGGGAGGCTTAAATAAATAAACTTTAATTTGAGTCCCATAAACAAGGAGTGGTAAACGGTTCACGTGTTTAGGGAGTGTTTTGGAGGTTATTATGATGGAGGGTGGGGACATCAAAAGAAGAACTGAATTAGATAAAGAACTGATTACATGAAGGCAGGAGTCAATGGCGGGGCACATTTTGTAAAAAGAAAGCCAAAGAAAGCCAAGAAGAAAGCATAGAAAACTTAAATATGGAGCGTAGTTCCTTATGGTTCATAAACTTGGCCTTCTGGGCGAGAGGGTAAGCGTGGATCGGAAACCTTTTGAGATGTGGGTTTGGAGAAGGATGGAAAAAATAAAATGCACGGAAAGCAAAGTAAACGATTAAGTTTTAAGGCGTGGTAGGGGAAGAGAGGAGGTATTTTTGGATGTAATTAAGGGCGGTAGAAATTATTAAGAGCTAAAGAATGAGTTTGATTAATATGTAATACGGAGTGTAAGGATATTTGTGTCATATTAATTGAGGGCTTTGCGAAGTGTGTAGTGCCAGGGTTCATTAAAATTCTGCCCAAATCCACTGGATTACTGCTAATAAATAATTGTCGAAATCATTAATATCGTCTTCGCGTACCCCTTGGACTTAGCATCATACGAGGGTCATCCGGAAAGTAGTACCCGTTCGTGCCGCATGAAGTGCTGACGACGCGAGTAGCCGCTGGACGAGGTCAGATAGCTTCAGTGGCTTGTCTGCCTTCTCTGAGCCAAGTTGCGTGACGCTAGCATTGCCTGTGTTGTTTCTGTGATTGTTTACAATGTTTAAAAAAATTGAGAACGCCGCCAGTTGTGAAGTGAGGGCAGTGATTAAATTCCTCAATGCAAGAAACGTTCGCCCATGTGATATTCATCGCCAATTAAAGGAGGTGTATGGAGACAATGTAATGGACGAGTCGTCTGTTCGGCGGTGGTGTCGCAACTTCAACATGGGGAGGGGGAACACACACGACGATGAGCGTTCGGGGAGACCGTCTGTCATTACAGACCAACTGGTGAGCTCAGTTGACGAATTCGTGAGGAACGATCGGCGCGTCACAATTGATGACATCTGTGAGCATTTTCCCAATGTTTCTCGAACAATTGTTCATGAAATTGTTAAACACCATCTGCATTATGCAAAAATTTGTGCAAGATGGGTCCCTCGCGTATCTCAATGAGCTGGCGGCGAAGGACTATGCAGCAGGAATACAGAAACTTGTCACACGTTATGACAAATGCCTTAATTTGCTTGGAGATTATGTTGAGAAGTAGTTTAAAGTATCCTCTTTCAAATAAAATTTTTTATGTTTGTTAATATTTACTTTTGTGTCTTTATTTCACGAACGGGTACTACTTTCCGGATGACCCTCGTATCAATAAAACGGTTTCACTTGTAATTTTCACGTTTTAATATTTGAACCCTGTGTACCCTGCACGAACAATATTTCATCGGCAAAATGTGGTATCGATTTGTTGATAATCAATTATAACTTCAAAGTACGTTAATTGTTCCGCAATTACGTTACGTGAATTCTTCGGCGGTAACTTCGTCGGCAATCACGTTACATTACTGGCCGGCATTAAAGACGTTACGTTGATTCATCGCCAAAATGTGGTATCGATTTGGTGATAATCAATTATAAACTCTAAGTCACTTTTGTTTAATTAAACTCATTGAAGACTAGGATGATGATGATAGGACTAGGACATTAAAAACTACTGGGATGACAACGATGAAAGTTGATCGGGGTCAAATGAGGGATTCCCTCGATCGGTTCAAGAGGAGGGGGAAGTCAACCGAAGAGGAGACTCACCGTATTTGCTGCGCATGTAGATGAGGAGTGTCAGCGGGTCGCCGACTCGCACGGGGCCGCCCACGCGTGCCCCAGACGTGCCGTAGCCGTGACGGATCTCCATGTAGCACTCGGGAGGGGAGAGCGTGAAGACCACGGGGTTGCCGGTGGCCACCCTGTGGATCAAGGCCATCGGAGAGACGATTGTTATTATAGTACGTAACATACATCCAGTGTTTAATCACCGGAAGGCCGGCGGACATTTGCACCGTTTAAGACAAATGGTGAAATACGAATAATATAATCTACTTGAAAACGGATGTTTTCTTCAAAGCATTATCACCGTAAACAACTGTCAACACATCAGTGATTTCTTGATAACTTTCACCGCACTTCATCAAAAAACTTGATGTTGATTCGTTGCGCCGTGATTTCGTCAATTTCCATTTCCGACAAACAGAAATCACAAGGACTACAGAAACTAAAATAACTGGCACATTACGCACAGCTCGAAGATCCGCCAAGCACAGACAACTCATTGGGTCTCAGGCAACTAGCGCCGCTAGTGGGTGGGGCTATAGTCCGCATCATGGCCGCCAGATTGCCCCAGTTCGCGTATTTATTGGGCAGACTACGTAAGAGAGAGAGAACTGGGTTTTTTGGGGGGAGAACGGGGTGGGGTTACTAGCTGGAAAGTCCCGGTTTTAAATCCCAAGTGAATCTTATCTAAAATTCCAAGATGTCCGATTTTATGGTGACTATAATTTGGCGGGAAACCGAAGGATGGCAAAGAGTGAAAATCTATGAATGCATGATGCCGGGAAACCTATTTCCAAACAAGCGTTAATTGCACCCACTGTAAAAGTTCTTTTGCGTGCGAAAAAGGAATAAATTAAAATGAACCGCAACCACTCATACGACATAAGAAAGTCTTACATATTTCACCGTATCCTTGGAAAAAAGGCTGGAGATGGTCAAGTAGAAGAAATAATGAAGAAGCCCGATAATTATAGGTTTGTTCTTAAATATTCACCAGGCCAAGGCTATGAAATGGGCAAAAATATGTATGCTGCTGGAATGTATACATATATAATGGCGTGAAACCGCGGCATGTCCCGCAAAAGGGTTTAACAAAATTCCCGTGCACTTATTGTAATTATTTTAAAATCCAAGACAGTTTTGAAAGTTAATTGCGCCCGGAAGTGGATATTCTCTCTTTCTCTCGATTCCAAGAAAAAGGTGTTTCCTGCGACCTGGAAGTAGAAATGGTGGAAAGTTCCTTGTTCAAAGGTCTTCATATTTTTTAAAAAATAAAATACTTGAGGATCTTAACTTAGCTTAACTGGCTAATGCACTCGGCCGAACATCGGGGTTCGAACTCCGGTCAAGGCGAATGATTTCTACACTCTGATATCGTTGCATTGAAATGTATAATAGCGGATGACTCCGTTGAAAGTTACTGTTTCGGCATCTCCCGCAGTTTCTTGGAATTTACTTGAGGGATTGTCAATAAAAACAATACTCGTGGTAGTGGTTCGAAAAACCAAAAGCAATTCATTCAGGAAGTATTCCTCTCTCTCTCTCACTCTTTCTGTTCCAGACCCTTCCAAGTGCCCCTCTTCCTGCTCCCCCCTCAGATTTCGCTCATTCATTCCAATTACGCCTAATAGTTCCCTGCTGTGCGGAGACTTCGGGACCGGAACGAGAGCGTCACCGATTGCTCCCCCTCGAACCTTTCGTTCCTGACTTGAACTTCACGGGCGAGGCAGTAATCGAGGGTGGATGCCATTAGAAGAAATTTCATTACGCAACGTTTCGCAATGGCATCGATGACAACTCTTAGGAAAGGGTGCTTTTCCTAATTCTCGTTATGCTTCTTTACCAACAGTGCTCCTGAGTGATTTCTCCTTATTTCTCCCATCGGGCGAATTTCAAGGATTCGGAATGGTTTCACCCTTCAAACGGATGCGTTGCGGTCGTAGGCCTCCTTCGGAATGCACTTTTATGCCGCGGTGCAAGCTTCTTTGATCCCGTCCCGAATTGCTTGCCTTTTAGGAGTGTTTTGAGACGTGGAAACAAGAGAAAGTCGGGGGAGCCACGTCCGGACTGTACGGGCTGCTGGGGGATCGTTGTCACCCCTGCTTTGACCTAACTTGGAACATAATACTAACCAGCCTTCTAGTTAGTTGATTATTGTGCTGGCAGTGGATTCTGATGCAGTTTCCCTCTTGGCCTCTGAGCACAATACCTACGATTGCGTGTCTTCAAATTCAACCTGTCGCATGAATAATTATCGAAATGCGGCAAGTGTCACTTAAAGGGGCAAGGACTGATGAGGGGCGGAACAACTCTACGAACAATCATTAGAAAATTAACTGAATCAGCTGCTTTTCTTTCTAGCAATTGCAATAAAACGTACCCTGAAAAATTAGTGACACAAGGGTGACAGAATGTACGAGGGTTACACAGCGTGCCGTTATCGAATTTTTAACTGCTGAAAAAGTTACTCCTACTGAGATTCATCGTCTTGTAAAGGCTGTTTATGGTGACGATGCTGTTGATAGGTCTACTATAAATCGATGAGTAGTAAAATTTCGTGGTTGAGAGCTTGGAAAAGCCATAATCGTTGATGAAACACGCAGCGGACGTCCAACCACTGCCACATACGATAAATATCGCAAACTCGTCGAAGATTTGATTCAAAACGAATCAGTCACAAGCGTATTGGAATGCCCAAGGAACGTGTCGGCTTCATTATTGAACAATTGGGATACCGTAAAGTCTGTGCTCGCGCGCAAGTTGAGAGGCTCTCCGAAACCTGAATTTTTAACTGATTCCACACACCCCTAATTCCCCCGATCTTGCGCCTTGCGATTTTCATTTTTTTCTTTAACTCAAGAGAAATCTCAAGGGTAATCATTACACCTCGGAAGATGAGGTGAAGGCAGCCGTCAAGTCCTGCATTCGAGAAACGTCACGTTGACATAGCACAAGAACACGTCTCTATACTTCCGCTTCTCAAAACTGAACACCTCACTGGATGAATGTAACAACCTCAAATCTACACATGCGTGTTGAGGGGGAATGATACTTCCTCATGTCACCAGGAGCGCTTCTGAAGGTCATTTTGTTTGTGGTCTACAAGAATGTGTGCATTAGTTTTCAGCCTACCCTCGCATATATTCTTTAATCAGAACGAGATTTTATTACCCATTAACCTGAGGGATCTCAAACAAATTTTAGCAGCACCTACAACGATTTCAAGCGGAAGCAAAGAAGAATAAAGAAAATGTGAACAGCTTGGCTTTGGCGTGGCGGGAGCTCCAAATGATGCATGTAGTGATTTCAAACGTACTAAATGCACGCATAAGAAACATTCACAGCCTGAAAATTAGAATCGCCCAATGCGGAAATACGCCTATATTTCCTCCTTCGGTTCAACCGAAGAGTTGTCATAAAATATTTTCACAGCAAGCTCAGGTGGATAGCTATGTTTTAGCCCAATGCTTTTCATGTTTTTCCCGTGGACTGGTTTTTACGCTGCGCTCGATGTAAGCTTCCTTATGCCACCATCGATTTCGCTATGATTTCACTTCTATGCATGCTAGAAAAAGGGCACTCGGCGAAATGGGGGGATGCAATAGCAAATGGGAGAGCGGGGTTTATGATCGCCAATTAAGACCGAGCGATTGTTATTTCCCTGGTTTAAGCAGTGGCGCGTTTCGGGTATTGGAAAGGGGGGGTGGAGGAGGAGTGCGGGAGAGATCATGGGCGTGTCAGGAACTCTTCCAATTGAAGAAACACTTCACTTTGGGTCAACGGCGATGACTCTTTTCCGCACTGGGAACTCATCTCCAGGGATAAAATTGCACTCTAATAACTTTTCTTTTTCTTTCTTGACATAGTATATTTGCCTTCTACACATACACACACACGCACACACACATGAAAAATGTGTGTGTGTGCATGTGTGTATGTATATATACATACACACACATATATGCACCCTATGTACACTTCCATTTTTTTTTCATCTTGATTAGTTTTTAAAATAAAGCGCAATTTGAGATATCCGTGTAAAGACTGCGAGATTAAGTAGTATATTCACCGAATTTAAAAATACAATATTGATAAATTTAATTTACTTGAAATTAAAATCGGATCCTAACGATGAAAAGCCTTATAAAATTATTATAAAATTAAAGCCTTATAATTTAAGTATCGCGATTATGCAAAATGCATTGATAGTTGTTCCCTCCAATTCACTGCCAAGTCACACTCATTTAGACGCTGTGCTTGATTTGTTTGAGTGCTCGCTCTGAGAGGGATTTCAGTTCACCTTTGTGGGTCCGTATTTCAGCCAAAATATCACACTAGGTGACCGCGGATACGAATATCACCGCGGGAATCAATCATTTCCGTAAAAAATTATGTTAACGGAGCAATATAATTTGTATCTCTTTTGTTCTAATTAGGATATAAAAACCCATAATCTTCGGAGCATCTAAAAGGTAACTCCACTAGTTTAAAAGCAAACATCACTCTATGCTGCAATATTCAAATTGTTTACCATGGATACGTATCTACAAATCGAACAAAAAAGAGCCATTATGAGTACTTACGGGCTCCTATTAAAGTATCTTTTTTACAATTTTTTATGGTTTAAACCGCGATGTTACGTAGAATGGATGGACGTTTGATTGGAGATAAAGGTGGACCTAAAGGTTCATCTTCGACCTCGCTTTCTCATTAGGCCTCAGGTTACCATGACTGGGTTCGCAAGCCATCTTCGAAACAGAAAATCAGTGAATTAGCTCTCACTGGCGTCGTAAAATACCCAATTGATACGTTGGCTCGCCAGGCTTTATTACGTATGATCATCCAACAATGACGGAGAGTTTTCCTTCGCGTTTTTTACCACCCAAAAAAACTCCCAGTCAGTGGATTTCCAAGATTCACCTTCGTTGGAAAGTTTCGGCATACAATCAAAGGTCACGGATATACTCTCAACACAAGGTCACAAAAATAATGTGTGTAAATCATACTCGGAGAGACCAAGTGATGCCATTTTTTTGTGTATTTTTCTTTCGACGAACTTTTTTTTTCAAGTTTTCGATAAAGTTTCATCCCGAGAGACTTCCGGAAAAAATGGCCTCCTGCTCCCCCAATGGCCATCTTTTGGATTGGGTGGATGAGCATAGAGCTTGTAGTACTTACTCCACGTCCAGGAACGGGAAGGTGACAGTCTTCCAGAAATCGTATCCGTATTCACAGGTAACCTTGAAGTGTTCGTCCCATTCTTCTTCAATCACGGAGTTGTACTGGACGGTTACTGTGTTCCACATGTAGTTTTTCTGCACAAAGAAACAAAAAAAACGATGGAAGGTCATTAGTGTGCTCATTGAAAAGAAAGGAAATAGATTCTGTTACTTGTTAATACAATGCGCCTGATGAAGGTACTGCTGTTGTTTGTTGGCCGCGAACTTGACAAGTGACGGACTGACCCGCGCACTGGTCACAAATGCGCTGTTGGAAAACCTCAAATTGCAGAGAAAGCTTAAGCCATAATTATGTCCTTTAATGGCTTACTTAAACAGTGAAAAAATGTTAATTGCCACACTTACGAGATTAATTTTCTCAATAGGAGTTAAGAATTAATCGCCCCACAAAAAATAAAATATTTTGTTGTATGTAAAAAAAACAAATACATATTTTGTTGTTCGAAATGTCCCAACTCTGCCTCTAAACATTTCAGCTTTCATATCATTTCCATGATATGTTCTTTCTGTTTCCAAAAATTTCAAATTGTCGGAGAATTCACGAGAATGACTCAAATTTCTGTGAATTTAACGTGCCTTGTATTTTAACACTGTTTGTCTTTTTGATGTGTTCATCGAATGCTACAAAGAGCACTCAATGTGCAGGAAAAATGCCGTTACGAAACACGCCATATTGTTTGTTTGGAATTGACGCCGTTGCCATGGGAGCAATAACAAACAAGGGAAAAACGAAAGGTTTTGAATTGATGGAGAAAAGGCTGTTATTCCATAAACGAAAGAAAGAAGCAGAATGGACATTGTGGGGCCCTCGAGCGAGAAGAAACCCAGGATCTATGAGGCGGAAGCAGCCCTCATGGTATGCACTCCCAGAGCATTATTATGAAAGTATATCATGAAATTAATGCGCATGATTTTATTGTGGCGCGACTATCAATGGAAGTGCGGTAAAACCCGTCGGGAAATGTGGTGGAGGGTCTGCCCTTCCAGCGCAGTTGGTCGCCAGTTTGCTCCGAGCAGTCTGAGAGGTATATTATGAAAGTACTCTTACTCATCTTCAGGTGGAGTATTCATGAAAATGATGCAAGTATGAAAATTAGAAATATATGCCTTATGCGTTCTATAAATGTCTTCTTGAACGATCTTGAAATGTCCTTCGGTTGTGATGCAACTCTTTCTGAACACTAAGAATGGTTGTCATATCGTCAATATCCTGTTTGTTCTAATTGTCCCAAATAATAATTCCGCTACGGTACTGTATTTTCCTTGGAACATACCAATAACAATAAATTAACATGTCTGGCACATATAAGAATCAGTTCCGAACATTTTTTGGCACAAAGCCACGGAATATCGCTCATTTACGCTCCAAAGACTGAATCATTTCAATCAATCAACGTTCCAGTTCATGTCAAATTTTCCTTTGGTCGCAACAGATACGAGTGTCAATTGAGGCGAAAATGAAGTTAAATTTGTTCAAAATGCGCTACTACTCAAAAGTTACAGAGAAATATTTCGGCGGACATACTTGCAAGTGTCGTGAATAAATAATAGTCAGCACCAAAATATTGTATTTATTGGCCTAAATACGAGATACAGTTTTCATCGATTCGAGTGTCTTTAAAGTGAGAATTGTCGTCGATTCAATTCCGTGGGAACTGATATATTGTTTTCTAGCATAAACCGGTATGTATACTTCATTTTGTTTGGAAGATATCCCAATTGTTATCCACATTTTAATTAGAAGCGTTAAAATTGTTATTTTATCTTTTTTTTACAAGCTTCAGGCTTTTTCACTCGTGGGAATACATATATGATGGCAATATGTTCGTTTTCTCGTACATTTTCCTCCAACGAAAACACGGAATGTTGGGAGAGTTTTAACAACATTATCATTATTTATATCAAATAGAGAAGTCAAACGAAGTAGTTTTAGTAGTAAGTCGCATTCCATTGCGTTAATGCTTGCATAGTTTAACAAAATTAAATGGATAAAATCCTTCAAGTGCGAAACTGGGATTCTCTGCTAGGCAATCATAAAATATCGTGTGAAATGTCAGGGAGAGAGGTGGGGTGTGTGGGGGGGCCCTGAACGTCATCTGACAAGTGTGTGGACAAGGGAGTTTGGCTTGGAAGTGCCACGATGGCCAGAGGAATAAAAGAGGAATGGGGTTAAGGAGGCAGGAAGAGTGTGAGGGTTCGGGGGGTGGGATGTGAGTGGGAGATTGGGGCGTGGTCAGCAGGTCCCCTTCGCTCCGATCAGACCCAAGCCCTAACGTCTTTAATAGGCTCTTTAAGTGGAGGTAAAGATGTTTTAAAGCTAGCCTATTTCAGTTACTATTCTTCCGTCCCGCTCTACACAGTCAGTTCAGTCCTTAATAGCGACGAGTATTGGACTCTAGCTTAATAGCTTTTCAAAATCTTCCCCAATTTCAAAGTTATGTACTTACGACAAGTCACACAATAGACTTTTTAGCAGAGCATCAATGGAATACCGGTACAAATGTAATAAAATCGCGTACCTTGGAATGTCCCCGATTTTGATTATGAGCTCTTCAATCCTTACAATAGCTGCCACAGCTTATACAGACGTTAGTACCCAAAGAAAGTGACGTTAAAAACATCAAACTCTTCTAGCTCAGGGTAATTTGCATGCATGAATGGCTTTATCTTCCATTTCATAGTACTCTGTCCTTACATGGTTGGTGGAAAAAAAATGTAGAATGATTTTTTTCGGCCGACGTGGACGGCTGGAGTGGGGCGATTTGTGGCGGGATAGGTGGTGGTGGAAGGCCTTGGGAAATCAACGCGACACGCGTAAGTTGCTTGTGGGCCGTTACAGTGTTCTCATCACTAAAAAAACCGGACCCATGTTCGAGGGTCGCGTCACGAGTCCACGATGCTACGTTCCATGGAGCTACGATTCGCGATAAAATTCTGCATTAAGCTTGGAAAATCGGGTTCGGGAGATACAGCAATGTCCCGAGGAACGGTTTCCTGCTTGCACGAGATGTCCCGGGTATGCAGAGAGGAGGTTGACGATGAGGAATGCCCTGGACATCCATCAACAACAGAGTGCGATAAATATGTCGAAAAAGTGAGACACTTGCTCAATTCTGACTGACCCTCAAGTGTGAGGATGTTAGCAGAGGAGAACAATATACAGAAAAACACAGTAATTGCTTTCTTACAGAAGATTTACATAATCCATGAGAAAGATGTGCCAAGATGTTCCCCAAGGTGCTGTCGGAAGACTGCTTGTGTGATAGTCTTGCCTTGGACCTATTGGACCACGGTGAAAGTGACACAAATGTTTCAGAATAGGTGGTTACTGGTGACCAGACATGAACCTTTGAGTACGACCCATGTATAACCCCTTTGAGTACCATTTTGGACCACTGAATTACGACAAAGAGGCCATTCCGAGGTACCTGAACGAGGGTCCTGTTGATCCTGCCTTACAGTAAGCATACAACCCTTACCCTTTCTTCCTGGTGCTGCACTTCCTGCCACACACCTTTTTTGGGGCTTGCAGGATATTGATGTTGATGTAGATGTACAACAGAACAGGCGGAGGCACTGGTATAGGTGTGTCTATACATAAGGGTGCACTTATGAAGAATTTTAGCAATTCGTACTATGATCTGCAATAAATTTTTTTTCCCCAGATTTATGCCACTTATTTTTGGGACACACCCGTGTAATACTCAGAACCCTGCATGCATCCTACGCCATGTGATATATTTTCTCATTGTTCCTGTGGTCTGCGTATACATCAAATAAAACAAGAGATGACAAAATATAAATTGAAGTTTGTCGAGGTTTGCTGTTTGTCTTTGAGGGTACTAGCCGCGAAAATCTAAGAACTCAATACCATTCTATTTGAATTTCTATTGTAGTATCTCATATTTAGGACAACACACAATATCCGTACTTCGTTAAAAAGAAAGCAATTTAAAAAAGCGGTGACCAAATTAAAAAAAGTGTCACCAACCTCACTGTTTGGACGAGCCTTCTACATCTACATCATACCCCGCAAGCCACCACAGGGGCGTATGGCGGGTGGTGATTGGCCACCACCACAAACTTTACTCGTTCAATGGGAATGGGAGCGACACCGGAGCACCCTCACGTCCAGAGATGGCGATTGTCGACTTCAGCTTCCACCTTCCAACTTCCGCAGCAAAATCGCTGAACGTGGATTCAATTTCCATCTTACATTTGGTAAAAAGGCGTCTGCACAACATACACGCACTTAATACAATCGATACACCTTACAAGAAAAATATTCCCGCAGCGCTCCTCTTCTCTTGTTGACTAACTTTCTCTCCAAGGCACTACGAGGGCATTGCCAATCAATTCGAATCATTGAACGTCATCCAAGGATGCCTACCTAAATGAAGAAACTCCCGAAAGAAAGGGAAGGAAGGAACTAGAACAGACGCAATTGTACTCACTGACCGTCTCCAACTGATGAAAAGAAAATGGAAAAACGAAAGATTTTCAGAGCGGGCGCAATTTAAACTCCGAGCGAAGACTTGGTATTTCTCGTGTTTTAAATTTTCACCAAAGGAATCGATCACTGTGTTCCATAAGAGGAAGGGGTGGTGGAGAGCTTTTGAACCATTTTTTTTTGTAATTTACGGGATTTTGTGACAGGGAGCCCCCCGGTAACGGTGACCCATGTGAAAACGGGACGATTCGATGAAAAGTTGGAAAAATCCCGGCAGGCCACGGTTGCGTCACTTTTTCGCGCGACGGTAAACGGGGGTGTCGCCCATCGGTATCAATGTCACACTCTCTCTTGGCGTGAAATTGAAGTTTCAAACTCGACATTCGCCCCCCAGGGGGGAGGGGGGGTTTGTGTGTCGGCCCATTCGTCCTGCCCTCGAGAAACCTAGGGATCCGAAGAAGAAGGAGCGAGGTGTTTCTTACGATTGCGACCTCCTTCCGTCCGAATCAAAAACGACGACGATTTTTAATGATGAGGGTGAAAGTGCGATTCCAAAGGGCAGCGGAGCGGACAGCCCGCTTGTGAAGGGAGAAAGATGATCCGCGGGCCCTCTGGGGCGTTTGTTGTGAATGTAGGCGTGGCCCTTCAGACGTGACGTCCCGTGGCCCGAACTTACTATATTTCGGTGGCGCAACTCCGGATGCGGCGCGCCGTTTTCCTTGAGGGGACTCCTTTCCTTCTATCCCCCCCCTCCCCCTCGTTTCACCCACCCGCCGCCGCGTCGACATCACCCTCATCGCCACCATCATCATGGCGTGGCGCCGCCGTCCCCCCGCCCCCCAGACCGGTAATCAACGGGCATATTTTATTCCTCCTCCGCCCGCGTCCTTGGTTCGGTGCCGAGGTTGAACACTATCGGGCTCATTGTTGTTGCGCCGCCGCTTCGCTCTTTTTTCTCGGCTCCGAGAGCACGTCGCATTCTATTCATTCTTGGCTCGGCCCGAGTCCGTTGTTAGCCTTCCCCCACCCCTCCGAGAGAGCCGCTTGTTTGTTTTTACGTCCCATTGTTGTCGAATGCACATCGCCCGGCATTTCTCTGCAAAACCACGTTTTCATTTCTTTTCTCTTCCCCATAGCCGCGGCCAGATGGATGATAATAATAACGGCTTGATGGAGATGTTCGCAGCGAGAAACGGAGCAGCAAAAAAGACCGCGTTCGGGTCCCCGGGACGCTTTAAACAAAAACAAATGACGCCAGGAAGAGCGATCGATGCATTTGGGAGCAAGGACGCACGGACGATCCGGCGTTAATGATCTGAGACCTCGAATGGCGAAGGACTGAGTGCGGGATCCAGTTAATCGCCGCGTTCCGAAAGAAATATGTTTACCACCGTACGCATCCCAAAGGGGTTCAGTATACCTCTTATTCGGACGCCACTTTTACTCGCCTTCAATGTAAACATATATCGGAGAGCTGTCCAGAAAGTAACTTACGTTTACGCGTAGCGGTCGAAGTTGTGGGGGGGGGGGGGAGGGGGCGAGTGTTTCCTGTATTTACCCGCACCCACAGAAGGACAGGGTGCCTTTAGCTGGATTGTTCGAAAGGCCGCTTGTCGTTTGTTAACAGAAGCGGGTCAAAATGGACAATACAATTGGATATTCCCGCCAAATGCTAAATCCGTATAGTGATAAGGGTTTTACCGGCAATATAATTCAAAGCTGCTGATATTCATCGGAAAATTTGTTCTGAGCACCGGCTAAGTTATGAATGACTGTATTGTGCGTCCGTGGTGTCGTTAGTTTAAGGGTGAACCGTTAAATGTCCATGATGTCCAAGAACTGTCCATACGTCTGTGGTGAACAATGAACTGCCCCAGAAAAATTGAGAAAAAAGTTCGTCAAAACCGGCATTTCGCGATATCTAGTAGTTCAGAGATATGGAAAATGCTTGGTAAGATCTGTTTAGCAAACAAATGGAAAAAATAGTAGATATGTGCAGTTTTGAGATGTGAATAATAAAGTATCTGTATGCATTCATGGTTTTTCCATGGCCTAACAGAGGTCCATAATGCATAGAAAATATGTGCGTGTGTGTATAGAAAATACCGTTCCTGGAACACGCCATATCGTTTATTTGTAATCCTATATTTGTTGAACTGTTACCATGGACATATAATTGGGAACAATAAAAAACAATTAAATCGAAAGGTTGAATGGAGAAACTGCTCTAATTCCATAATTTAAACTAAGACAGAATTTTTAGGAAGTGTTTATAAGCTTTATATCATATCCCTCGATAATTTAAATACGTAAGTGTACACTATGCCGTTCCTAAAACACGCCATTTGTTTATTTGGAATTTTAGACAGCCCTCGTGTATCAAAAATCGGTATTTTTCGAGGCTGTGAAATCATAACCATATCATTCCCGAAGTTGGTGAATAATTTCGAATTATTCCTGAATAAATCTTCATAATACTCCGTACGTTCGCATTGGTGTGCATTTCAATTTATTGGGACAACCGCAGTCTTGAGAAATTTGCTTCCTCCACATGGCGAGACTTAGGGGATTGAAACTTGGACCCTTTTCTCAATTTTGTCCGTCTGTAGAGGGTATATCAGGTATATTTGTAAGTGCATGTGTATGTTAGTCGGTAGTTTGTGTGTTTGCATGTGTGTGGGGTGTAAGGGTTTTTGTATGAATGTAAGCCATATTTTGTTTGTGGACTGTATAAGTATACATTTGTGGCTTTTACGTGCGGTCTTTCTCTTAATTACGGTTGGTGCCGTAACACCCCCCGCCACACGCCCTTGCGGCAGCTTGTGGGGTATTAAGTAAATGTAGAGGTTACTACAATAAAAATTCCTGCCACTTTTCCGGGGTGCCTTTTCCAAGCATATTGATATTAGAAATTACTTCAAATTTTCGGTTAAATAGGCATCGGTTGAATGACCTAACTTGTCATTTGATTTTTATTGTTGGCTAACTAGATATTCCCTTGACAAGGACCTCCCCACCCCCTCCCCCAAAAAAGAGGCAAAAATTATTTTCTGTTTTCTTTCTCTTAATATTCTAAAGTCAGAATACTATCGAACATTTTTAGGCAGAAAAACCTCTAATATCTACAAGTAATATCATACGTAAATTGACGTCAGAAGTAGAGGTCAAATTACCGAATTCGCCACAAAGAGTAATGCCAGGTACGTACAGGATAATTACAATCCATGCTCCATCTGCTATTTACTCATTGATTTCCCGATTTATTCATATCTCGAACTTTATTTCCAAATAACAGTTTTGTATCTGGGATTTCATCTGCCTAAACACATATGTTTTCCCGTAACATTAGGTGTCAAATCTCTGTCGTCGGAATTTATTTCCCTTGCCTTTCACTACGAAAAAAATTCATCCTGACTTTTATTATTATTATTATTAAAAATACACATGTGCTGATAGAAAGTGTCAGGTGGCACACAAGTCCCAAATAATCGCTAAAGATAATAGATAAAATCAGACTTCAAAACACAAATCTCTTTAGCAAAACAAGCGAATCCCCATCTCATTTACATCCATCAATCAGCAAGAAAAAAAGATAAATTAAATAAAAATTAAGCTATTACATACAATACACCACACATCAATCAAATTATTACATACATTCCTTACATCTTTTCTTAAAAGTATACACTCTGTTAGGAAAGGGCTCGAATATTTTTGCAGGTAAGGTGTTCCAATGAACAATTGTTCTGTTTAGAAAAGAAATTTTTTTTATTTTTTCTCTGTGCCCGGCATTTCAACTTAAATTTGTGATCATTTCTCCTTATAAAATTTGGGTTCCCCGCCTCTTTCCTAAGATCTGCCCAAGCTTTCTCCCCCTTCAGAATGCGGAACATTCCACAAAGTCTGCTTAGACTTAGTGGAATGGAATGGAATAGAACAAATATGTAACAGCTTTTTGATAATTTTTTCGTGTGATAAAATACCAAGTTTATTTATTGAGTGATCATGAATTTGCACGAAGTAGAACCTCAAAAACCATCGAATTTTAAATCAAAATCTCATAGAAATATATATTCAGTGGGCGTTCAAAATTCCTTCCCCGTCTACCCCATGTCTCCTCCGGCATGTCATGTCTCCGGAAACTGTCCGGAAAGCCCGGGTTTGGATTCGTATGAATCTGGGCACACACAGATCTATCCGTTTTTTCGAGCATAATGTCTTAACGAGGAACCGAAAGGGACGTAAAGGAAAGGAATCGGTTTCTCCCCCATAATTTGTGCATTTCTTGGGCTGAGTTAGATGCAAACTCGAGTCATTCTTCGGGTTTTGCTATAATAAAGGAACTTCAATTCTGAGAATTGCTGGAATCCATTCGAATTCCTTGTACATCCGAGGCCGCGGGTTCGGCCGGATCCCACTTCCGGGATTAGTGTTAATTCCTCGGTGGAGGAGGCGCTGGGAGACATGATCACAAGCAATGGGTGGGGATGTCGGGCGTACGATTCGCGCAGCCAGGGGCGCGCGGAAGACCTTTCAGAGGTCAACTGAAAGTTGTCAGGAGAACCCAGGTGTCCCAAATGACAACATGAGAGAGTATGTCGATAAATCGTAAAATTCAGATGAACGACGCTGGACATGTTTGGTTGTAGTTTTGTATGGGAGGCGACCGACAGCTGAGGTTATTTGCGCTATTGCGGATGGTTGGGAAAGGAAGGAGACCCAGAGATAGAAACCCGGCGTCGACATTAGCCAGCTCTCAATGACCAAATGCGCCTGGGGGTCTACAGTTCAACGGATGGACGTCGTACTCATTCAAAGTGCTCTCCACAACGCACCTCAAGTAGGGATCGGGATACCACCGAATAATATTTGTTGTCTCCAGGATTTGAACCAAGGTCCTCTCAGTGGGAAGCCAGTACGTTAACCACCGCACCATACCGATCCTCCGCTGTACGAGTCCGAGGACGACGCGTTCCTTCAGGTTGGGCAGGCATTGAAAATGGGAGTTCCCGGGATTAGTTTTTTTCAGCATTTCATCGAATCCTCCCCGTATCTCCACCGAAACTTGGGAAGAATCTGAAATAACTGCTATTGTAGGGCGGAGACGCGGATTCCAGGTGTCGAGGGGGATAAGAAGAAGAAACGGCTGTTGCGTGGCAGCGGAGAAGTTGGGAGAGGAAGGGGAGGGGTGGAGGAAGGGGCTTGCTTCCTTGGCGGTTAGGGCGAGGCTCTTATACGAGTACAGGAGTGATTCATTTTCTCCGGAATAACGGGCGATACGGTTGGCAGATGGGCCACTGCATCACACCTATTTTTTTACGACACCGTGGCGTGGGATACGAGTCCTCCTCGGTTGGACTACATTCGTCGAATGGCTAATAAAGGTTGTTCGCGCCAGGAAGTGTTTCATTTGTTTTTCGTCTCCGTAATGTTTTCAAGCCGGTATTTGATAGTATTTCCTCGGTGTGACGTTCAGATATCCAAAGAACGAAAACGATTATAGTAAATGTGTACGTATGATTCAAAGTAGATACGTTAAACTTTTGATTTGAATATAACGAGGAAAGTGAAGGAACAGGATAGGGATGTTGGACGGGATGACGGGAGGAAGAAAGTACTCAAAGATGAAGAGGGACCTGATATAGAGTAGGATGATGGATTTTGTGTTTTGTTAGGAAGCACAAAAAGTTTTATTTAGTAGCTGTGTCCATCCAAAAACCTACCTTAACCGGTAGATTACCTAATAATAATATAATGCATATGACCGTGCCGATAATTATTAGAAATTTTCTAGTACTGTGCGAAAATCGCGGAATGAAATTCGTATAACAACAAAGACCTATGTTCGCCAACCCTCTGTTACAAATTTTCGATTATTACAGGACTTGAGATAATGCCAAATTAACTTTCAGCATGAGAGATGAATGGAAATACTCTCTCGCGCTGAGGCTCGTATTCCCCACATAACATACGTATCATTGCGAGAATTCTCCGCGGCTACACTGCATTGCGGACTACATTCTCTCGGATCCCTCGATGAAGAATTGCTACTTGAGAAAAAGGTGCTCATTTAAGAAGCACAGATTAGACACCAATGAAGAGATTAAAAGAATTAGAGATAGCATTTTAAAAACATATTTAAAGAAAATTTCTGATGGATCGTTCTACCGGACAATACTGGTCAACAATTTGAATAGTTAAACGAAAGGAAGGGTGCATTTTTCAGATATGCCATTACCATTGTATTTCAAACAGATCCACCCATAACGCCGTCCCTTATTGGAGTAGGCAAAATTTAAAATGTTAAGAGGACGCCTCGATAGGTTAATTGGCTAAAGCACTAGGGCCGGACATCGAGGGATCCGGAGTTCGAATCCCGGTCAAGGCGTATTATTTTTACACTCTGAAATTATTTCATTGAAATGCACACTTAGCGGATGACTCCGTTAGAAGTTACTGCTGCGGCATCTCCCGAGGTTTCTTGGAAATAGAATAAATCTAAACATTGGAATTCTTGCATTATTTAACTCAGGTATCTAAATAAAATCAAACTCTAATAAACTAATAAAACAGCTCTGTGGTCGAAGTATTGAAGAGAACGGTGTGGTCAGGACTCGTATTTGTCGTCATGACGACTTCATCTCCATAAACACATACCGTAGCATATTGATCAACACTTATTTCCGTCAATTTCTTGTATTGCGCAAAATATTATTTTTTTCACTTTTTCGCCCTTTAAACAACTCTGACCTGACTCAAGAGGGGAGAACTTGGTCTTGAGAGCGACCCGTTGCCAACAAACGGCCCCTGCAGGGGGGGAGGCGCCTTTCTCCTCCTCCACTCCCCACACTCATTAATGCCCCGCGAAAAAAATAGACAAGGGCGCCACTTCCATTTTTAACCTTCAGCGGCGCAACTAATCGCCCTTCTCCCCCCCCCCCCCCCCAATATCCCTCAACTGTGTGTGTGCGTGAGCGCGTGTTTGGTCATTAGCATGGGGCGTAATTATTCATGCCGTATGCCTCCAGTCCATTTTCCCTGAATTTGCTATTCTCCGCCGCGGGACGGAGTTAATTAGTAGGCGGATGCTATTATTGTCCGCCAAGGAGAAAGAAATGGATTAGGTGTGGCGGAAAGAATTATCATCTTAAGCAAATTATTACGCGCGTCACGTGCGGGCCTCGAAGGATCGCACCACAACATTCGCATGAAGGGACCCCCCGCACACCCTTCCCCATTCAACCCGTCCGCTGCAATGTGATTTTTGAGTGACCCTCATCTTTTAATGGAAAAATTATGCCCGCGATGGTTTGCTCGACTGAGCACTCGCAGTGATTGCGATCGAGTGGTCGTCTTACCCTCTGTGTATTTCCTTAAGCGTTTCATTCCACCCGTGAAAATTCATGGTTATTCATATAATGCCATGTGCATCGCGGACTTCTCTAAGAAAAAACGATTCATTCATCTGGACACGCCGTCATGTTCACATATATTCGTTCCCAAGAGGTTAAACGGGATATGTTGTATAACTTTCGTCTTCATTGCCAACCACTGGCAATTTGAACGTACATAATGGAATTTCATGCACAATGGTTTAAAAAAAATACATTTCGTATAAACGGATGTCTATATCATAAACAATACTTCCCAAAAATCAAGTACACTTAGATAATAAATGTATGCAATATAAATGCTCCTTCAGCTTTTCCAAGCCGTTACAACCTTGCTGTTTGCCATAATATTAAATTATATGATGTCATTTATGTTTATAACATTATTTATACTATTATTTTATAATTATTTGCTACATTATTTAAAAAAAGTCCTATATATTAATTTATTTATTTCTTTACGGTATAATGAAACGTATTATTATGAAATCCCCAAGCAACGTTTACAGCAGAAATGCATTCGTATTGTTGACAAGTTAACGGAGTGGATAATTGGGAGGAAGCCATTACTGTATTAATTAGAATTTTACTCAATTGAAGTGTATATATATATGTATATATATATATATATATATATATATATATATATATATATATATATATATATATATATATACATATACATACACACACACACATTCAAACACGAAATCCCTCCAAACGGTAAACAAATATTCATTTACATAGAAACAGATATAAGGAAAAGGGATAGGAACACAGGAGAAGTGGGGAAGGCGGAATCAGGCAGATCACGAGTGAAAAAATATTTCCTAGACCGGGACTTGAACTCCGGATCTTTCCACTTGCCGGGCGGAGGCTCTTAATCACTTGAGCTATCCAGGAATCGTAATTTATACTGACTGCGATGCTTTATGCAACCCAGTGCCCCGATTCTTTGGCCAAGAGACGGCGTTAGGGAGCTGTTTCATCCACCAAAGGAGAAATAGACAAGTCACACAAGAGGAAGGATAGTAGTATAGCAATCATACAACATCATAAAGGATAGGAACAGTGCGTTTCGTGGCATGCATAGCCAGAAGAAGAGACGAGACACATTGGCCTAATAAGAGCCTCCACCCGGCAAGTGGAAATATCCGGAGTTCAAGTCCCGGTCTAGGAAATATTTTTTCACTCGTGATCTGCCTGATTCCGCCTTCCCCACTTCTCCTGTGTTTGTCCTTTATGTGCGTTCCCATCCCTTTTCCTCATATCTGTTTATATGTAAATGAGTTTATATATATATATACTGTATATATATACTGTATATATATATATATATATATATATATATATATATATATATATATATATATATATACTGTATATATATATATATATATATATATATATTACCAAAGGACCTCACGCTTATGGCCAATGGAAAAAATAGAGAGAAATAATTATTACGCATTAAATTTGACTCTGGAGAAATTTGAAATAAGTAATATTTTAAACACTGAAATAATTAGTCACATATTGATTGGAAAAATTTGGATGAAATGAAAATCTTGCGCATCTCACCTGGCAGTTGTTATGAAATATTTCTTGACATCGAACACATTGTGTTACCCACTCAGTTCTGAGCCAAGAAGTATCACGTACCTTTAAAAAGACATTTCAATGTTCTTGGATCGAAGTAAAACTTCTTAAACACTAAACTGTCACATTTTCAGTGTTTACCCCAGTTTAGAGTCTATAGATCATAATAGAACGACTGAGTTAGAGTCATCCTTTGCTTAGGCGTCATCTTCTCTTGACGGTTTCGGTACTTGGGCTGATGGCACCTGTGAGGGGCCTGCGATGCATCGGGCATGAAGCACTGGGCGGATGAAAAACGTTAAATGAAAAATTTTAAAAATGTCGTACGAGGCGGCAATCATACCGAAGTTTGAATATTTAACACAACCTACTTAGTTTCCCGATCACCCCAAATAGGTAGGTCTCGTCGAGTGGTATTCGTGCGCATATGTCTGTGAGATGTTACATTTTTTTCTATTCCATTACATTCGGAGTGAAATTCGCACGAGTTCTTTCGTACTTTCTGCTTTTTTCATTTTCCCGACTTGCTCACGCTCTGGCGACGCATTTCGGAAGTAAAGTTTAACATCAGTTAGCGCGCACGCGCAAATCTATGTGATTGCATAGTTGCATCTATTATCCGCAAGTTTTTTTGGTGAAAAGCTAAGCGAATGAAATTTCAAGAGCCAATTAAAACGCTAGACGAAAAACGATTTCTCTCCTAAAAAATTACTCTTTAAATTTACAGAAATTTTAAATCTTTCTCACATTCTTATAAACTTTATCAAAACGGTGATTTATATGATTTAGTTGTTTATTTTGTTTGGATGATTTTTGATACCACTTCACATACAAAGAGGCGCGAGCCAAAAAAATGAGTAGATTTAAAAGGGTATTCATTATGAAATAAAACTGCATTCATAGGGATGGATGGATGGAATAAGCCTAGATCTTTGTGAGATTATTTGAAACAGCTGACACATACATATCTGCCGGTCACCACTGATTGAGATAGAACTGGTAATTTTTTTCGTGTTAACCTTGAAGTTCATTTTTCAAGGGTGTTGAACGCATATAAAGGGAGTCACAAGAAAACGTATGAAATATTTTACTTGAGCTTTTTAGTAATAATGTGTTTTTTAATGGCCGTAAGTATTAGTATTTGGCAATGCGCAACACTGTTTTGTGTGCTGATATTCCCTACAGTTCTCAGGTTCCCATAGTCACCATGATCACTCGCCGATTTTAAACTCAGACACCGTTCCGAGTCTCACGTCATATGCAATGTTTCTCGAGCATTAGGAAACTTCGGGTGTTGTCAAAAAAAATTTCCAATCCACAGTATTTTGAACGTTTCATATAAAGGGGGCACCACCTGGAATTTCAATCTGCGAGACAAAGAGGCCTTCATTGTCTTTTAATAGAACATCTTTTGGTTAGATTTGTGGCAGGCTGGGTCGGCCGCAGGTCTACTATATCAGACGCGAGCGTGGTGGGGGGTGGAGAAAGGGTGGGGGGGGGGTAGAGATCTCACGGATGACGGAGGTAATGCGTTCCTTTTTTCGTTCCATCGATCACGCATGCGCCCATCACGAACCCAAAATAATGGACAATGCATTCAGCGGAGTATTTTCTGACGCTATTATAATAATTAACATGTTCCTCCGGAATAAAGCGCGAGCAGCAGGTGTCCAAAATGACGAGACGGGACCATAATAAGATCACACAAAGGCATTTCCGCGAGTGAATCTTTTTTTCGGAAGCATATGGAGTCAACGGGTAGAGACAATGAAAACGAACGGCTCCTCAGGGTGGGAAAAGCGGCAGGTCAGCCTTGAGAGGAATGCGGCGGAAGCAAGAAGGGAATTGATTGTCTCTTGTTCGCTCCCATCTGCCGGATGGTTCGTTCGTTTCCCTTCGGCTCATTCGCCAGGTTTCCTCATTGTGTCCACGGCTAATTTTTTCACGAGGGGGTGACACAAAGAGTTCACGCCGAGCACTGAAATTCTGAGTGGAGCTCAAGGCGGAAATCGGATAACGAATGCCGATCTCACTTTCGTGCAAGGTGAGGAGAAATTGTCTCGGCGCCTCCGTTTCACACCCGAGGAATAACCTTGACGGGGAAGGAGGGGGGGGGGGAAGGAAGAACCGGGAACGAAACGGAAAGAAAAACGAATTCCACTCTCTGAATTGAATAATAATACTGAAGGCAAAATCGTTACATCGGCGACTTAAAAGCATAAGAGGGTAGGATGAAAACTAATGCACACATGATTGTAGACCACAAACAGATTGACTTTCAGAAGTACTCCTGTTAAAACGTGGAAGTAACATTACCCCTCAATACGCATGCGCAGGTTTGAGGTCGTTACATTCATCAAGTGTATTTTGAGAAGCGGAAGTATGGAGACGTGTTCTAGAGCTATTTCAACGCGAATTAAACAGCGTGCTGTTATCGAATTTTAAACTGCTGGAAAAGTGACTCCTACTGAGATTTATCAATGTTTAAAGGCTGTTTATGGTGACGATGCTGTTGATATGTCTACAGTGAATCGATGGGAAGTAAAATGCCATGTTTGGAAAAGCCATAATTGTTGATGAAACACGCAGCGGACGTCCGATCACTGACCCACAGACGATAAAAATCGCCAACTCGTCGAAGATTGGATTTAAAATGACCGGCGAATCACTCAAAAGCGTATCGCAAACCATATTGGAATATTCAAAACACGTGTCGGCTTCATTATTGATCAATTGGGATACCGTAAAATCTGTGCACGATGGGTGTCACGCCGTCTCAAAGACGAGAAAAAACAAAACCCTCCTTATTCCCCCGATCTTGTGCCTTGCGGTTTTTCTTTTTTTTCCTCAACTCAAGAGACACCTTAAGGGTAATAATTGCACATCGGACGATGAGGTGAAGGCTCGTAGTATTCAACCCGAAGGTCATTTTGATAGGCGAGGGTAGAGCTCACCTAATGCTAGGAAGCCAAAAGGCGTGTGAAATTCACACATAGGGGTAAGGGCGCTGTGGGGTTCCTTTGAACATTTCCGGCCGCAGTTTCTCAGCAATTTCTGGTATCCGTTAACTCACACGGGTTGGGTAAAGCTGTGGGTGCCCAGAGGTGACACCCGGAATCGAATCCGGACACTCCGGTCAGTAGACCATCTCCCCACCCACAGGCCTACCACGCATCTCAGAGAATAATTTTTTAAAACTTACATGAAGCTAGTACAACACACGGGTCGTTGGAAGTAGGCAAAAAAACCCGGGAGGCATCATCCATCCTACGCTCATGTCCAAATAAGGAAATATTTTTGTTGGAACAGTTGAAGACCAGCTGAGAGAAGTATATTAGATTTAAGCTACATCAACTTAATCAAACGCCAAGAATCCTGAGTAAAAAAAGAATGGTTGAATGCGACGCTATTCGACGCAGTATTTAGCTGTTAAAAAATGAGTCCAAGCGTCACGGTGGGAAAGCCACAAGCAGGCGGAGCGTGTCATGGCATAAATGGCCCTTGACAAAGAGGGGTCAGCGAGGGGCAGTGAGTGCCCGCGGCGACCGTCCATCCCTGCTCGCCCATTGACACCTCTCGCTCCCTCCCTGGAGTCGGCCAGGCGAGACGGGAAGGCTCGGAGCAGCGAGGACCTTCGCACCCATTTGCAGAATGCAGCGTACTTATGTCCCTCCATCGTTTGAGTTCCTTCTCGCTTTCCAAAAATACAACCCTAGATTAGGATTCATCATAACTTTCCATCCGGGGAAGAGTTGGGCAATTGTTCGGTTCGCACCGAAAGAGAATCTCAAGGTGAAGGTGGGACCATGGGAATGGAGAGGGGTGGGGGTGGGGGAGGGAGGGAGGGCTGGAGGGAGGGAGTGCGGTGTGTTTTGAGTGAGTGAAGGGTGCAGATTCGAGTGATGAGCACGCTCCTGTGCTCTTGGAGGGGGAGAGACAAAGGGAAGGGAGGATGGGTGAGGGGGGAAGGGGTTCCTATTATAACGGTGCGACCGTTATAATAGGAATGACTGAGTGAGGGAGGGAGGGAGGGGTGAAGCGGGTGTCGGGACAACATTGCGTCTTGTGTTTTTTTTATTCTCGCCCTTTCGATCCAAAGAATAGCGAATTATTACTTTCTCATTCCGATAAGTTCGCCCTCCTCTCCCTCCCTCCCTCCCTCCGCTCCCTCTCCCTTTCCCCTCTCCCTCTCCTTCCTCTCCCTCCGTCGATTCCCTGCCCCACCTTTTCCTATCCGTGATTTCCTGAAAAAAAATTCGGAGGCGTGCGCTGACCAATGCGGATGAAAAGGAAGAGGAACTTGCCGTACTCATTTGAGAAATCCACATGGATGGTGGTAGAGAGACAAAAAGTGTATTCGCGAAATTATGGTTGAGCGTAACTTTTGAATTTTTCCATTCGTACTAATAAACCGCCATCGCAAGATGCTTCAAAATCTACAGAGGATGTTGGTGGTGATGCGGTACAAATTGGACCACAGTTCGTTTACATTAGCCTTTTCAGTTGAGTCAACACACGTTGGGCGAGCGAAACATTCCAGTTCAGGCCACGCCGTTGTGCCGCCATGATTTTTGTTTTCAGCTTCATTATAAAAAAGTTATGCAAAAATATTCTTTTACCGTGTCCTTTTTCCGACACAAATATGTGAAAACGTTTCGATTAATTAGTTTAAATAACAATAAAATTTCATTTCATTGCAATTTTATGTAAAATATTTCATTTTCATCGGGAATAGTTTGCCATCCTTCAAACTTCCCGTGCTGTTCGGGTGGGCACTGCATTAATCATGATTCCGAAAGAAAACTGAACTTCAATTCCTTTCTTTAATTGAAAATTCATGCCGAAATACTTAATGAAAGAGTTATTTATTTCTTTAAGTCCTGTATACATTCGTGGAAAGTGTTATTGGTAATAATCAGGACAGTTTGTTGGACCCGGAGAGGTAAACGGAAACACGGGACGGTCTCGAATGCTGCTGCCAAGAAAAAAGAAAATTCGAGATGCAACACCAAATTATGTATCCACTTTGAAAATTTACGCTGAAAAATGTCTTTAGTCCCTGGAGTACTTAAAATATTGAACACAGTCAAAATAAGGGATTTAAGATGTTCCGATGAAATGAAAATTGAAGGTTTTTAAAGTTCGAATTCAAAGTCGACGGCATAATCTTTTTACGACGCACGGTAAGCGGATATTTTTTCGTTTTTTTTTCAGAAAAATAGCACTATTAATATATGGCATAAAGATTCGAGATATACAAAGAGGCGAGCGGTTCCAATTTCAGAGAGTAGGCTAAAAACTAATGCACACGTACTTGCAGACCACAAATAAAATGACCTTCAGAAGCACTCCTGGTCTGGGCATGTTGAAGTAACATTCCCCCTCATATACGCATGCGCAGGTTTGAGGTCGTTTCATTTCATCCAGTGTTTTTTTCGAGAAGTGGAATTATGGAGACGTGTACTAGTGTTATGTCAACGCGAGTAAAACAGCGTGCTGTTATCGAATTTTTAACTGCTGAAAAAGTGACTCCTACTGAGATTCATGGTCGTTTAAAAACTGTTTATGGTGACGATGCTGTTGTTAGCTCTACTGTTAATCGAAGGGTGGTAACATGTCGTGGTTGCGAGCCTGGAGAAGCCATAATTGTTGATGAAACATGCAGCGGACGTCCGATCACTGACCCACAGGCGACAAACATCGCAAACTCGTCGCAGATTTGTTTCAAAATGCCCGGCGAATCATTCAAAAGCGTATGGCAAACCAAATTGGTCGAGTTTGTCGTGTTAAAGGTAGCCTGGCGCCAATAATCTCGCAACATGACAAAACTCGAGAGAATCTGCGAATCCTGAAATTTCTCGGATACCGTAAAATCAGTGCACGATGGGTACCACGCCGTCTCACAGACGAGAACAAACAAAACCCTCCTTATTCCCCCGATCTTCCGCCTCACGATTTCTATTTATTTCCTCAACTCAAGAGACACCTTAAGGGTAATCATTTCACCTCGGATAATGAGGTGAAGGCAGCTGTCAAGTCCTGGATTTGAGAAAAGTCGGAAGAGACGGAATGAAAGAACTAGTTACACGTTGAGAGAAATGTTCTAGCCTTAAGGGTGACTATGTTGGAAAATTAATATATGATTTTGAACTTTGTAGAATTGTACTTTAATGTACTTTTCGCCCGATTTTACTTTTTGTTTTTTTCGCGTTCTTCAAGCATGTGAGCATTACTTTTCAGCCTACCCTCGTGCATAAAGTTACCTGAAATAGGTCTGCTTAAAGCGTTTGAAAAATAAAATACCGTGGAATTTCGATATGAAAATCCATTGAATCGGATGCATACGTACTCTGGCATTTACGCTGAACGGAGTCTCTAACCCGATAATCTAATCAAAATTAATTTATCTCTTCTGGGGATCTATTATTGAAATTTGACGATTTTGGCAATTTTGTCACAACCAAGCAACGTATAGTAAAAATAACTAAAATCGCTTTTTAAGAGTTGGAAGATCACTCGCCCATTGGTGCCAGCATTTCAGTTGTCGTATCTGTCCGTGCGAAGAAAAGCAATGCGTATGTTTGTTGTTCAGACAAGAAATCGCATTCCTGACTGAAGTGTCGAAGTCCAGGTGGACCGATTGGATGACGTCTCGTCTTGGGCCGACCTGTGGGATTTTTACTTTTGCAAGAGGCGCCCTTTGAAGATTACGTCTCGAGTTTGCTCATCCATGATTGTCAGGAAACAAAAACTCCGATGCCGGGGGTGTCACTTCCCACCCTAACATTCCATACTTAAAAGCACAACTTGACAACAGGGTATTAATACTTCTAGTGCGGCTCAAAGTCATGTACTTTTGGTTATTTGGCGAACATACGTACAGCCCAAAAGAGGTTCTTAAATGGTATATGGTATGTATAAAAATAATAATAATACAATACCAGGTTTACTGGAACTCCCAACGTTTAATATATTATACTGAATAAATATGCCGTAAACCAAGTCTTTTGTATACATATATATATTTGTTTATATATAGATATATATATATATATATATATATATATATATATATATATATATATATATTGTATGCACTGCATCGAGGTGCCGATGACTTTCATCATATACTTTATCTAAAATAACCACTCATCCCCAGAGCGTACGTATGAGTGGACTCTTCCTTACTTAGACATTTAAATAAGTCACCCTAATAAATTGTTGTCTTATCTCCGTTTTCTCCGCATTCAAGAAGCTATTCTCTGTTCCCATTCCCTTCTTCAAATCCCTCTCCCGAGGCATTTTCTGCGGATGTGCAAACTCCGTAATTAATGCATATTTTTTCGGAGAAGAGGCAGGATGGAGAGGCAGTTAGTGAATTTTTAAGCCAAGTTGAAGTTCGTCGGATAGGTTTCCGGCGTCGGCAAAATTTACCCTAAATTTTCTCTGTTTCCCAGGTTGAATGTGTGTGTGTGTGTAGAAGATCCCGCCCACCCCAAGGACATCATAATGTGGTCTTTCGCAAGGGCCGCTATGGAGAGGTGAGCCCTTTGCATTACTCGGAAGGCGCGCGCCACTACTACTACGCATTTCCCATGGCAGCGATTCTTTCCCTTCGACTTTCATCCGAGTTGATCGTTCGATTAATCGATCGACTGCGCGCACGCGCGAGTATTTCTAACGCCGGTTTAAACGTATTCGATTTATCTCCGTCTGAATCAACTCCTTCACTCGGATTTTTTCCTCCCTTCCCTTGAAATTTGCGTTTTTTTGTAAGTCCTTAATTGCCTTTATCCATTCTTCCGCATGAGCGTTTGTTTCTTCGCGAGGAACCTCCCGTGTCAAAGTAAATCACTTGGTTTGCCAGTCCTTCGAGATCCTCCGACTAAAAACAATCGTATAAAAAGAGTCGTCTCCCTTGGCATTCTTGTCCGCCCGCTGTTCGCACATTTTGCGTCCCTGTGTGCATGGCGTCAGTGGGAATTATAGTATGCGAGATTTGAGAGATTAGGTGGCTGGTGAGAGAGAGGGAGAGAGAGGTATTCTTAGATCTCCCTCCCAGCGATGCTCCCCACCGCCCGTCCGCTGCTACCGACGTAACAATTCGGACGCCACGCCCTGCAGAGCACAACCCCCAAATAAATGCACACACACACACATATATACCTGTATATACACACACACACATATATATGCACACACACATATATATATATATATATCTTTATATATATATATATATATATATATATATATATATATATATATATATATATGTGTGTGTGTGTGTGTGTGTGTGTATGTATATATTTTTTTATGCATGTATATCTGGATAACATTTATACTGCATATATAAGGTTATAAATACTTCCGAAAAATTCTCCTTCTTTGTTTCATTTATGGAGCAGGAGCTCCAGCAATCTGTATCTCCATCAATAAAACATTTCATTTTTCCCTTGTTTGTTATTGTTCCCAGTTATATGTCCATGGCAACAGTGTAAAAAAATATAGGATTCCAAATAAACAATATGGCGTGTTTCAGGAGCGGCATTTTCTATACACACACCTCACCCAGGACGCACCTCCCTCCCAGGGAAACAATTTAACCGTCTCCACCACTCTTCACCCCCGTCAGCACCACCGACCCCTCCCCCTTTTTAAGGCCGCGCCCGATTTGCATCCCCACAATCGCCACGCTCTGCCTCCATGTAGTACGTCGGGATGACCAAGGTCACCAATCCCCCACCCTCCTCCCCGCGAGTGGGCACTGCCTCCTCACTTGGGGCCCTCCTAACCTCCCTTAACCCTCTTCCATCCATCCATCCATCCCTCTCTCCCTCGCAACCGGAGGCGGAAGCCCTCGACTGACCCCGACCCCATCTCGTTCGATACGGGGGCGAGAGGGGGAACTCACGGGGGCGTGACCGCCGCACCTCCCCGCCCCCTCCCATCCTTCCTTCGCCCCCCTCCCGCCCCTACGCGGGGCCGCCTCTCCTCTTTTCCGCTTCCTACACCTTTCTTCGATTATCACCGGCGGGAAATAAAAATTTCCCAAAATCCGAGTGAGAGAGAGAGGACGGGAGTTGCCCATCTCCACGTCACGTGGCTCATCGTGTTATTAAAGCGGTGGTCGAAGATTTTTTATTTTGGCTTTGGGGACGACCCTAAAAGACCGTTGTACTTCACAAGAATATGTGTGTCGCAAAGGGGGACTCAATAGAATGCAGAAGGTCACAGTAATCAATGCGCACTTTGGTTTGCAAGTTTGGTTTGATACGCGACCTGAGGCCATGAAAACTTTGATTTGCAAATTTAGTCAGTCTAAATCGATTTTGTCCGCTCAAAGTACTCTCCATTCGTTGCCATGCGCTTATTCCATCTTCTTTTCCACTTTTTAAAGCACCCTTGGAAGTCCTCGGCAGTTAGGCTTTTTAGTTTTCTCGTCGTTTCTTGCTTTATTGCGTCCATATCTTCACAGTGATATCATTTTTGAATTTTGGGAATAGGAAAAAGTCGCAGGGGGCGAGATCTGGCCAATGAGGAGGATGATCGAGGATGGTGTTTTAATTTTTTGCCAGAAACTGGGGAACAATCAATTCTGAATGTGCAGGTGCATTGTCATGGTGAAGTATCCATCCATTATGTTCGGTTAAAATAATGTGCTCTGTTGATGTTCCTAAATTCAGTTCATCAGCTATCATTCGGATGTTGGTTTTTCGACGGTCGCTGAGGATAAGGGACTACACACGATCAATGTTGTCGTCAACACCGGTGATTGAAGGTCGTCCTGGCTTTGCATCATCCGTGGCGCCTTGTTGACCATCTATAAAACGCTTAATCCACTAGGAAACAGATGTTTTCTTCAGAGCATTATCACCGTAAACAGCTGTCAACATTTCAGTGATTTCTTTATAACTTTTACCGCACTTCACCAAAAAACTTAATGTCGATTCGTTGCTCCGTGATGTCGTCAATTTCCATTCTCTACAAACAGTAAAAACAAGGACAACAGAAACTAGCATAACTTGCACTATTAGCACAGCTGCACAGCTGCACGGCACCATGCACAAGATCCGCCAGGCACAGACGGCTCATTGGGTCTCAGGCAACTAGCGCCGCTAGTGGGGGCTATAGTCCAAGCCGTGGCCGGCAGATTGCACCAGTTCGCGTATTTATGGTATAGACTACGTATCTCATGCAATACTTAGCCCTGTACCGAGTGTAAAATTCCCACAAATTCTCAGGGTAATAAAGGGTGACCAGCTTCTGTGCCAAATATGGTTTTCCAGGAGCATCCAGTGCTTTGAGAAATCACACAGCCCGGGTGAACCTGAGGGTGCCCAGGAAGGCGTCACCCGGAATCGAAGCCGGGGTCTATTGTCAGCAGCCCAGCATTTTGGCCACTGAACAAACAGGTGTACGATATAAACAGTGCGAAATGGAGACTACGTCGCAGAAAAATACTGCATTTTAATGTATTTATTTAACGACTTTATTGGAGCAAGATTGAGACTTCCTAGCCCCTTCTTACAGCTAACCCCTGTGCGTACATTCCATTAAATACAATTACAAATACCCATACATGGAAACGGAAGAATAGGAAGTTTTAATTGTCAATAGACATACTGCAGTAGAGATAGTTATGTTTCTAATTAAAATTGAGGTTGAAATTACAATCGCAATCCTACTACAATAAAATTTCTTATATCTGAGTGATAGATGGTTGTGCTCAGATGACGCCCGTTGAATTCTCCTGGTCCAAAGAGAGTAAGAATTCAAGTTATCTTGGCGTGTGACAATTGATGACGTTCTGAATTAAATGTCAGGATAAAACAAATCATCACTCGTGATGTCATTTGAATCCGATCCGGTTCGATCCTGATCTCAATTTATCAGCCGAATGACTTCGCTGGAAAAAAGAATGAAACCTATTCCATTTAGTTCATAACTACAAGAATGAGCGCTGTCTTTGGTTGTCATAGAAATCTTATCGTAGTCTTCGTTCTCACTATGAAGACTAATGCACCTATCAGTTTCCCAAGAATGAGTCTGTTTTTCTTTATTTTCGAAAGAGAAAGTTTATTGTAGCCAATGAAAATCTAGTTGTTTTGGTCGCTCGTACATGGAAAGGTCCAGAAGTACCCGGCCTGAGCTACAGATGGCGGAAGTTGTTTGAAATATATCACTGTATCATTAAGTATGCAATCTATAAAGTATATGCTTCAAGTTTGAAGAAGCCACGTTGTTTGGTATTTGTTTGGCAGCCATCAATAGTGAAGGTTTTCAGTGAATTTGTGAAAATTGAGAAAATTGGTCATCATTATGTGATACAATACTTTAATTTGAAAGGCCTCAGCGCAACCAACATAAAAGCTGAACTGGATTCTACTCTTGAGTGAGTCTGTTCATTCGTTTACAACTGTAAAATATTGGGTAGCAGACTTTAAACGAGGCCGCACGAGCTGTCAAGACGAGCATCGCATTGGTCGACCAAATGAGGTGACGACTCCAGAAACGGTGAATAAAATCCACAAAGTGATACTCGTACGTTTGGTGCGAGTATGTAATGATGACTTGGAGGGTTCGATCCACTTCCTAGCGTCTCATTTATGGATGAGGAACCGAAGAATTTCCCGACCCGGTCCGCCAGTTTGGTGGACAGATAAAAGGAAGCAAAGGAAATGGAAGATTAAAAAAGGGTTTGACGTCTCCTCAAAGACTGTAGAACGACGAACAAATAAAAGGATAGCGCACCGACTCGAAACTATTCGCATGGAAATTTCATCCAAGGATCGGGAGCGGGAGAAAGCTCACATATGGATATGTTAAGTGGTGCTCACGTATAGAAAAATCATGTAAACTGAGATTGTAATCCGTATGTATGATAAATTGGTTAAAGGACTTTTGGAAAATAAAGCGGATAAGGTAACTTAATTGAAAAAAGTATCGATGAGTCAGTCATTATCGCTAACTCAGCTCCCTATGACCAATGGCTACGCTAACGCAAAGTCGACATGAAACCACCACAAAAATCTGTTTTTCTCATCTTCTCGCAGTGTACAAATAAGTTGAATTTGTTGTTCAACAAAACCTGGATTCTAAGTTCAACTCATATATTTGTGTCAAACACCCGTCCATGCAATTGTGCCTTTTTCCATCTATGCATAATTTTTTGCATCCAGTTCATGTGGTGTCATCGAACAAGAAATTTAATTGAATTTGTTTCCCTGAAATACTTCCGATGCAATGATTTAGGTGTGTGGAGGGAGTGGTACACAGCCTCCCTGGTCCGGTGTTCATCGTCGAAGGTGGGTGTGCCTTCTATTCCTCTTGCAGTTAACGCAAAGCAATGGCTGCCAGAAAAGAAATAGTTGGGCAATGTCTAATGGAAATGGAAACTCCGATGATAATTGGATTGAAATTATGAATTCAGCCATACGCACGCCACTTATAGTTGTCACCCTCGCGTAAATATTTAACTGCTGAAAAAGTAATTCCTACTAAGATTCATTGCCGTTTAAATGCTTTTTAAGGTGAAGATGCTGTTGTTAGCTCTATTGTAAATCGATGGGTGGTAAAATGTCGTGGCTGCGAGGCTGGAAAAGCCATAGTTGTTGATGAAACATGCAGCCGATCACTGCCACAGACGATAAATATCGCAACTTGTCGAAGATTTGATTCAAAATGTACGGCGAATCACTCAAAAGTGTATCGCAAACCATATTGGAATATCCAAGGAACAGGTCGGCTTCATTATTGAACGAGTGGGATACCGTGAAATCTGTGCACGATGGGAGCCACGCCCTCCTTAACCCTCCTCAAAACCCTCCTTATTCACCCGATATTGCGCCTTGCGATTTTTCTTTTTTCCTCAACTCAAGAGACAACCCAAGGGTAATCATCACACGTCAGACGATGAGGTGAAGGCCAAAATTCGTTAACGGCATGCTTTTTGACTCGCGTTCACATAGCACTAGAACACGTCTCCATACTTCCGCTTCTCAAAATACATTGGATGAATGTAAGACCTCAAACATGCGCATGCGTGTTGAGGATTAATGCTACTTTTACATGCCACCAGGAGTGGTTCTGAATGTCATTTTGTTTGTGGTCCACAAGCATGTGGGCTTTTGTTTTAAGCCTACCCTCGTGTCAGAAAGCGAACTCCGTAAGCCAAGAAAGCGCGCTAACTTTCATGTAATTGGTGTCATGTTATTCTAAAAAAAAGTAGACTTAAGCTCAGGATGTTTGACAAGCGGGTTTATAACTGTAAAACCAACTCGGCACCTTCATCGTTTTAAATGACAACAGACTGTGCCAAAACCTCATTACTCTTTGTTATTTTATGCCCTTCCTGCATCTTTTCACTTAATATAAAAATAGAAATAGGTAAAGAGGATGGATAAAAAATCGATATCTTTATTGATCCTGGCTTTGATGTCTACTTCTTCCCTTTTCAACACTCGTTTGCTCATACTGAGAGAGTCCTTAGATCACCTACGATTAGGCAATTAGGTTGACCTTTTGGCTAAAAACCTACAAAACTTTATAGTAGGGTAAACCACTGAATATGTTGGCGCAAGACAAGGCCTTAAGCGAAAAAACCTGGATAATACTTTAAATACCATTTTTCCATCAAAGTAATGAATTAGTATAATGTTGGTTGAATCCATTGAATCTTTTACGATCGTAAATGCTCCAGGGAAACACGAACAGTGTTTTAATTCCTGTATAAAAACGATAAACTTAAAAAAGATAGTGATAATTTTGTGACTTCATAAGATGGTGAAGTTGTGTTATCAGCTTCCATTGTACTTGCCGATAAAATGTGTTTTACTCCAGGATTATCCAAGTAAAATAATAAATCAATGAATTAAAAATGCGAATGTTTACTAAAGTTCCAATCCAGTACAAGTAACATATGTTATACGATCTCTGTATACTAAGCAACCCCAAGATATAGGTACAATATCACTTTCGATTGGATCAACTTCTCATTGGTTCCTTTTTCCCCATATGCCCCTACGTCTTCCAGTAATATCTCCTAAATTGTTTAACTTGTTTCAATCTACATAGTTAATTAAATTCATTGCCTTGATACGATGTAGACAAACAAGAAGCAATCTGTCGTCATTCGCTGGGACTATGACTGACATCTTCGATTTAGCATGGTATATTATTTTTATGAGGAAGTGAAATAGTTTTGTAGCGTTGTATTTAATCACGGTCAGGTATCTATTAAACCTCATTTGAATTAGTCAATCTATTTCAACAGGATGATGAAGTTCTAAAAAGCCTTTCAGTGAACAGAAGAATGTGAATGGGCAAAGTGGGAAGACTAGCTATCATTTCGTCTAGCGAGTGAGATCAGGAAATCCTCGGGATATATTATAAACATCTAGAGTAACGAATCACGAACTTGGAGATGTTCGCTCGACATTATTCTCGGAAACAGGTCGAATACTAATTTATCCAGAAAGTTATTTCGACATTCAATTTAGCCTAGATTCCCTAAGTTCACTAAATATAATGTTCCATTGCTTTTGAATGTTACCCAATTCACGTCATTTTTTGTTTGAACTTTGCTTTTTTAAATCAATATTCTAATATCTGGGCTTCACGAAAACTTCTCAACATCGCTTATAATTTCAACGCAACTATTTCAGAGTGCTAAAATCATTCATCTTGAGCGGGATTCAAACCCGGATCCCTCATTTCCGGTCCAGTGCTTTAGGGAGTTAAGGCATCGAGGCATCCTTTTAAACTCTGAAATTTTGGGGCTTTTAAAGGAACAAGATGTTGTGATGAAATACCGTACATATGTACAATGTCCCAGGCATTCGTAGTCGTGCGCGACGCACCACAGTCCATGAGGTTAAAGCCAACTTTAAACACTTTGGCTGTTTTTACCTTTGACAAATTCCAAGAAACTGCGAGATGAAGCCCTCGGCACTGGCTAAAGCACTCGGCCGGATATCGAGGGACCTGGGTTCGAATTCCGGTCAAGGCGACTGATTTTTACACTCTGAAATTGTTGCATTGAAATGCATATTAGTGGATGACTCCGTTTAAAGTTACTGTTGCGGCATCTCCCGCAGTTTCTTGGAATCAGTTATAATAAGAATCAAATCCTCATGAAAATTTCAGTAGAAGTTGAATCGAAATCTAAACCGTTCGAAACTCCCTTGAGTTTCCCACTGTGACCATTCCATAATTGCATTGCAGACAGAGCATTACATTTCGAGGGAATTTAATGATTACCTTTGAGCAATCAGAGTAACCGATGCACATTCGCGGGATAACCCATTTCCATTAATGTTAAAAAGATTCCCATTCCGTGCTATCTCTTGCCCACGCATGGCGCATCTCCGATCTTTGTCGCGTTCGGCCGAGTATGGTCTCGGAAAAAAACCACTCCATTCCTTCTTCCTTTATCTCCAGATTCTCCTCCTGTCATATAATTTTCAAATTTGATGACCTCAGAGCACGAAGCGAAAAAGAAAAGTCCCTTCGGAAGTGAAAAGCAAGGTCATTTTCTTTCCCTAAAATGTTATTTATCCTACCATATTCCTGCTAAAAATATTCCGGTGGCACATACAGGTTGTAAATCTAGAACACATTACTAATAATGTCAATATTGTGTCGCTCTGACGAATGAGAAAAGGGATTATTACATAGCTGCGACTGATTTTGAATGTCATTTTGAACAGTGGCTGAGAACTAAAAGACAGTCCAAGGAACGTTTCAAGAAATAAGAATATCAATGCAACAATTTCAGAGTGTAAAAATTATTCGCCTTGACTGGGATTCGAACCCAGATCCCTCAATATCCGGTCGAGTGCTTTAGCCTATAAACACTTAAGTGCTACCAATCCACGATCTCCTTCCGTCAAAGTTGAACTTTCAAACACGTAGAACGGTATGTTGAACATGCTCAAGACTTGACTAATTTCATTATTATATTACGTCCTTTCGGCAATAAAATTCTTAATATTTCCATCAATGCTAATCCAACCGAGTAAGGTAAGCATTGCATGGACACACAGACGAACTCTACAACTCCTTCACCACACCTAACAGGACGAAACGTGACACCCTACGCCACACAATAAGCCCTCCTTCGATTACCCATAACTTTCGGCCCTACCCTCCAAAGTACAATCCTTTCGAACAAAGAAGGAGTTATTTTAACATGTTGCATTGAGTTTAAGAATATTTCGGTTCATGCTAATTATGGCTTACGAACCCAGTCGTGTGTAGTGCCAGGGGCCACTGAAAAGCCATCATAAACTGGCAGACTTCTGCTAATAATAAAAAATATACTCTTGATTTCCCAACATTATCCCCTCCATCACATTCTTCAACATTCCATCGCAATTCAAAAGGCCCTGAATCCACCATTACTGTCTTCTTTGAATTTATCCCTTACTTATACTCATAACTATCACCCAATTTTTTATTGTACTGAACAAGCATTTTGTCCCTTTGTTGAATTGCTAACTGAAGCTTGATCATCCATAATCATCCCAAGCCTCTTTCGTCATTTCCTTCTCGTGCACGTCGAACAACACGGGTGATAATGGACAATCTGGTGTTACCCTCAACATTGTCTATCCCGACTCTACATCCAATACTCGCGCCTGTGTGGTCTGAGACTTCCGGATAATTCACTTATGCAATACATTCTATATTTCGACCAAATCTACGCTCTCTAATGCCCTCTCAAAATCCATTAAGTACAGAAATATAGACCGGTTTTACTATACATTTCATTTTGTCGGTGATCTCACTGCCGCTTTGGCATCACACTTACCTCCCCTTTCTGAACTCAAACCGATCATACCATTAGTAATCACATTCCAATTGCTCCACCTCTTTGTTGATTATCCTAAGTGCCACTTTAGTTGCGTTCGAAATCAAAGTCGTATTGTCCTCGCATACGGTTCTCTTCCGTTTTTCCAAGAATGAACTAATATGTACTTATCTAACGATGCCATCCGGTCATGTTCCTCCCTAATAAATCCTACGAACGAGCCCATAAAAATTTATCCTTTCTGAACCCTTAATTAGTTTCTCGGGAATATTATCTATGCCCACAACCTTGTCCTACCGGCCCCGGTGGCCGTGGGGTTACGTCCTCGCTTACCCATAATTGCCACCAAAAGTAATGCCGAAAGGTGAGGTGGAAGGAAGCTTATAAGTAAATATATATATATATATATATATATATATATATATATATATATATATATATATTATATACGTATCTCGGAAGTGTTTTGGACCAACACGGTCAAAGTAGTAGGGACGTAAGGATAGGAATTGCGCTAGGCAAAGAGGCTTTCACAAGGAGGAGGGAGTTGATGACAGGGACGTTGAGTAAGGACATTAAGAAAAGACTCGTAAAAACTTTGATATGGAGCGTAGCTATGTACGGTGCGGAAACGTGATCATTGAAGCAGGAGGATAGACGTAGATTGGAGGCTTTTGAAATGTGGATGTGGAGAAGAATGGAGAGGGTGAAATGGACAGAGAAGAAAACAAATGAGGATGTGCTTGGTATGGTGGGCGAAGAGAGGGGTTTGTTGGGAGATATCCTATGGAGGCAGGAAAAGTGGATGAAGGGGGTATTGACCGGCAGTGGGATGTTGAAGACTGTGATAGAGGGGAGAATGTTGGGCAAAAGAGGAAAGGGAAGGAACAGGATAGGGATGTTGGACGGGATAAAGGGAGGAAGAAATTACTCAGAGATGAAGAGGGACCTGATATAGAGTAGGATGATGGATTTTGTGTTTTGTTAGGAGTAATAAAATGTTTGTCTGGTAGTTGTGTCCATCCAAAAACCTACCTTAACCGGTAGATTACCTTTAAAAAAAATATATATATATGTACACTTCTATTTCTTCCCAAGAAGACGGAGCTGAATTCCGTCCAAATGATCAAGAAATAACGTGTGAGTGATCTTTTTGTGTGTTCTTATATTGTTTGTTGCTGTCCAAATTTGTTATTCAATACTTCCATGTTACTTCGACGAAATCATCTATATATATATATATATATATATATACTACCTTGATCAAAAATTTCCCGGAATTTATTCAGAAAATTAAAAATACAAGTTTATTCATCTAAATCTATATTGTCCCCTTCAAAGTAATCCCCATCGACTGCAACACACTTATGCCAGCGCTTGATCCAATCCTCGAAACATTTTTTATATTCGGTTTTCGGTATGTCCATCAGTGCTTCCTGCGATTTTTCCATTACTTCCTCTCGGCTGCTAAAACGCGTTCCCCGTAATGGTTTTTTAACTCGATTGAACAGAAAGAAGTCAAAGGGAGCCAAATCAGGTGAATTCGGTGGCTGTTGGATGGTATTTGTTGCATTTTTCGTCAAAAAATTACGAATAATGATAGCACTGTGCGACGGTGCGTTATCATGGTGCAAAATCCACGAGTTTTCTGCCCACATTTCTGGTCTCTTTCGGCGAATTGCTTCACGCAAACGTCTCATAACGCCCAAATAATACTCTTTGTTTACTGTCTGGCCTTCTGGCAAAAATTCATGATGCACTACACCGTTGTAATCCATGAAAACCGTCAGCATTGCCTTCTTTTTTGACTGAAAACGACGTGGTTTTTTTGGTCTCGGCTCATTTGGTGAACGCCATTCACTTGCCTGATGTCTGGATTGCGTGTCGTACTCATAAACCCACGTCTCGTCTCCAGTAATGATCCTTTTGATGAATGTGGGATCGGATTCAGCCTCGCAAATCATGTCTTTTGCGACGTCAACACGGTCTCTTTTTTGCATGAAATTGAGGTCTTTTGGCACCAACTTTGCTGCTACACGACGGAAACCCAAATCATTAACCACAATGTCTTGGGCGGATCCATAGGCAATGTTCAAGTCCTCCGCTATTTCTCTGATGGTTAATTTGCGGTTATTGACCAACATTTCTTTTACTTTATCAATTTGTTCACCGACTTTCGATGTCGATGGTCTGCCACTGCGTTCATCATCTTCGATTGACTCACGACCACTTCTGAACCGCTCGTGCCACTGGTAAACGACCTTTTTTTTTAGAGAATCGTTGCCGAAACACTTTTCCAACATTTCCAACGTCCGTGCGCCACTAAATCCGTTTTTTACGCAAAATTTAATACAAGTTCGTTGTTGGAAAATTTAAATCCATTTCTGAAATTGTAAAAAATCGCCAACACACACAGAGATAGATGTACTCTTGGCTACGTAACTTTTGCAAATGTCAAGTTATGACACTAAGATTTAAAGGGAATATCAACAACAGATGTACCAATTTAACAAAAAAAACAGAACTCAAATCGGAACGATGGGAGCGCCACACGGTGGTTATTCCGGGAACTTTTTGATCAAGGTAGTATGTATATATATATATATATATATATATATATAAATTAATTCCGTCAAATTTACTAAGAAATATCGTGTGAGTGTCCTTATATTGTTTGTTGCTGTCCAAATTATATATAAACACATAAAAGTTGGACAGCAAATAAAAATATAAGTCTCAATATCGCCCAATTAAGTTGATAAAAAAATACATAAAAATCCCCTTCGATTCAATTATCCTAAATGTGGTTTCAATCAAGTCATTCCAGGATCAATGAAAGCATGAGAAAGGCTCAGGTTTAGACATGTGATTGGATATGAGAGGAGACATGTCAAGATCTTTAACATAAACAACTTCTTTAAATTCTTTTCATCTCACCTGTGTCCTTTTCCTAACTCCTAACGCCTTCTGATGGTATTACTTCCGTTTCGTCAAGGTTAACGCTTCTATGTAACATTTACTAATCTATCTTCCTAGTTTTATCCTCTTGAATCTGACTTTTACACTTCATCAGCACTAAAATTATGATCTGAATCCGCTCCACGGGAAACTATGGAAATTTATTATCCTATTTACTGATTTTCTCATGTAAGTTCAAAATATTGCCTTCCACGTATTCTAATATTCACGCAAACCTCTGATTAAATAATCCTTCCAGCTTTCGAGAAAGTTATCAGGTATCTTTAATTTTAATGCACTAAAGTTATGTAAAATTAATGCATCGTACACAAAAATAATAATTTATAAAGGAAGAGAGTTTTCTGTTTCCTTATACCACGGACAACCACATCGTGAGTTTGATGGGTTTTCCGGTATTCAGATTATGCGCATGCGCTGGTACAGTTACCGACATAAATTCGTGGGGGCAGTGGGTCCCTCGCTCATGAGTTTATTTATGAGAAATTGGCAAGTAGTCCTCCTCGCCACTGTTGTGCCAGTGTGTTGCATATGCATGACCCACCGAGTCGGTACCCCCCCCCACCCAACCCCCACCTTCTCCATCCCTCCCCCGTCTGAACGGCCATCTCCGTATTCTTCCCTTCGCTCTATTTCCCCCACTTCCTCTTCTCACATTCCCTCTTCCTCATTCCTCCCTCATCTACCGCTAATAATCCCACTTTCCCCCCCTTATACATCCTCTTCCGTGCGTTAAGAATGGCGGATTCGGCCGGCGTCTGGTCTCCCAGGAAGGCCCGGAACGGAACGATATCTCCCTTGTCATGTGCGTCATCGATTATGTCCCCTTCAAATTACTCTCCATTCTTTGCTATGAACTAACTCCATCTTCTTTTCCACTGTTTAAAGTACCCTTGGAAGTCCTCGGCAGCTAGGCTGTTTAGTTTTCACGTCGTTTCTTGCTTTATTTTTTCTTCCATATCTTCCCAGTGATGTCCTCTCATCACATTTTTGCATTTTGGGAACAGGAAAATGTCGCAGAGAGCGAGATCTGGTGAATGAGGAGGATGATCGAGGATGATGTTTTAATTTTTTCCCGGAAACTGGCGAACAATCAATGCTGAATGTGCAGGTGCATTGTCTTGGTGAAGAATCCATCCAACATGCTCAGTTAAAATAATGTGCACTGTTGATTTTCCTAAATTCAGTTCATCAGCTATCATTCGGATGTTGGTTTTTCGACGGTCGCTAAGGACAAGGGACCACACACGATCATTGTTGTCGTCAACACAGGAGGTTGAAGGTCGTCCCGGCATTGCATCATCCGTGGCGCCTTGTTGACCATCTATAAAACGCTTAATCCACTTGAAATGGGATGCTTTCTTCAGAGCATTATCACCGTAAACAGCTGTCAACATTTCAGTGATTTCTTGATAACTTTCACCGCACTTCACCAAAAACTTGATGTTGATTCGTTGCTCCGTGATTTCGTCAATTTCCATTTTCGACAAACAGTAATCACAAGGACAACAGAAACTAACATAACTGACACCACACGCACAGCTCGACGATCCGCCAACCACAGACTCTCAGGCAACTAGCGCCGCTAATGGGTGGGACTACAGTCCGCGTCACGGCAGTCAGATTGCACCAGTTCGCGTATTTATTGGGCAGACTACGCATGATATTCCTGGAGATCGCTTTAAGAGCTACGTATGCCTCTGCGAAGTGTGCGTGCGACTCCATACGAAATCCGGACACTTGCCTCGTCGTTCTCCGTTGTCGGTTGGCCCGGAACAAGACTACGCCGCGCTCTCAAAATCGATCGATTTTATTGCCGGTTTTCTGGAAATTCGAAAAATTTTGTCTTCGGATTCACTTTCTGAAGGCTTCAGCAAATGACACGACATATATCCCTCTGTCGGTTGCCGTTATAAGATGGCAAAAATTTTGCTACGTCATGCAAAATTATGAGAAAAGACAAAGACCAAAATTTTGTAGCATAAAAAATAATTTCCAAAATAGCATAAATAATAATAAGTTCCTAAAAATACGCAAAATAGTCGCTCGGCACTAATACTTAGTTCATTTGTTTCCACTGTCTTCTGTTTTTTACCAGTCGAAGTTCAACTTTCAAGGGTGGGGAGTGACTGGCTATGAATGATACAGAGGTTGTTGAGACATTTTTTTAACTCTTTTCTTGATTGTTTAGTAGCTGACGTTGATCAGTATCTGTTGTTCGCCATATACCCGAGAAATTTCATCTCATATTTGTCCTTTACTGCTTTAATTAACCTTAGATTTGGCGATACTAATTTTAGAGTATTGTTGAAGCCATTTTAATATTTTTCCCGAGACGACTCCTATTGCCGAAGAAGATGGTGCAAGTCAGTACTAATTTATTCATTAATAGGTAACCTACCTATTTCATTTATTTCGTTTCCAGCTCTTCCTTGTACCTTCTAACTACCTTGATGTCTTCCAAAATACCATTTATTTCCGATTACTTAATTTAATAACCATTTTGCCCACACCTTTAGTTCGTTTTCTTCGGAATTAACCCAGCAAATTCCGCTCTTCTCTCTCCATATTTATAATTTCTCTTAATCTTTCCGTCCAACATATTTTCTCTCTTTTTTCTCCATGCTTACATCTCAAAAACTTTCAAATACTCCAGCTGTGCGCCCCACAAAACGCCACGCTCTATATTTAAAATCTTAATAACTTTTATTTACATTTAATTGGCATATTTAAAGTTTCCCATTAAATGAATCAGCAGCAGGTCTCGATTGAACAACGTGTCGCAGGGAAAAATTATCAGCAATCGCTAGGTATCTGCGATGCAGCTCCAGTTCATCTGTAAATTCGACCTTACCTTTCCTTCCACGATTCTTACCTATATTTGGTGGCTGAGATACACCTTCAATACTCATAAAACTATTTGATATCAGTTTTTCTCTGTGCCTAAATTAATGTATACAGAGTTAATACAACTTCAGAAAACCTCTAGGAGGACTTGAACTCGCGAGGAAGTAGATGACCACATTGTCTTCCAGACTACATTTATTTGTTAAATACTTTTTCCAGCCGGTTTTAAATACTCTACCGGATTAAAAGAATGATTTTTCAATTAATCAAGTCAAGGGTCCGATAAAAATGAAGACCCTTAGGTTTGAAATACATTCTCACGAAGGTGGTTTTTCGCAGACGGCGTTACCGTCAAATCGTTGGGTTAAAAGACTCCTGAGAGAAATCTCAATCGTAATTTTAAAAACTAATGTTGAACGGGTAAAATTACTCAAATTACTCATTAAGTGACCATGAACTAGAATTTAAAATCAGACAAAAATCGTTCAGGATGAAGACATCCGTCGCTTGGTAGATTTGCTCTTGCGATTTGATAATCTCAATTATCTACGCCCAAAATAAGCGCACTTTAAAATGATGGAAGGTCAAATGGCCGTACATTTGTGGGTATAATGGCAGCAATCAGAACTCTGTAATCCTCACCATTGCCCTTTTGTTTGGTGATCAAGGAGGTAAGGAGCCAAGAAAAAGAAAGAAAAAGAAATTGCCCACACGTGCTCTCCTAGGCATGAAATCGATTAAAGATAGCGCTCGCTCAACGGTTACTCCGACTGCTTGCTCCAAAGAGCACTTTTCCCCCAAAACCAACCAGATCTGAGAGACGTAATGACTAACGGCAATTCCGCACGAGATTATGAAAGCACGTACGCTATCTTCGCAAGCGAGCTAATCAAACCGCAAGATATGGCGGCGTTTAGCGATGGCCATTTCCATACAATGACTAGAAGTGAAGAAAGTGGGCCTCTGCGGAAAACGTGGCCCGTAGTGAGTTTTGCGAGTCAACTCCCAAGGTCAAGAATTGGATCAATTAAAAAAAATATTGAGGTGCGATGGAGATTGCTGCCTTAACTTAACTGTCTTAACTGCTGAGATGCTATCTTAACGGTGCAGCTGAACACTCTATAGCAACATATTACAGTTTGTTACAATGTTTTTATTAGTCCGAGGCAAATTAACTTGGAGAAGAGCTATTTCTCCGTGACAATTTTTTTATTATTTTTATCAGTAACGCAACCAAAAGCAAAAAGATATGTTTGGCATTGACTAAAACAAAATAAACTGTATCAAAGAAAGCATCTTGTATTCCATTTTACTCGCATAATTTTTTTGTTGGTGACAACATTATTTATTTGGTGGTTGTGTCCATCCAACGCCTTCCTTAACCGGTATATTACCTATACAAATATATAAAAATATAAGTACAGGATAATGTAAATACACTATATATATATATATATATATACAGAAACAGATATAAGGAAAAGGGATAGGAACACACATAAAGGACGAACACAATAGAGGTGGGGAAGGCGGAATCGAACGGATCACAAGAGTAAATATATTTCCTTGACCGGGACTCAAACCTCGGATCTTTCCACTTGCCGGGCGGATGCTCTTAACCACTTGAGCTATCGAGGAAACGTAATTTACCCTGAGATCCGTGGGTCTAATATGTCGCCAAGCGCCCCGATTCTTTAGCCAAGAGATGGCGTCAGGGGACTGTTTCACCCACCAAAGGAGAAATAGACAATACACAAGAGGAAAGGACAGTGGTTTAGAATTCATACAACATCATACAGGAAAGGAACAGTGCGTTTCGTGGCACGCATAGCCAGAAGAAAGAGATGAGCCACATTGGCCAAATACACATTCAAACACGAAATCCCGCCAAACGGCGAATAAATACTCATATATACAGAAACATATATAAGGAAAAGGGATAGGAACACGTATAAAGGACGAACACAATAGGGGTGGGGAAGGCGGAATCGAACGGATCACAAGAGTAAAAATATTTCCTCAACCGGGACTCGAACACCGGATCTTTCCACTTGCCGGGCGGATGCTCTTAACCACTTGAGCTATCGAGGATATGTAATTTACCCTGAGATCCGTGGGTCTTATATGTCGCCAAGCGCCCCGATTCTTTAGCCAAGAGATGGCGTCAGGGGACTGTTTCACCCACCAAAGGAGAAATAGACAATACACAAGAGGAAAGGACAGTGGTTTAGAATTCATACAACATCATACAGGAAAGGAACAGTGCGTTTCGTGGCACGCATAGCCAGAAGAAAGAGATGAGCCACATTGGCCAAATACACATTCAAACACGAAATCCCGCCAAACGGCGAATAAATACTCATATATACAGAAACAGATATAAGGAAAAGGGATAGGAACACACATAAAGGACGACATATTAGACTCACGGATCTCAGGGTAAATTACGTTTCCTCGATAGCTGCCTAGATAGCAGGACGTGCCTGTGTTCACCGAGTGTCTAAAATCGCCGGCGTCCGAGGCTTCGGTCGCCGGGGTTTGGAGAGCGGCACTGCCGGACTCTCTCGGAAATCGAGGTTCCGATCGTGTTTTGTTTCGAGCGGCGGTTGACCGCCTAGTTCATCAAGAAGCGCGCAGTTTGACTCTCGACTTCTTCCGCCGGGAAGGCCGTACTTTTGTTTTGTTTAGTGGATCAAGACTGACCTTGACTCCTGGTGTAGAGCTTAGGCTCCTTTTGTTTGCTACCGCCGGGTGCGTGTGGCGGGGAGGGAGCGTTCGTGAGTGTTTTATTTCCCTTTAAAGTGCTCGTTTTTTTTGTTGCGCTTTCCTTCTTCATGTTAGTGTGCTGAATTTGATTTCTTCAAATGGCTGTGCGCCGTTTAAACACGCTCGCCTTGCAAGTTGACGAGAAGGCGAAGCCCCCTACCCCGTTGGAGGTCCACCTCTTCACGTTAGAGTCGCTGGGCCTCACACCCGAAGAGATAGTGGCGATCCAATTTGGATACAATCGCCATTTGATATTCCTGAAGTTGGCAACCGAAGCTACAATGACTAGGATTTTAGACAATACTCCGCGGAAACTACCGTTTCCGTCTTTAAGTGACCAGAGGACGACAATAACAATTGACGAGACTTCCGGCAGCCCGTGTAATGTCAGGGTTCTTTGTCTCCCCGTGGAGACCCCATTGGAAGACATAACAGGCGAGCTCCAACGCTTTGGTAAAATACATCGCTCGTGGGAAAACAGGTGGGAGGGAGAAAATATGGCGCGAGTGCTTACTGGCACCAGGGTTGTGCGGATGACGGTCGAGAGAAATATCCCCTCGTACCTCCACATCGGCGGCAACCGGGCCATCATCATCTATGAGGGTCAGCGCCGCACTTGCGCCCGCTGTAATCAAGAAGGCCACGAGCGCAAGACCTGCCCTCGGAACCAGGGAGGTAAGAGCTATGTGGAGGCAATGACGATGCCCTCCAACCCTAACGCCGCCATGGAGATGGACGAGCCCGAAGTGGCTGTGGAGGAGAGAGCGCGGTCGCTTCTACTCATCGAGGGTGCGGTCCCGGCTGCTCCCGTTGGTCCCCCGCATCTCCCTTCAATTGGAGGGAAATGTCAGCGGGAGCGAAAATCGTCAACGGAGGAAAGGGAACCGAAAAAGAAGAGGACAGACAAACCCAAGCTCCTGGTCTCGAATACCGTTCTACAAATGGTTCACATACCTACCACCTCGCCTAATATCACACGACCTCCAGCCCCCGTCTCCGTGAGCTCGTCAAATGAGGAGGGATGGTCTTTCGCCCCCCCTCCCCCCGATCACGCCATCGACGCCCTCGCTACGCAATCCTTGCATCACGGGTTTCAAACACCCCAAGAACCTCTGGTGACAGGTGAGGAGGATGCATCTGATTGCGATGTTTTCCAGTCCCCAACAGCTCATCCCTCGACCCCTTTATCATTGACTGTAAAGGAAGCGTCACCGACCCCGGAAGTCGACCCGCATACAAGTTTCCCAAAGTCAAAAATCCCACATACCCCATCTTCTTTCCCCATTAAGGACAGTCAATGTGTCGACGATCTTCCCAGCGCTTCTCAAGATACGGACCACAAGCAACTATCTCCCCGACCACAACCCTTCCGCAGATGAGCCCCAGTCCGCCACTCCGACCCTCCCCGAGGGTGCGTCCTGCCCCTTGGCGGCCCCCAGCGGTGCTCCTTCGAAGAAGGCCCCCTGTGGAACGCTGCCGAGTTACCCGGTCTTCGTGGAGACCACGGCTGGCTCTTCCTCTTCGGACGAGGCCGGGGGGGAGGGATGTGGCGAAATGCCGCGTCCTCGCTCGTCGACCCGTTGGACGAGGCGTCCCGGGAAACGGCGAAGCACTCGTCGCCCGGGGTCGAGTCGCGACCGGAGCGACGCTAGCCACGATCAGAACTCTGGGAAGTGATGTCCGGTAGCCACCCGGTGCCGGACACACTTCGTCCATCGTTGGAGAGTTTTTTTTTTGCTGAATGACTGATGGAATCGATAATTTCAACCCTGCCATTGAATATTTCTTACAATACATAATTTTCCATTGCTAGCTAAAATCTCCCTCCTAATATCTGTGGACCTTGTCTTCCTTTCTTTTTTTTCTTTCTAAATGTTAATGGTCAAATTCACGAAAATGCGTCTGTATGCATATGCTTATGTATGTGCGTGTGGATATGCATGTGTGCGTATGTATGTACAAGTGGATATGTATGTGGTATATGTATCATATATGTGTCCATGTATACACTTATACTAAAGAAAAACATGATGTACCATAATCTGTGACCTGATATTATGCATAATGCTAACAAACTCTGTAATATTCTGAACCGAATAAAATAATTTATATCATAGCTCAAGTGGTTAAGAGCATCCGCCCGGCAAGTGGAAAGATCCGAGGTTCGAGTCCCGGTCAAGGAAATATTTTTACTCTTGTGATCCGTTCGATTCCGCCTTCCCCACCTCTATTGTGTTCGTCCTTTATGTGTGTTCCTATCCCTTTTCCTTATATCTGTTTCTGTACATATGAGTATTTATTCGCCGTTTGGCGGGATTTCGTGTTTGAATGTATATATATATATATATATATATATATATATATATATATATATATATATATATATATATTTTACGCTTGTGATCTGCTCGATTCCGCCTTCCCCACCTCTCCTGTGTTCCTATCCCTTTTGCCTTACATATATTTCCATGTGAATGAATATTTGTTCGCCATATGGCGGGTTTTCGAATTTGAATATATATATATAGACACACACATACACACACAGCACCATTCAATAAGAAATTGTATTTTACAGGTGCTCTTTGTAATTACAACTAAGAAATATCAAGGTATTTTTTTGTAAAATGACTCCTAATAGCAGTTAAATGTTTTCCAAAGTCACAGGAAGACAAATTCCAATTAGTGTGCGAAACAAATAAAGATTGTATCACTATTAATCAAGAACAAAGTTTCAGTTGGGGGAATAATAATGGAAAAGCACTCGGTCATAATGACTCTGGCTCTAGATGATGAAGAAGTTTTCCTTGGCGGCGCTTTCAATCCCGTCGGCGCCCCCAGCACCTATTATTCCCCCGTGTTCACCTGCCCTCCCTCCCTTCCTCCACTCCATTCGACTCCCACAGGAGCCCAAGATACGCATATCTTGAACTAAATATATGGCTGATGTGGATAATTCAAACTCAGTGAATTTATCCACTCACATATTAGTACTTTTGACTGACAAGGGAGTTGTTTGTTGATTCCCTTTTTATCCGTTTCGTCCAAAGCGCTCTTTAAGCACAGCTGTCAAGTGTTGTGATCTCTTGAAACGTTTGGTAGCGCCTCCTTGGAAATATGGATCCATTTCCGACTCAACATGCTCGTATTATCATTACAAGGTAAACTCTATAGTTCCACAATATGTAATTGTAAGTTGCGCTTTAATCCTGCAGTATTTACATCCTCCCCGTAATGTATCCCAATTGAATTTAAAAGGGTATAAAGATTTGAAATTTAGACATTTCGGAAATTATACTCTAATCTTCCAGTTAAATTGTATTCTCCTCTAATCTTAATAAACCGCCAAAATATGAACTTGTTTTTCAGTTAGCCACAAATATTTTACAAGTGTTTCTATTTAAAATTTTGGCGAATTCTTTCGAGGTGTTTTATATTGAGAGTCTGGGAGAATTTCGGTTTTCCATCGCGTTGATTATCTCCAGACGATGAACAACGAAAGCTTTCCAGCAAGTATCTGTTCACTCAAAGAAATGCGTTTATGACAATTGAGAGTCATTGACTGTGGTCTCGGGTTCATACGCTGGAAGTCCTTTGCATCGCACATCTTCATCGCCATCCGCCACTCTCCACCCTTCACACCCTGTATGTACGTTTCCCATTGCTATCCCATCCAAAATGTGTGTAAAGGAGTCCCAGGTGTCGTAAGCCATCGATCCGGTGACCCCCACCCACTTGACGCTTATTCCTCGTCACCGGGAAACAAGACCTCGGCCTCATCCCCCACTCCACAATTACGCACCACATAATATTAAGGAAGGCACCCACTGTATTCGGCCTGAAAACCTGAATTATTTTACGTTTCCCACGCTTTTAAGGTGTTTCTTTTGCATTCATTCCACAAGGGTATTCACGCTTTGATCGTCTAGGTTTTCCTCTCACATATGTACATACTTTCATCTCTTTCCCTTTAATATTTGATTCTAATATCTATCCAGTGGGAGATTCATATTTTTCTATCATATTAATTAATGTACTTCACTTAATTTTTTATTTAGCACGACAATAATGTCATTAAATTTGAGATTTAAATAACGGAGGGATATATTGAGATTTGTAACTTGGAACTACATGTAAATTGAAGAAGGGGGGATCGAGATGATGCGGTGGCTATACTACTGGCTTCCCACCGAGTGGGCCAGGGTTCTAATCCCGGTGGCGGCCAATATTTTTCAGTGATATCCCTAATTGAGGTGCTTTGTGGAGGGCACTTTGAGTGAGTGCGCCGTCCGTCCGTCGGATGGGACGTAAAACTTCGGACCCTTTGGTGCCTTTCGTAAAGAGTAGGCTAATGCCGATGCCGGGTTTCTCTCCACCCTTCATCCTTTCCTGTACATCCCTAATGGCGCAAATGACCTTAGTTATCGGTCACCTCCCCTAAATAATACTACTTGAAGAAGGGACATTGATTACGCCCGAATAAAAACATTTAACTTAAAACCAATAGGAAGAAGTATGTTAAAACTTTCATTTCTGGAATTTCAAGCGATAATTCTTGGTTGATGAAATGCGTTTACCCTATCTAATAGAGATCTGAATTACTAGCGTACTTGTTGGGAAAGACATCGAAAAAATCTCATAACTAGATTCGGCAAGGGACGGCCGTAGTTGGGTACAAATATGCGATCCTTTTGACTTTGAAAAATCTCATGACTATTTAATAGTGAATTTGGTTGTTGAAAGAAGCGACCACGCACATAATTGCGTGTGTAAACGCTCTGGTGAGTGAAACTTGAGAACTCCGAAAAGAGAGACTTTTAATTAAAAGTGTTCAAAGCGAATGATATGACGAAAAACATCGCTGATTGATTTGACTCATTAAACCTACGATTCTTATTCGATTCTATAGCTCCAAAATTCCATAAAATGAGTATTTACAGAGGGCTGTATTATAAGATTGTGCTTTATTTATCAATTGATTGTTGACCTCGATGCATGGCGATCCCAGACATCACCTGGTCACCTGAAAACAATACGTCACTCCAGCACCAAAAAACGTGATCCCATGCGATAGCATTCCAAACGGTAAGAACGTTCCGGTTAGTCGTCGGCTTGTGTAAGATGAGGATGCTTTGGATTATAATTGGAAGAAGTTTGTGAGGAGTGTGGAGGAGATGTGCGATAGAGTGCAGCCGGAAATATACAAATCCGCTATTATATTTTAAACTAACTTCTTAACAACAAGGAATCGGAAAGTGTGACTTCCGGGTTACTAGGCGAGTCCGCTGACAAACAAAGTGTCTGCTGCCTTTAGATGAAAAGATAAATTAATTGAACAATAAAAGATAAATTTTGAATTTACATGTGTATGAGCACAATAAATCTGGAAATTTCCAAAAGAAACCTTATTATTGCTTGCTCTCGGTCGAGAAACGGACGAATACAAAATATTTATTCCGAGCTTTGGGTCTCCTGCAATAGAACTGAGAACCGACCACTATTATTGATATTATTACGTTGATAGCCGCAATGTTACCGGGATTCTGATGATGACAGCCCTGTGTGTATGTGTATGTATATATATTTATATATATATATATAAGTATATAATGTATAACACTTTGCACTAGTGGACACAGACAAAAACACACAAAAAAAGAGACTCACTATTTTTCGAATTTTCGGTGGTCGTTGCCACCTTTATCAAGGAAGAGAGGGACAGAACTCTGAACTCAGTTCTGTCCCTCTCTTCCTTGATAAAGGTGGCAACGACCACCGAAAATTCGAAAAATAGTGAGTCTATTTTTTTGTGTGTTTTTGTCTGTGTCCACTAGTGCTAAGTGTTATACATTATTATTCACGTCCGTGAGACTTTCAAAAAGTGTTATATATATATATATATATATATATATATATATATATATATATATATATGTGTGTGTGTGTGTGTGTGTGTGTGTGTGTATAGCATTTGGAATAACAAAATACCTGTAGATAACACGTAAAAGTACAATCCTTTTACGTGTTATCTATTTTATTTTTGTTCTATGATTTGCCGTCCCAATGTTACGTTGCCCTCGTGAGTCCTTCTACATCATATATATATATATATATATATATATATATATATATATATATATATATATATACCTGTGTGTGTAATATATCTCTTTTCTATACATATATATACACACACATAGAAAAGAGATGTAGATTACGATTACTATAAGTACTCCAGTCATAATTTATGAGCCATTAAATCAAAAGTAACTCGGATGGTGGATACTAGGAGGCTGATCAAAAAACTACCATTTAAAATGTCATTAAAACTGTTGGCGTATTGCAGGGCGAGCGACCCGTGAGGGAGGCCAGGGACTTGAGGAACCGTGGGCATTCCCGAGGCTGGGATCCCCATCGTGCTCTTGCGTGTTTGGACCGTTAACACTCCCTCGCGCGAGGATTCGTTCCCTCGGAGGATCTTATCTATTTGCCTGGAATCATTTCGAGTGTTCTTCCTTTTGTTGTTGATTGCGGGACTAATCCAGTTGTTGGAAATGAATCCGACCACGAACCCTTAATGGCTGATCAAAGATTATAACGGATCCCTCAGACGGGGGGGGGGGGATCCTCATTTAAGAATAAACGAACCGTCTCAACGTTTCCCAAATTATTGAATTATCTTCTGAGGACATTTCTATGGCCCGTCGCCCATCTGATCGTGAGGGTCCTCTTCTTAGAAAGAACGGCCTCCGTCTCGAATGTCGAATCGATGCGGTCGCATCGGTTTAGTTGTTTTCCATAAAGCACATCAGTTGATGTCTATCTCCATCACGCTATGTAAATACTGCGAAGACGAGGAGAAGAAGTCATTTAACTCACCGTTGGGTTTTTTCGGCTGTCTTGGTTGTGATTGTTCTTCCCAAGCGTGCCACAGCGATTCAGTTGGATGAAGAACTCGTAATAGTCTCGACCAGTCCCGTTGATGTACACACAATCCGGATCGTACGAGTAACCTGCAAGTGGCGGAACACGTTACAAGTGCCCTCTCTTCTCGAAGATTTGAAATATTTGAATCTGAATCAATTCTAGGATCAATTAAAGTAGAACGATTTTTGAAAGTGCATAAAAACCAAATCTAAGTACAGCTATGGGCTCTGACATTAGTCACTTGACACCAAAAAGGTAAAACATTTCAGTACAGTTTTATTTCAGGGTTGATTTAGATATGTGATACTCGTATATAAAACCAATAATAATTACAGTTATTTCATTAGAAATATTACTTAATATGCTTACCTGATGAATAAAGTAGTCCCGTGAACGATCCATTGAAGCCTATTCGTATTTTCATGTAGTCATCTTGACATTCGGCTTCAATATCTGGAAAGAAATAATGGAATATATTAGTGGGAATCGAGAAGACATCCGTTCTGCATGACATCGGAATTGACATAGGGCGGCTGAGTAACTTCGCAACCCCGAACTTCGGAATACACATTGCGTCGGCATTAATATATTTACAAAATCGATTTGGGATTTACAGCGTGAATGATGAACCTCAATGACGAAAATGAAAAATGAAAAGAGTACAACAAAAGGCAGAGGACACACTTGCGGAAGAAATAGGTGCGTGAGTGTTAATAAAGATATGAAGACGGAATTTGGCACCTCGGAATATTGGGAACCATGCACCAAAGTGAAGTATGAATTAAGGTAACGTCGAAAAACGAGGCGAGGAATATCTCACAAGCTTTGGATGAAATTGAGTAATTAACCGTGAGAGGCAAAAGGGTGAGGTGAGCCAACGCGGAAATGACGTGTCGGCATTCTCTATTCATATCCCAAGCAAAAGAAACTCAACTCGGAAGAGGAGAATTAGAAAGGAAACTTTTACAAAAGGGCGAATAAGTGAGAACGAGGGATCTTTAGTAAAGTCGTTAAGGAAATAATCGATATGGATAAGCGTCGTTTTCGTACCAAACCAACAGTTCTTTTGGAAAAGAGGACATATTTTGGAATAAATTCGAATAAATCGAGATAGGTGGAAACGGGCCTTAATGCACGACGATGAAATGTCGGTGACTGATAGAGGGGAGGATGCTGGGCAAGATGGATAAAGAGGAGAAGGAAGAACATTGGGTATCCTGGAACGAAGGGAGAAGGAATTGTGGAATATGACCATGGCATATCATAATGTATGCTTTTATAACCTTTGCTTTTGCTTTCCGTGTTAGCGTGGGAATAGCGATTAGGCATTGGGCCAATCAGAAACCTTTACCTTGACCGGTAAACTCTTGGGAATAAAATGTTGAATTGTTAAAACCAATGGCATAAATGGGGACATTTAACTCTGACGTCTCAACATATGAATACATTAACTCTTTTTTTCTCTTTCTTTGCCTTAATTTACCGCCTAATTATTATCATTAGTGACAGAAACAGAGAAAAACACTTGCAATTTTCTACTTTAGAGAATCTTTATTAACGAGTAGTTTTGGTGTACTACGTCATTTAAAAGTCCTTGAAATCAAATTGAAAATGGTGTGGTACACCGAAACTGGTCGGCATTCAAGAAACTATTAAGTGTCAAATTGCGATCGTTTTTCTCTGTTTCTGTCATTATAGAACTCTTCCACAGCATCACACCTTAATCTCTATTGTATGTACATATTATCATTAGGTCAGAGTACGGAACTCCATGCATTATTCAACATTCAAGCTAAGTTTTCAGTAATAATTGGCAAATTTTACGCTTATATTCGGTTTTTTAGGTATTAAGTGTTCAACGTCAATCTGTTTTGCATCGCAGTGAGTGCGAACATAGCTTTTGGGTTGCAAATTTATCTTTTGAATCATTGGCGATTCAAAAACAATACGAGAAATGCTTTTTAATTACACCCAAAGGGACAGAGAGGGTTTTGATACAGTTACAGATACCAGGCAGTTACGCCCACACCGTTGTATGCATTTGGTCTAATATCAAAAAAATGACTCGTACTATTTCATTGTCATCTCTGTATAAACAAATCTGAGAATATTGCCATGAGCGAAATTACTTTTGAAGGAGAAAGTAATCGTTAGATTACACCCGTTTCGCACGACTAACTTGTATGTTGGCATCAAAAATTCCTCGGTCAGTTCAAGACGTAAAATTTCTTGGTGGGAAGTTTTTTTATTACCCTTTGGAACTCAGTCAATTCCCAAGGATACCGCCCAATTGGTTTCCGGGAAGAAGATCCAGGGGAAAATGCGAGATTATTTGTTTGCCTGAATTCTACCCCATTAGGAAATATACGGAGCAGTTAACATCATCGTCGACCCTAGGCCATTACGATTGCAGTCATTCCTGGATACCTTTCAAGAAGTAAACTGCAGAGAGATGTTTACCTGATAATGATTCGTGTTTACTTCTTGACTGCGGATTGTTTAGCAGGGCTCAAAATTTGCCATCTTTGTCCCTTAATAGGAGAAACTTAGCCAACGACCGACGACGAACGATGTTAAGAGAGAAAGTGTAGCAGTTGTTCTACAAGAAAGAAGTTGCTCTGTTTCGAAGGCTGTCCAGAAAGTAACCTCCGTTATACTATTGAAAAAATACATTGAAATGTATACAGAACATTTATTATTTTCATCTCAAAACTATATATCTCTACTACTTTTTTTTACGTGTTCGCCAAACAGATTTAAAATGTGTCATATGGCTGAACAACTAGTTATCAATTTCCGTCAGCATCGTAGCCAACCGAATCTCTTGAATGAATACCTCATCTAGACGAGCACAAAACATATTTGTAGTAGCCTTATCTCTCAGTCGTGTTTCCGTGCAAACTGAGTCGTAGAAATTAGTGAAAAACTTTCTAGAGATTTCAAATATTGTAAAACGCTGTTTTTCACGAACTTTTCGTCAATTTTCAGGTGCAGTTAATTTTTCTCCAAAGACGAGCGGCCACCTCTGTCATCATCATTGATATTCATGTTCACTCTTAAGCGAACGACAACACTGACGCACTCAACTCTTGCTGTCACTCATCACATTCGGTCCGCACAGAGAACAATTTCATTCTTCATTTTGACTTGCTATTGTAAACAAACGACAAGCGGCGCGACCTTCCAACTACTGCAGTTCGAGGCGTACTGATCTACGGTGTGCGTCCCTACCGCGACCATTCGGCTTCCTTCAATAATTCTCTTGCTGCACGAAAACCATTTCTTTCTAAACGTTGTTTACTTTCTGCACAGCCATCGTATTTATATGTATATGCATATATATATATATATATATATATATATATATATATATATATATATATATATATTATATATATATATATACACACATATATATATATATATATATATACACACACACATACAAACACACACACACACATATATATATATATATATATATATATATATATATATATATATATATATATATATATATATATATATGTGTATGCAAAGAGAGTAAAAAAGAAAAGAAAGTAACGTATCTCCGAATTTTCGGTGGTCAAACCACCATTCCTAAGAAAGAGAAGGAAAGAGTTCCTTCCTTCTCTCCCTTAAGAAACCTTCCTGAGGCATAGTTGCGGATACTTTGCTTAGAATATGTTGGGACTGTGTAACTTCTACTAATACAACTTTTCCTAGATTCCTGGTTGAATGCGAAAAAACGATCCCGCATATTTCCATTGAAATTTAAATAACGCGGTTCGTGTTTAAATGGGAATTCCAAACGATTCGGCTCAAAGTCGATTGGAATTTGATTTGTCATTCGAATCGACGGAGAGTCCTCGATTCGCTGATCCACACTTTCATCTCTGAGTGAATTCTATATCGTAACGTGTATCCAAATAGTTTTCCGTAGAACGACCGTTATTGCTCCTCTATTAACGGTACCTATTTTTACAAACCAAGGACCGGAAAATGAACTATGTTGGTTGTAAATATTGGTATTTCGTGCCAAGGCATTGAAGTGCTTTGTTTTTATATGATAAGAGCAGTATCTGTTCCATTTGAAGTATCCGTTTCCCTAGAATGTTTTAATTGAGAATTATATAGCTCGCGGGCAAGAGATTAGATGTTTTCGAATCACCCCTTCAGCGAGGGAAAGAGTGTAGACATTAAAGCTGGAGATATCAACTAATTGATACTTTGCTTATTACCTACTTAGCTTCCTTCTATAAAAGGCAGTTATTCTTTGTGATTAAAACTTTGGTTAAGAGAACCGGATCTCATCGAAAATACGTTGGACGAAGCGTTTTCTCAAACTTAGGGCAACGTAAATAGATAAGTACAAGACGACAAACATAATCTAATCCTAATGAATTAGAATGATAACTCTGAGGCTAAAATGTTTCTCTACAAGAAGACTACCTCCTTCTCAGGAAATGGTTAAATATATCAAGACCTACAAATATTGTGACGTATTTGCCTACAAATCAGTTGGGTTTAGCAATCGATAAGACCGCTGACACAAGTGCGTAAAATAGTGCAATGAAATACTGCTTTAAAGTTTTAACTTTAATGATTCCAATTGAAGAAGTCAACTCGACTCGAATGAAACAGCTTCACTTAATTGATTCACTTATTCAGAGGTTTTTTTCCCTTTTAGTGGAAGGGAATCTCGCAGTTCATTCCGTGAATGTGACGGAACATTGCCTTCGAGGCGTTGGACTCAAGGAATGTGAGCTTTATTCCTTCGAGCGTGATTTGTCGGTGAAAATAAATCCACTGCATTCAATCAAGAGATACTAACTAAAAAGATTGGTTGTGGGAAGCGGTGTGAGTAGGGATGGGATAATTAAGAAAGGTGGGGGATTTGGTGGAATAACGGTGGTTATTCATGCGGAGGGAAAGTGCGGTCGTGCATTCGCCCACGTAGAAGGCAGGGCAGAAGTTACAGGAGAGGCGATATATAATATTTTTTGAGGTACAGGTGGCGAGTGGTTGGGAGTTGGTACTGAGTGAGGGGGAGGGTCTTAAAAGATGACAGCATTTGCAGCGTGGGCGGTTGCATGGTGCGGATAGGGGCGGGGGAGAGACGGGGGTGCGTGGGACTTTCCCTGCCGCTTAAACAATCGCCGCCCCCACCCGCACCTCCACCCCTTTTTCTTTCAAAACCGGATCTAGCAACCCTTTACAACCTGCCATATCCTCCGTGCAAAGCACCCGTTTTCCCCAGGCGTCAACCGAAAGAGTCCCCGACCCAGCACCCGACACCCGAAAACGGAAACAAAGTAGTGAACCTTTCGTCCGTGACCCTCGACAATAGCGAGCTTTCGCTACTAAGTAAAGGCCTCTCCTTCTCCCCCACCCCGAGAACCAACCACGTTAACATCATCACTGACACATTAAATTTCTGCCGAAATTTACGGTGGCATGCTCATTGGAAATCCCAGCCTTTCCCTTCGAACTCCCCTTCCATTAACCCAGCACTTACCCGATTCCGTCCAGCCTCAGAAAACGAACCCAAACCACTCCCATCAAACCACCCAATTGAAATCTTTATCAATCTCCTTCTGACAAAGATTTCCGACAAAAAATTCATAGATTCCCTTAAGCCACCAGACAACCTTTCCCCCTCTGAGAGACAAGCTCTCAGACGTTTAACGTTAAATAAAGATATCATAATCACGACGGCGGACAAAGGGTCATCCGTTGTCGTGCTAAACAAAGTAGACTATAACGCCGAGGCATTGCGCCAATTAAATGACATTTCCTGCTATGCCCCCCTGCCCCAAGACCCAAACCCTTCTTATCAAAAGGATATTCTCTCTTTTCTTTCCAATTTCGGTCCCAAAGAAGGTCTCTCCCCCACAGACATATCCATTCTTTCACCACCTAATCCTAAGACTCCCCATTTCTATTTGCTACCCAAAATACACAAAACCAATAACCCCGGACGCCCTATTGTCTCCAGCATCAACTCACCCACAGAACGAATCTCCGCATTAATAGACCACCACCTTCAACCGATAGCCACTTCACTCCCTTCTTACATTAAAGACTCGCACCACTTTCTGGAACGTCTACACTCAATCCCAATTCCGCATAACACAACCATTCTCATGGCCACGATAGACGTCACATCTCTGTACACCTCCATTCCCCACAAAGAAGGCTTAGAAGCCCTGAAACATTACCTCTCCCTACGATCCACACCACACACCCCATCCACAGATTTCCTCCTCGAATTAAGCCAAATCGTTCTTACCAAAAATGCTTTTCAATTCAATGACAAAATATATTTACAAATAAAAGGCACTGCAATGGGCACGCGTATGGCTCCTGCATACGCCAATCTTTTTATGGGTAAACTAGAACACGACTTTCTGCAACAACAAACCCTAAAACCACTTTTCTGGGCCCGCTATATTGATGATATTTTCCTCCTTTGGTCCCACGGACGCGAAACTTTATCCTCTTTCATTTCCTCTCTCAACTCCTCCTCCTCAGTTTCATTCACTTCTTCTATATCCGACTCGAATATTACCTTCCTAGATATCGATATTCACCTCCAAAACAATACGTTTCACACTTCAGTCCACATTAAATCAACCAATAAGCAACAATATCTTCATTTCGACAGCTGCCATCCTCCTCACACAAAGCGCTCCATCCCATTCTCACTCTCTATCCGTGGCTTCCGTCTCTGCAACAACACCCCCTCCCAACAGAAATACTTGGACCAGCTGCATGAATCCCTCAGAAACTGTGGGTACCCGGAAAAACTGCTAAACAGTAAAATCCTCAAACCGTCAACACAATACACTCCCCTCCCCAAACCAAACCGCCCAAAATGCCCTAATCTTATCACCACTTTCTTCCCCGGTACCCACAAAATTAAACATCTAATCCGTGACCTCTTCCCAATTATCAATAACACTCAGTCCACATCACTTTTATTCCCACACTGTCCCTCTGTTTCATTTAAACGCCCGTCGAACCTGCGAGACATCTTTAAGTCCACAAATCCAACTTCAAGCACCCCCGTCTCTCCCCCGCCCCTATCCGCACCATGCAACCGCCCACGCTGCAAATGCTGTCATCTTTTAAGACCCTCCCCCTCACTCAGTACCAACTCCCAACCACTCGCCACCTGTACCTCAAAAAATATTATATATCGCCTCTCCTGTAACTTCTGCCCTGCCTTCTACGTGGGCGAATGCACGACCGCACTTTCCCTCCGCATGAATAACCACCGTTATTCCACCAAATCCCCCACCTTTCTTAATTATCCCATCCCTACTCACACCGCTTCCCACAACCAATCTTTTGACGACTGCTTCTCTGTTTCGGTGATTGAAATCCTTCCCAAATCTGCGAGTATAATAGAGGTGAGAACCCGCGAGATGGCGCATATCTGGGTGGCCCAATCATTCAAACCGCCCGGGCTGAACCAAGCCCACTGAATGCATCAATTGGCTGCCTACATATCCCCCCCACCCCCTTGTTCATTTCCTATTGGTCCCTTTACCTCTCCTTCCCCCACCTCTCCCCCGCACACCCTCTCCGCTCTTCCCCGAGAACGCCATTCTGAAGACGACAGCCGTGCTGTCGAAACGTAAAATAACAAATTGTGAGTGTCCTTTCTTTGTGTCTCTATATTCTAAAAATCTACATCTGTGTTTTTATATATTTGTGTGTCGCCGATGAGCGTTCCATTTCGAAGATATTTTATATGTATATGTATATATATATATATACACACATATATATATATACATACATATATATATATATATATATATATATATATATATATATATATATATATATATATATATATATATATATATGATTTCTTCGAAGTAACACGGAAGTGTTGAATAACAAACTTGGACAGCAACAAACAATATGAACACATAGAAAGATCACTCACATGTTATTTCTTGATCATTTCGACGGAATTCAGCTCCGTCTTCATCGGAAGAAATAGAAGTAATCAGTCTTACTTCTAAGTAAATAGTCTTATGTGTTCTTATATTGTTTGTTGCTGTCCAAGTTTGTTTATATATATATATATATATATATATATATATATATATATATATATATATATATATATATATATATATTTGAGAGAAACGACTGATATCCGGCTAGCTCCATCAGAGGATCTCCTTCTGAAGGATGTGCAAAATTAAACCAGGGTGCATAAATTGGTAGGGGTGTCTGCAGATCCCGAAGAATATCGTTAAAATTCACAAAAAATGATTGTGAAAGACAGAATTAGGACACAAGGAGGGGCAATAGTAGTATACATAATTTGGATGTGTAGTTGCCTTAGCTTTCAGTGTAACGAGCTAAGAGCTTGATATCCGTAGCAGCTGCGAACGTCGGAAATGAGAACAATAGCACATTGTTTTTCAATGTCTTATCTCGCGGTCATTCTTCCAAATTATGATATTGCAACGCAACTTCCTCTCGGCAGCTTGTATCGTACGGAATTTTGCTGACGGTAAAAATGCTACATCAATTTGAAAAAGTAATATAATATCCTCTACTTTTAGCAATTGAATCTTCAGAGGTAACATATTTCAAAGAAGAAAAATGTATTGAGTATACCCTCTCCTGGGGAATGGGAGTTTAAAAAAACTGATATAACTTTGGTTGGATTGTTTTGAAGAATGGAATCCTGTTCCATAGACTTCATTCGAAGGCGGATGGATGGCGGGCACCTGGACGGCTGAAATGGCACGGCCGATGCGTCGGAGGAAATCCACTCGCTCGAAGGCCTTTTTGGTCACGTCGCTAAGGTCGAATTTTATTCACCAAAACAAATCCTCGCAGTTTTTTCGTTGGTCTCTACTTTTTTTTCTAACCCATCATGACAATACCTTTCATACGAAACGGCACCTAAATATTATCCATGCGTGACTTTAAACTTTGACCACATTCTACACCAAGATATACGTATTTACAAGAGGATGATTATGAATATACATTTAATGTATAACTAGCACAATACCCGCGATTCACCGCGGCTTTGAACTTTAACGTAGTATTTCACAAATCCTATTGCTGTGGGGAAGATTTTGGAAATTTTAGCACAGTAGCCAGTAATTCTTCGCGAATGTTGTTGCAGAGGCAGTGTCCTCCTGGGAGCATGAAATGGACCCGCGGAACTAAAATTGGCACATCGTAGAAGCAGAAACTATTAGCCCTTATCACATTCGTAACAAAAATCAAGCAAGTTGTCAAAAGAAAACGTTTAAACAGGAAAAATAAAATTTCTCGATTGCAAGAGGGAAGAGAAACTAAATAGACCACACGTAGTTTCTCGTCACAATAGAGTATATAAGTATAGTCTTCCAAACCCCAATTCGAGTGAAGAAAACAAGTATCTCCTTGAGAATGCATGGGAAATGCCACGGATAAACCCCAAAACGATATTCAGGCATTTTCTGATTTGTTAATTAATACGCATAAATAGTTACTAATGATATCGTTAAATGTCTGATTTAACGCATGAAACAATTTTCTAATTACGATAATACTAGGTCCATTGACTGAATTGTTCCGGTAAACCGAATTATCAGTTCCTTCTTTCCCCAAAGGAAGGTGGTTTGGCCACCGAAAATTCATAATACGTTTGAGTTGCATTCGTACGTGTGTTTCTCTATGATTTTATTCGCCAGCGGTACCTCGCTTCTCCGTTTAAATTATTATTCACATCCGTGAAATTTAACTTCAAGAGATGCGCAGGCAGATTATAGGCTTCAGAGTATCGGCCCATCGTCAAGTTGCAATCCCTGCATCGGTATCAACAATGCCTGGTTCGAGTCCCGGTCCAGGAAACTTTTTGCGTTTGTGATATGCTCGATTCCACCATTTCTATGTTCGTCTTTTGTATGTGTTCTTGCAATTTCGCCTCTTGAAAGTTTTACACTACTAGAGCGAAATTCTGTTGAAGGATGCGAAAAAAGGGCCAATATCTCTGCATACTTAGTATATAAAAAAATAAGGAGATACAGCTAACGATTGCATTACTGAAGAGTAACGAATGACTTTAGAGTTCGTGGTTTTCTTTTAGAGTTCGTGGTTTTCACCACTAGAGCGTTAACGAGGCTGTCGGACCATTGTCGGACTTGGATAGTGAAAGAATAATAAAATAAGAATATGGAAGCAAAAATGATTAGCCTTTCTTTGAGTCAAGCGTCTTGTACAAAACTGAACATAGTCGCACGATGAATTTAACTAACGGTATAAAATCTATTCCGTCCTAATGCCATCATAAGTGAGCATGAGAGCAGCTCATCCAAGAGCAGCAACCAACGCAGTAATTATTGATGGAACGTGTGTAGTTCCCGAAAGAGCCATCGGCCTAGAAAGGATTCCCTCAATAATCCGCCGTTGTGCAATGGCAATGTTATGAAATTCCAACGACTCCCATGAATTGCAAACATTAAAAAATAATCAATTCAAATTTTCATGAAAGAAGACAATTAAAGTCAAAATTATTATTAAAAATTCATTTTTGAATTTTCATAAATCTGAAAACAATTTTAATAAATTCGAGCATCTGACGATTAAAAATTATGTTTGTCTATGGCAGAGTAAACTTTTTTAGGGTTATTTTTTAAAATTACATATTATAAAATATGGTGCGCAATTAAGTTCTGTAATGCTTTCAAATGTCATTGGCTCAGGCCCATATACCTACACTACTATTAACGAGCATTTCTTTTTCCACCCTTCTATTTATAAATGTGTCAGCAAATTTTACGCGTTTGAGCAGATAAAGAGTCGCTTAAGGCACCTACTGCATCGCCGGCATTCCATCCGCTAAGCATATTTTCCTCCTGACGTAATGGACTGATGCGAATCATGAAAATAAGGACGACCTCACCAGTCCTGATCGCGTAAGAAATCGCCTCTAGCTTACTTAGGTTATCAAGAATTATCAGCATTCTGAAATACTAAATAGAAAAATGTATGAACGCCTCCTGTATCGTGAAAGGGAGGAGAATAGGAGGCCCCATTCAGTTTTAAGTTTTAAAGAAATCATAGAATTCCGATGCCGAAACGTGTGCATCAAATTTCATTCACCTAAGGCGTGTCATTTCTTTCGTTCAGCGCTAAAACACGTGGGCGAGTCATGCGAAAGCCTAAAAACTTCACTATAATTTCAAAATTTCGTGCCAAAGCCAATTTTAGTTTCCCACGGTCATAGCCATGGCTTGATGAGTGGCCTAAAGCTGGCAGCATGATCCCGGAACGCAACAATACGGCGCAGCAATGGTGTACACATGGCCGCTCCACTTTCAACATGCGCCACTGAGAAACAGCGACCTCTTCCTCGTTTATTCAATAATGATGGAGTTGAAACATATCTACATTCATCGACGAATGAAAATACAGAATGGCGATTCTCCCATTTCACTTCAGTGATGACGCCTAGACTAGAAGTTCTTAAACAGTGTTATTACCGTATCAGGCTCCCTTCGACGAGGTGAGGCACAGTAGAGGGTCGTAGACGCTCACAGATTAGGTATGATTTTTCTAGAGGTATCCATGAACTTTTGAAGCGCTTGAAATGCTTCCATTGTACCCCAAGAGGACCACATAAGAAAACTGTATGAGTGAGATCCTTAATTATTCAAGGTATTAAAAGATAAAACATATGTAAGGTTTTCATTTGACACACCCTCGTTACACAAAATATACAATGAACATTATTTTTCTAATAGCAGTGGAAAGTAAACGTTTTCCACCTTCAATTTCGAGGCTGAATAAAGGTGTATCGTAAAAAAATATGATCTTTCTTCTTTGAATAGATATTGTATTATACCTCGCTTTTCCTCCCTCAACTGGAATGAAGGGATGTTTCTATTAAATTTTCTTCATTAATTTCGCCATGTGACAAGCGACTGAGGAGAGATTCAGAATAGTGGGTGTGCTTCCACAGCAGATTAATTTTGCGTCTTTAGCAGCAATCCTCCACAATCCTCTTCACATCCTGACATCATTGACCTCATCATGGACAAAAAATAAATTGACAATTGTTCGTTTTCGACAGTTCGATCTGGATTTTTCGCCGAGTTTTTCTTCAACTGAACTTCCTAAGAATTGACGTCACGATAGAAGAAGTGTTCACGTCTTATTCTGTTTGGAAAGCCGTTGTTAAGAAAAACTCAAGCGATCAAAGTAACCCAACACGGGGTAGTAAAACCACCGTCTCCTTTGCTCATTCTTTCCTCCAACTCTCTCATAATCTCGTTGATTCTCCTTCTAATTCACCCTGTCCAGGCACAGCTCTTTTCAAAGATACTTTTTACTGAGTAAATCTGTGAGAATTTCCAAGTTATTACGCAAAATATTTTGGTTAAGTCCAACGTATTACGTAAAATATGAAGTACGCAAAGAAGTAAGTCTCACGGCAGATTTCCGCCTACTTGGGTGTTCTCATATTGAACAGAATTGTGGACACGTTAACAAGCCAATGATCACTGTTATGCTCCACGAATTACGATAGAATTAAATTATTCACTTCCTAGGGCTCCAACCATTTTGTGGGTATTAATTGACATGAAATCGAAATTCATTGGAATTAAATAATGAAACTCATAAATTATCTTGTTGTTGTATTACCTAGTGCCAATGGACGAAAACGTCGAGTTGACATGACCCTTTAATCAACAACGTTCCACCTCCAAAAGACTAAATAGTACCGCGCTGCTTGCACAAATACGCAATAATTTACTATAGTTATGAATAAACTGAATTACATATATCTACTGCAATAGCCAATACGTCAGTTTAAGAGTTTGATAGATTACATTTGTTGTTCTGCAGTGATCATTCACCATAGGAATGGAATCATAAGATGTATTTAATGTTATAATCGTGGAAGAAACTATTTTTTGTTAAAATTAAGTTTGATTGACGTACCAAGTGTTTTACATATTATGTTTCCCTTATTTATAGTGTACTGCCAATACTTTCTAAGTGGGGAAGAGGAAAGAAAAGTTTCTATATAGCATTTAAGAGAGTGTGTGAGTCTGCATAAATCATGAAATAGTGTGAAGACAAATATTATTGGTATTTTTTGTTGAAATTTGGAACAATAGCAAGTGTTATATAATTCAATATAAACAAGATGGCACGTTTCGGAAAAGGCATTTTGCACACGTACGTTCGTAACTTATAAATACCTACGAGAAATTCTGTTTCTTTGTTTTATTTATGGAATAACAGCTGCTTCTCCATCAATGGAACCTTTTGCTTTACTTGCTTGTTATTGATCCCAGTTATATGTCCATGGCAACAGTGCCAACAGATATAAGATTCCAAGTAAACAAAATTGCGCGTTTCAGGATCGGCATTTTCTTTAAAACACTGCCGTCTTGCGCATTAGTTTGCAGGGGCCAACCATAACCTGCCTCTAATCGTTCAGCCACCAATGATAACAAATATTTGGTTTCCTTGGCCTTGTGTTATTCTACTCTACGTGCCGCCATCCAATTTTTCGCTCTGCCTGTAGTTAAAGCGAGAAATGGAAGGACATTTTTTTAATAGGCTAATAAGTGCCAACTCATGAACGCTGTCCCGAGTTGTTCAATGAGATGGCGAAGCAAGATAACCCCAGTTCCGATACTAATTATATCGAGGTTACAATACTTGCGTCATTTCCGCTTCGTCCATTCGCCAAGGGTCCTCCCAAGGATATTTTTCCATTGCATTCCGGGGCCCGTATTTCATGGTCGTCTTTTCATTTTCGTTCGCTGCTTTCTGAAGAGAAAACAGTCCAACCTTACAGTGAAATGATTCAACCACCTCTTTGTCTGTGTGTGTGTCACCCTGTACGAATATTGTATTTATTCCTTCATGGACGCGTGTTCGTGAGTCGCTGTATTGGAATCGAGCTCGATTTCCAGTGAGTGACCATTCGATTATTAATGTTAAGGTTCAGACTTAACAAATGTGTTCACCATTTTCCTGTTGCGTGGAAATTTAATCCTCCGTCTTAAGATTTGACATTCCTGTCATTCATCTATGCGAAGAGGTGTGTGTTGGTGATATTAAATGTGGCTTCATTTGTGCTAATCTATTTAAGGCATTAAAAGGTGAAAAAAACTTGAGGGGGAAGCAGGAGATAACGAAAGATGAAATTAGCAACTAAGGTTTTCATATTTTTGCTTATACGTGAATTATTTTTCACAATATTCAATGCCATAGGGGATGTTTGCTAATATAGTTAGGTAAGTAACTTTTTTAATGTCTCAAAATGAACTCTTATAAATTGAATCAGCGACTTAAACGTACCGTGATCTTGTTTGGAATAGGTAGAGGCATTGGTAGAGAGTTTTAGAGGAAATTCTCAATTAATTTTTGTCACATTTTCCATTTAATATACTTTACAGAAAATGTTGCGCTAAATTGTTTTTATCAAAAAAGATAAAGTTGCTCGGAACGTCATTAAATGCCAATAGAAATAATAAAAAGGATAAGTCATCAAAAATATGGCTATGACTTCGCATAAAAATTCCTTTCACTCATATTCCTTAATTGGAAATTTCAAAGAATATAGTATATTACTTTGTCGGCCGCTTGGGTTTTGGTTACATGCTTTTGCATATTTTTCATGCCCCCGTATTGAAATTGACTGTGAGGAATGGTGAGAATAAATACAGTTTCAATTCGGCATTCTTCGACAGTAAACGCTTATTGTATTGCCAGCCATATACGCGCAGAATAAGGAAATTGTAGATAATAGCCTCAAGGGTGACGTCGAGAATCTTATATTAAGTGTTGACCTGAGAACGAAATCGTTAAATAGTCAATGATTACAACCTCTCGTCTTACAAACCTAGTTTTCAATTGTTTTGGCTTTCCTAAGATCACACACCCACAGAGTGTGAAAACCAGTGATGGGGAATAGGGGAGATGGTGACACGATAATAAAGCCGTTTCGTGAGTTCTTGGGGTGGAACGACTGGACGTCAAATGCCCCGTTCGTTTTTCAAGACGTTTCTACAGAAGCAAACGGCACATTTGCCACATAACGGATGTTGTCTTACTATTACTTATTCTATCTGAAATGGGTACATAAACAGTTTAATCTAACATCTCACTTTTTACACCCGTATTCTTCTCATTAATTTCTGTTTCTCACGTCTCCTCATACCTTATATTTGGGGAGAAGAGATGTGGTATCCCTTCTCCCAAAACATTTATTAACAACCATTCAATACATCTACAGCTGGGAGGCACCTCATTATCCCACTTTTGAATCTCTCCAATGGGTTAGTTGCTTCGCACAGTTAAGGAACTTCTGCATTGAAAGGTTTTTAGCAAGCTCTGAAAAGACTGCCATGAAGGCAGTCTTTGCGTGGGGATACTTCATATGCGGATTTCTTATTTGGTTGTTGACCCACCGTAGACGAGGACGACAGGCTGAAAACTAATGCACACATGATTGTAGACCACATACAAAATGACCTTCAGAAGCACTCCTGGTGGCATGTGGAATTAACATTCCCCATCAACACGGATGCGTTTGTTTGAGGTCGTTTCATTCATCGAGTGTATTTTGAGAAGCGGGAGTATGGAGACGTATTCTAGGGCTATGTCAACGCGAGTTGTTTTGCTGTTATCGAATTTTTTCAGCGTGCTGTTATCGAATTTTCAACTGCCGAAAAAGTGACTCCTATTGAGATTCATCGTCGTTTAAAAACTGTTTATGGTGACGATGCTGTTGTTAGCTCTACTGTTAATCGAAGGGTGGTAAAATGTCGTGGTTGCGAGCCTGGAAAAGCCATAATTGTTGATGAAACAAGTATCGGATGTCCGCTCACTGCCACAGACGATAAACATCGCAAACTCGTCGAAGATTTGATTCAAAACGACCCGAGAATCACTCAAAAGCGTATCGCACCCTATATTGGAATATCCAAGGAATTTGTCAGCTTCATTGTTGAACAATTGGGATACCGTCAAATCTGTGCACGATGGGTATCACGCCGTCTCACAGACGAGAAAAAACAAAACCCTCCTTATTCCCCCGATCTTGTGCCTTGCGATTTTTCTTTTTTTCCTCAACTCAAGAGACACCTTAAGGGTAATCATTACACCTCGGACGATGAGGTGAAAGCCGCTGTCAATGACAGCACGCTGGTTAACTCTCGTCAACATAGCACTAGAACACGTCTCCATTCTTCCGCTTCTCCAAATACACTGAATGAATGTAACGACCTCAAACCTACGCATGCGTGTTGAAGTGGAATGATACTTCCACATGCCCAGACCAGGAGTGCTTATGAAGGACATTTTTTTGTGGTCTACCAACATGCGTGCATTTGTTTTCAGCCTACCCTCGTAGCTGAATTAATGCCGAACGAAAAGCACTAAAGAAAGGGACCCAAGAAGGAAGACCAGTCCTTTCACCTGGGAAGTCTGCAAATGATTCACATCAAAAGAACAACCATAGAAATTTACTGCGGGTTATCACACTCACACCAAACCAAGATGAAATGTAAAAGCAAGGCTATATTTTCATGTGCTCTGCCTTTCTCTTATAGTGTATAATATGTAGTATCTCCATTGATACTTCGTTCTCTGCTATACTCGGTTAGTGCGGTCGGCCACTACGCCATCAACGTTAGGTTAATAAACAATTTATGTTAGTTTCGTGGTAATTATGCCCAAGTTAAACTTGTTACATAAAGGATCGGAATAATTTAGGTTTGAAAGTCATCACTGGAAGATATAGAATTGTAGCATAAATTACCCCGAGGGTAATCATTTTGTTAAGCAGACTTTCATATGTTTAATCTGTACTCTGGTATAGTCTTGGAGTTCCGAAATGATATTTTTATCGTGGTGATAACAAATTATATCTGGCTTATTTTTTCTTAATTTTTAATACCTCTCGTACATTGTTTTTTTAATGAATTCGTCTACGAGTGGAAACTACCGATCAATCAGTGGTTCGGTTACCCCATCACAATCTACGTTTCGGCATAGAATATATTTGAGACCTACGCTGCATTGCCTCGAAGCTAAATTGCCGATGAAACATCATAATGGATCTGGTTTTTAAAGCTATACCAAAGAATCACATATGCAAGTGCATGCAAAGCTGTTTCCCATGTTTAATAGGGAAGGTAGTTTTATTATGTTTACTAGGGAAGGTAGTTAATTATATTAATACAATTGCGTATATGAAATAATAGTATATGTCTTTATACCTTATAATGCGAAATCAACTGAATAGATTAATAGACATACATAGACACAATGGACAAATTCAGTCTCAAACATACTATGCTTCCAAAGGATCAACTCGTCAAACATGAGATTGTCTAGGTAGTACCAAACAAATCTTGAAATGTTTGATTAAACGGTACCGAGAGTTCAAATTGTTATAAAATAATGGAAAATGTAAACATTTTACATGCCCTATGCTAAAAATATTCCTTCATGCGAATGAATTAATAGTTCTTCCATTACTACTCACTGCTATAGTATCTGCATTGCAATTATCTTCAAATTTCATCGTTTGATACGTAATTAAGCGTTTAAAACTCATTAGAAAACGCGCCGTCTAAAAAGCGGCAATTATTTCACAGCTGACGTCACTTCAGCGTCATATCAAATTAACAAGTTTGGCTTCCTTTTAATAAACGCGCCATTATCACCCTTCCATGGCCATCACTCGGCTTTCTCCCATTGCCTCTCGACCTGATGGCCAAGATCAGAGAGTTAAATCACCGGGGTCACCTCCCCGCTTCTACTTATGGAACACACACTGGGAAAGGCACCAGCATGACGTCACCGCGGGCGCTCTCCCCACATTCAACGGGTGCTCTTTCAAATTCGGGGATGCCAACATTGAAACGAAGAATTTGGAAATTATTTCGAAATTGAATAGTAGTAGATTAATATATGTCTCTATTCTAAACTTTATACTGATACATAGGCAAAAAGAGTCATTTCATTTATTATTTTGGTCTTGGATGGTTCTAACCTCTGGTACATTGCCGTAACGTAAGATATTAACAAGGTGATACACCCGAATATAATATGCACCTTGGTGTCATGAATATAATAACCATTATTATTAAACGTATTTGCTTGACTACCATTTAACGTAGGCTTCGGTTGGGCACAGTCCAGAGCGGTTTTTGTTTTCGCCTAACCAGACAAAACCTAACGCTCCATTCCATGAGGGAAGGCTGAAAAATAATTCGCACATGCTTGTAGACCACAAACAAAATGGCCTTCAGAAGCACTCCTGGTGGTATGTGGAAGTAACATTCCCCCTCAACACGCATATGCAGGCTTGAGGTCGTTACATTCATCCAGTGTATTTTGAGAAACGGAAGTATAGAGATGTGTTCTACGTGTCGAGATATGTCAACGCGAGTTAAACAGCGTGCTGTTATCGAATTTTCAACTGCCGAAAAAGTGACTCCTACTGAGATTCATCGTCGTTTAAAAACTGTTTATGGTGACGATGCTGTTGTTAGCTCTACTGTTAATCGAAGGGTGGTAAAATGTCGTGGTTGCGGGCCTGGAGAAGCCATAATTGTGGATGAAACGTGCAGCGGACGTCCGATCACTGACCCACAGACGATAAACATCGCAAACTCATCGCAGATTTGATTCAAAACGACCCGAGAATCACTCAAAAGCGTGCCGCAAACCATATTGGAATATCCAGGGAACGTGTCGGCTGCATTATTGAACAATTGGGATACCGTGAAATCTGTGCACGATGGGTACCACGCCGTCTCAAAGACGAGACCAAACAGTACTTCTGAAGGTCATTTTGTTTGTGGTCTAATTGCATGAGGGCATTAGTTTTCAGCCTACCCTCGTACAATAAACTGTTTTTCAATTCCGAATGCTTCCTTCCTCCCTTCATTCCGTCCAACACGCCTTTACTTTGATTTGGATTTCTCCCAACAATATCCTCCCTCCCCTTTCACCATGCCTATCACATTTCCTTATTTATTTTCCCATTTTTCCATTTCACCCTTCCCATTCTTCTCCGCGCCCACATTTCCAAAGCCTCCAATCTAGGCCTATCATCCTGATTCAACGACCAAGTTTCCGAGCCGTACAAAACCACGCTCCACACCAAAATTTTCACAGCCTCCTCTTAGCCTCATTATGTATATCACATTTTTGTCATGAACTCCCTCCTGCCTGTGAAATAATCTTTGCCTAGCGCAGTTCCGCTTCTGCTGTCCCCGCTACTTCGACCGTCTTAGCCCAAAACACTGGCACGACCCGTAAACAACTCCACCTACTCTAGCTTTTGCCCTCCTTTTTTAACGTTTCATTTAACTTTCCTCTTTCTCGAAAATCCTACAACATTTGTTTTATCAACATTAATTCTCCTTCCATTATCCGCAAACGCAACCGATTTTATGAATTCCCAACACGTCTACACTCCTCTCTGGTTACTCCTACGTAACATTCACCATTTCCTCCACAATTAATTTGATTAACACGAGTAACAATGAACACCCCTGCTTTACTCTTCTGTCTAAAACTGCCCCTTCCGACTCTCCATCTGCCGCACACCCCTGGGAGATCTGATACATGTACATTCTGCAGATGATTGTCCAATATCTCCAATCTACTCCTATTTTCCGCAATTAATTAATTAATTCTACCCAATTCTTTCTATCAAGCGGCTTCTGAAGTCTACGAAACAAACGCATGCAACGGGATTGTATACTTGTTCCTTTCTATTAGTGACCTCATTACTGCTATGGCATAACGCGTGCCTCTCCCCTTCTTGAACCCAAACTGATCAACACCCAAGTAACCTTACTATTTTTTTTTAAGGTAATCTACCGGTTAAGGTAGGTTTTCGGATGGACACAAGTACCAAACAAATACTTTATTACTCCTACAAAACACAAAATCCATCATACTACTCTATATCAGGTCCCTCTTCATCTCTGAGTACTTTCTTCCTCCCTTCATCCCGTCCAACATCCCTATCCTGTTCCTTCCCTTTCCTCTTTTGCCCAACATTCTACCCTCTATCACAGTCTTCAACATCCCACTGCCGGTCAACACCCCCTTCATCCACTTTTCCTGCCTCCATAGGATTGCTCCCAACAAACCCCTCTCTTCGCCCACCATACCAAATACTTCCTCATTTGTTTTCTTCTCAGTCCATTTCACTTTCTCCATTCTTCTCCACATCCACATTTCAAAAGCCTCCAATCTACGTCTATCCTCCTGCTTCAATGACCACGTTTCCGCACCGTACATAGCCACGCTCCATATCAAAGTTTTTACGAGTCTTTTCTTAACATCCTTACTCAACGTCCCTGTCATCAACTCCCTCCTCCTTGTGAAAGCCTCTTTGCCTAGCGCAATTCTTCTCCTTACGTCCCTACTACTTTGACCATGTTGGTCCAAACACTACCGAGATACGTAAACTGTTCTATCTGCTCTAGTTTTTGCCCTCCTACTTTAATGTTAAGCTTAGCCTTTTTCTTTCTAGAAAATCGCATAACCTTTGTTTTATTAATATTGATTCTCATCCCATACCGGTCGCACTGAATTTCCAATGCACTAAGCAATGCTTGCAACCCCTTGGCTGACTGACTAACTAAAGCTTGATCATCAGCAAACCTAACTGATTTTACGAATTCCCCGCCCACTTTCATTCCTACCTCGAGTTCTTCCCATGCCATGCCTCTTTAATCATTTCCTCTGCATACAGGTTGAACTGCAACGGTGATAATGGGCAACCCTGCCTAACACCTCTTCCTAACACTGCCCATCCGGACTCCCCGTTCCCCACTCGCACCTGTGCAGTCTGAGACAAGTACAGGTTGCGGATTAGCCTCCTTTCCCTCCAATCTATTCCTATTTTCTGCAATATACTCATTAGTTTTTCCCAATTCACTCTATCAAACGCTTTTTTGAAATCTACGAAACAGGCAAATACCTCCTGGTTGTGTTCTATATTCCTCTCGATTAATAATCTCATTACTGCAATGGCATCACGCGTACCTCTCCCCTTCCTAAACCCAAACTGATCATCCCCTAAGTAATCATTTGCCCTACTCTCTATCCTTTTGTTTATGATCCTGAGAACAACTTTAGCTGCGTGGGATATCAAACTAATTGTCCTGTAGTCCTCACATGACGTGGCCTTTACCTTTTTCGGAATAGGAACTAAAACTGATCTCACAAAGTCTTCCGGCCAGATTCCTTCCTCATAAATACTACGGATCAGCCCATATAGCCTCTTCCTCCCACACTTTCCTAAGCATTTTAAAAGTTCCACGGGAATGTTATCTACCCCCACGGCCTTATTTAGTTTGATCTCCCTTAATGCCCTTTCTATCTCATTGTCTAGTATGCCTGGACCTTAGCTGTCTTCCTCTACGTCATTTTCTTTTTCAATGTCTAACTTTTTTGGTCTGAGTTATTTACTATACAGTTCGTCTATATACTCCTTCCATTTCTCTTTCATCTTTCCTGTGTCAACTATTACCTTACCCACCTTATCTCTAACTGTTAGCATAGCTCTTCCTTTCTTACTTCCCGATAACGATTTAACTTTGCTGTAGAGCGCATCAATTTCACCCTTCCTCTGCAGACTTTCCATATCCTCGCACTGCGTCTTCCACCATGCTTCTTTTGCTTTATTTGTTGCCCGCCTCAATTTATTGTTCAATTCTTTGTACCTCATTTTGCCTAATTCTGTATTTATATTCTTCCATTTTCGCCGCTCATCCATCTTTGTAATCACCTCATCCGTGATCCATGGTTTCCTAGTCCTTTTAGCGTTAACGGTTCCAATAGTGTCTTTTGCGGCTTAGAAAACCCTTTCTTGATCATTTCCCATTTTTCTTCGATAGTACTAAGCCCTTTACCATCCTCCATGATTTTCTCTACCGCCTGTTTGTATTCCTTCCTTTTCAACCCATTTAATGCTTCTACATTCCATTTTCTAACTCGCCGCCCCTGCCTTATCTTTTTGAAACGTACGCTACATTTCATAACAACTAAATTGTGGTCTGAGTCCGCATCCGCTCCCGGGAAGCTGTGGGAATTTATCACACTGTTCCTAAACCTGTGTCTCACCACGATATAATCTAGCTGATACTTTTATGAGTCACCTGACATTTTCCATGTATAACTGCGTCTTTTGTGGTGTCTAAACCAAGTGTTGGTGATGACTAACCCCTGTCTCCTGCAGAACTCAACTGCTTTCTCCCCGCGGTCATTCCTCGTGCCTAAACCGTAGTCGCCCACCTCATCACCATCTCTTCCTTCGCCTACCGTCGCATTCCAATCCCCAACCTTACTATATCCTCTTACTTATGATCCTATGAACCTTTTTTCCTGTGTTTAAAATCAAACTTCTAACGGCTGCCTTTCTCTTTTTAGGATGGAACCAACACTGTTCTCATGAAAGCTTTTAGCCAAATTCGAGCCGGATTTAATCTACGAAGAAGCCTGTAAAAGCCCTTGGTGTCCTTTAGATGTAATCCTGATAAGTCCTTTAATATTCATTAATAAAATGGGATAAGACGTATTTAAGCAACCGTGACTTTTGTTATTCCTGTCAATATCATCGCAGTGCATCTATTGAAAATTATATTTGTTTATCAGAAAAATCACCGAGTCAACAATTTACATAAAGAGAGAAGTCGTTCGAATTCCATTTTACGTAGGCACCCAAAACCTATGTATAGCTCGGATTCTGTCATATATTTTTTCTGAGAGCGTATGGAAACAGACAATACGCACAACTCGACGGATCGTCGAGTTGCGCGTATTGTCTGTTTCCATTCTGGTGGCAGTTATGTTAGTTTCTGTTGTCCTTGTGATTACTGTTTGTCGAAAATGGAAATTGACGAAATCACGGAGCAACGAATTAACATCAAGTTTTTGGGTGAACTGCGGTAAAAGTTATTAAGAAATCACTGAAATGTTGGCAGCTGTTTACGGTGATATTTCTCTGAAGAAGACATCTGTTTCCAAGTGGATTAAGCGTTTTATAGATGGTCAACAAGGCGCCACGGATGATGCAATGCTGGGACGACCTTCAACCACCTGTGTTGACAACAACATTGATCGTGTGCGGTCCCTTATCCTTAGCGACCGTCGAAAAACCAACATCCGAATGATAGCTGATGAACTGAATTTAGGAAAATCAACACTGCACATTATTTTAACTGAGCATGTTGGATGGATTCTTCACCATGACAATGCACCTGCACATTCAGCATTGATTGTTCGTCAATTTCTGGCAAAAAATTCAATCACCTTGATCCTTGATCATCCTCCTCATTGGCCAGATCTCGCTCTCTGCGACATTTTCCTGTTCCCAAAATGCAAAGATGTGATAAGGGGACATCACTGAGAAGATGTGGACACAATAAAGCAAGACACGACGAGAAAACTCAAAGGCCTAACTGCCGAGGACTTCCAAGTGTGCTTTAAACAGTGGAAAAGAAGATGGAATAAGTGAATATCAACGAATGGAGAGTAATTTGAAGGGGACATAATCGATGTAGACTAAAGTTTTGATGGCCTCAGTTCGCGTATTTATTGGACAGATCTCGTATTCACGATTATTTTAAAATGCAACGCCATTCATGTCTACATATGTTTTTCAAAGCTGTTTTAAAGTCAAAAAGTTAAACGTTATAGCGTTATTAAACAATTTTACAAAACTAGAGGTGGATTAGCTTTGCAAGTTTCAGTATGTTAAACACACATTGATTTAAGCCGTCATATAATCTCAGGTTTTACACTATAAATTAAATATTTTGAACAATTTTTCATTCAATTCCTAAGACGAGCGAGCTCGCCGATATTCCATTTTTAATCCAGAAAAGCGAAAGTAGTTACCACATCAACTGTTGACTGGATAATGGCGCGGTGTTTTTTGCACACTTTCTCATCAATCAAATTTTTCCCACCCTCTCAGTAATCGTTTTTTATTAAAAAAACACGCCTTCCTTCAATCAGCATAGAGGAAAACAAACTTCACGCTAGGATGCATAGATGTAAAATCGCTTGGGCCATTTTCGGAATATTCGCAATCGGTTTGAAACTCGAGTAACGGAGTTTTGAAACGGACAGTCTTCCAGTTCCACTCAGTGATCGAGAGAGAGAATGGGGGGTGGGGGAGGGGGCGCAAGGAAGGATGGATGGCTGCCACGCCCTCCACACTCCTACTCCACCCTCCTATCCGCCGAGGGAAGCCCCTGAAGTCCCGAGGATGCTTTCTAGCAGGCGACGGTGCTCCCACCCTTCTATTTCACCGAGGGTTTCACCCTGAGAATGCGATTAACATGCATAGAAATTAAGAAGCTTTCTGCGAGTAAGATTACAAGTCTACAAGGGCCTCCGAAATAAGTATGACATGGGAGTTCAACGTAGGAGTTCGGAGGGATTTGAAAAAGTAAGGCGCTATACTTAATTTCTGAATCGTTCCTAATCTGAAAGAAGAGTGGGGATCTCAATGCACAAATTTCAGAGTGTAAAAATCATTCGCCTTGACCGGGATTCAAACCCGGATTCCTCGATGTCCGGTCCGGAGTGCTTTCGCCGGTTTAACTATCGAGGCGTCCTCTCTAAACTCTGAAATTTTGGCGCATCGCGCCCGACTACGAATGCCTGTGACATTGTATGTACGGTATTTCGTCACAACATCTTGTTCATTTAAAGCGCCCAAAATTTCACCGCGATTGGAACCCGGATCGAGGGATGCGGGTTCGAATCCCGGTAAAGGCGAATGGTTTTTACACTCTGAAATTGTTGCATTTAAATGCAGAGTAGCGGATGACTCCGTTAAAAGTTACTGTGGCGGCATCTCCCGCAGTTTCTTCGAAAGAGTGTTGGCCAAATTGGTCACCAATGTTTCCATTTTTTTTAATATTAAAAAAATATGACTAAACATGAATGAAAGTGTATGTAGTAGTGATTTATTAAAGGACGAGTTTGATTGCTCGGTGCATAGGCGGAGTAAGTAGTTTGGGTGACCAAGGCGATCTCTGGGCTTGAGTTTGACAACCCACCCGATAGACGGGATACTTGGCGGAAAGTGTTAGATACCTCCCCGCGGGGTGAACCTTTGGAGGGAATAGAATGGCAGAACGAAGAAAGTTGTTTGTCGCCTCGTTATCTCGTCTGCATTTTTAGAAAAAGTGATGAAGGATTCCGTTTGAAAATCATGATAAATACCACATTTTCACACACCCGCTGCCAATAGGCCTCTGTATTAAGACCTCGAATTACATATCAGCAAACAAATCCGTCCACGCCACAGCAATGTCTGATACGTACCTCCAGTCCCATCAAAGTTTCGGCTGGGAGAGATTACATTGCCCGCGCCCAGTGTGTGCGAACACCCACATGGACACCCCCCCGGTGTTCAGAAGCCCAGTTAGTATAAGTCGATGGCTTGGTCGAGGAGAAACGGTCAAGCATGTGTACGCATGCATGGTGTGCAGGTGAAATGTATTTTTTCAGTTAATAACATTTCGTCAATTATCATTTCAGGTGTGAAGTCAACTTGTCAATTCCGAAATTGTCCATTCCGCTGGTGGGTTCTGGTGCTAGGAGAAGAATGATAATGAATTTTTGGAAAAAAGCAATTCCCTCCCGAACGCCTATTGCATCGGAAACACCGAAATGGAATGTGTAGACTCGATTAAATACCAACGCGTTTCCCTCACTCAGGACCTCTCCCGCTTAAAACATACAGGGAATATGTGGATAAGCTGCCGAAAAATTAGGATTTATTAGAAGAGTACTAGGTAAGTGCGATGAAAAGTCAAAGAGAAATGTTATCTGTCGCTGGTTCGGCCTCATTTAGAATATGCTACAAGTGTATGGGATCCTCACGAAGTTGGATGGATTGCCGAATTGGATCGCGTGCAGCGTAGAGGAGTTAGATTTGTAAAACGTTGTTATGATAAACTTCGTAGAGTATCCAAAATATTCGAGCAGCTAGCCTGGGAATCACTCACGGAGCGAAGGTTAAAGTACAGATTGAAGCTCTTGCATAAATTGTAAGATTTGTCTGAATTGTAAGATTGTCTCTTTAGCAGTGATGTTGAAAATGTACTATAACCCCCATCTTACTCCGGTTGGGGAGATCATGTCGATAAAATTAGAGAGATTAATAGTTGAACGGATAGATTTAAGATGCCATTTTTTCCACGAGCGATAGGGGATCAGAATAACAGGTCCGACCGCGGTAGGGGTCATATTCGTGTCAAAATTAGTCTGGTGTGTATTCACCCCCTGCCACACACCCTAGCGGTGGCTTGCAGGGTATATAAATATCAAAGAAGGAAAACAATGAATGCAAGGGCTCACGTTGGACGCGGGTGTTGTTGAAGCGGCGCCTGTTGCCGCGGTCCCACGAGTTGAGGGATGCGCTGTGCCCGAGGCGCCAGTCGGCCGACTCGTCGTCCTCATCGTCGTCGTCGTCACCCTCGATCTCCGCGCCCTCCAGACTCCCGCTCTCCTCGTCCTCGTCCTCATCGTCGTCGTCCTCGATGATGGGAGGGTGACGCTGCGGGCGGCGAGAGCGCACCTGGTGGTGCGGGTGCACCCGGGAGGGAGCCGCCTGAGGGCCGTCGTCGTAAGTGGCGCCCGTGTTCTCCGCCAGAAACACCACCTGAAAGGGACGAGGGATAGTCGTTAATGGCACGCACGGCAGACGGCAAAGTACACAGTCGCGCAGGGGAAGGCGTGAGGGTCGTGCCAGGGATGCTCCCCCTTATTCTTAAATGTACACCTAAACATATATACATACATACTCAAAGTAAATGGCAGTGAAGAAAGAGAACAATAAAACAGGGAAAGTCTAAGCATAGAATCAGTTTTGTGAGAAAAGCTAGGGAGAGCGTGGCATTGCTCACCCAATAGTAAAAACCCAAACAGGAAAACACCCACGAAGAGAAAGGGGGGAGTGAAAAACCTATTAGTTTTGAGGAAAGATGTATACACATTGTAACAATTAATTTTCAAATAGCATATATATATATATATTATTATGTTACTGAAATTGAAATGAAGACATTAATTATATTAACAACACATGAAGAGTAATGAGAAACATAACATTAACAAAAAATAATGTTAAGATGGAATATGATAAAATAAGAGAGAGAGAGAGAGAGAAAATGTGGCCGTGAAGAGGTTGGCTGATAAGGGGAGGAGAGTTGCGTCAAACCAATCCTTGGTTATGAATATCTGATCGTAGCACTTTTCCACTTGATAAAGTAAGTAAGCTTCCTAAGTGAAAAAGTACCACGATTCATTATGTTCTACTTCCACCATATCACGCCTGAGGCTACTCAATTTTTTCAATCCTGCGTTTTATGACCTTTTGATAAGGATGACCTTTGGAATGTTCCGATTCCAATATTTACGCATCTGTCCTCGAATCCCCTTATTCTATTACGACCGTACGTGCGAATATTACCAACCTACATTCGGTCTACATCCGGAAATTGTGCGTATTTAATAATTTTTCAATTTTATTTTTATTATAAAATTTTCTATAAAATATTAAAACTAGATCTGTTATTCGTTTGAACTTCGAGCGAGGAAACATTTGGACATCGTAAACAAACTTTCGTTTCGCGTCAAAAATATGGTGCTTATCACATGGTATATGTGTAGGTATGGTGGAAGTAGGGGCATCACTTTTCTGTTAATCTATTATTTTATTTCTTGAGATGATATAATTGATCATTATTCACCTTTGTCGAATAGAACGTTGGCGTTGAAACTCTTTTTGAAGAATTTATCTAAGAGAGGCAAAATAATGAGACTATCTGAGAGTCTCAGGCTAGCTCTCTTGAAACTCTCCGACAACACGCATTTAGTTTTGACTCATTAATATAAATTGGCAGTATATCGTTGTTTCCTCATACGTATGAGCATCAGAGAGTTTTTAGAAAAGAATATTTGCTTGTAATTGATGTGGGATACATTGACGGCACTAGTCTCATTAAAGTGGAGAGGATGGAAGGGGGAGGAGAAGAAGAGGGGTGGGTGAAATGTGCTCCCAATTTTCTCGGTAGCTGAAAAACAAAAGGGACATGAATTCGTGATAATGGGCAACCCTGCCTTACACCTCTTCCTAACACTGCCCAACCGGACTTCCCGTTCCCAACTCGTACCTGAGTGTTCTCAGACATGTACAGGTTGCGGATTAGCCTCCTGTCCATCCAATCTATCCCTATTTTTTGTAATATACTAAGCAGTTTTCCCCAATTCAATCTATCAAAAGACTTACAACTAATATATATATATATATATATATATATATATATATATATATATATATATATATATATATATATATATATATATTATTTATTTATTTATTTATTTATATTTATATATTTATATATATATATATATATATATTTATTTATTTATATAAATATATATTAATATGGCGGTAGTTATGCCAACTTCGTCAGATGAAAAGAAGCGACCTTTTGTGTAATCTGTGTTTGATCTGATTCGGCTTATGCATTTAGTATATGCATGTTCAAGCGTGTATACGATACACACACATATAGTAGACTCATAGCACACGCATGCACACACAACCATAAAAGCATAGTAATTAACGTGTACATATATATAATTACTATTAGGTAATCTACCGGTTAAGGTTGGTTTTTGGATTGGCCCCCCTAACCTAATGTGTGAATTTCGCACGCCGTCGGGCTTAGTACTGGGTGAACTCTACCATCACCTACCAAACCGACCTTCGGGTTGATTACTGTGTTTATGGTTTATGTGGTATGCTTCTATTTCTCCCGATGAAGACGGAGGCGCTGGATTCCGCCGAAATGAGAACGTGTGAGTGATCTTTTTCTGTGTTCTTAAAAATTTTGTTGCTGTCCAAGTTTGTTATTCAACACTTTCGTGTTATTTCGACGAAATCATATATATATATATATATATATATATATATATATATATATATATATATATATATATATATATATATATATATATATATATATATACATATATATACACAGATACATTCAAACACGAAATCCCGCCAAACGGCGAACAAATACTCATTCACATAGGAATAGATATAAGGAAAAGGGATAGGAATATATATAAATGACGAACACAGTAGACTAATGTGTCTACTGTATTCGTCCTTTATATGTGTTCCTATCCCTTTTCCTTATATCTATTTCCATGTGAATGAGTATATATATTTGTATATATATGTGTGTGTGTTTGTGTGTATATATATATATATATATATATATATATATATATATATATATATATATATATATATACATACACACACATTCAAACACGAAAACCCACCAAATGGCGAACAAATATTCATTCACATGGATAAAGATATAAGGAAAAGGTAAAGGAACGCATACAAAAGAAAAACCAAAGAGACTCTTTGAAAATGATAATATATGCATTTTTTTCGAAGTATTAATGATGAGCCTGACAGCGGGAGTCATATCTCATTGGTTTCAAATCATATGATAGTAGCAAAGTTATGGTTGTTCTTGGCTGGCTTGTTACGGCAGTGGCCTCGGAGAAGGACGTTCTTTGGCTTTCATAATGGTATCCATAATTTTTTTCGGGAAGGCCGAAAGTGTTCCTCTGCAGTGCGCTATCTTTCAGCTATAAACGAAAATTAACTGCCTAATTGTTCGGCGATACTATGGCGAATTTCCATAATGACCGGAGACAACACTAAATTGTGGGTCAAAATATACAGTATTGGCCATTAGGAGGCGAATAAGCAGCGTTACGATAGTAATTAATAAGTAAATTGAGGATTAACCCCGATAAATTATTAGCTTAATTTAATCATTGATATAAATCGAAATGTTATCGATTGATGACGAGAAGAAAGTGTGGACGAAGAGAATTAGTGTGTTTGATGGCGAGAGAAGGGGAATGAGCTACGGAGAAATAAAGAGAATGGCAAAAGACAGCTCTCAGCGGAAGGAAGAAGAAGGAAGAGTAAATATTTGTTAAACCAGCTTAGGAATCAAACGACCTATGTTGGACCATAAGTTAAACACGTGGCATAGAAACCATAGTCATTGAGCTGAATCTTCAGTTATAGACCTGTAATTGGAGTTAGTTTTATCTGTCATGCCCTGACGTGTTGTTTTGTCTTTTAGCTCAGAAAGTACCTATGACGCGTTTTATTTTTCACTAAACCACAAATGAAGGGAGGTTCTGATTTTTTTTCTGAAGCTTTACGATTAACTCTGAATTATTGTCTGAAAAAGTGCGACATTACGAAAACTATTTAGCAGTCACAATGCATGTAGAATTTTCCTGCCCTAAGAAACTGCGCTGGCAAAAGTAGCATTGAAAAATAATGAGCAAACAAAGTCAAAAATGTACTCCTAAACGAAAAACATCTTTTGTGTAGTTTCGTTTTAACATTTCCAACATCATTCCAAGACATTATTGACAAATTACGTTATAATACCAGTATAAACAAACACATATAAAACTATTGAAGTAAGGGGACTGGAACGAAATGAGCAATGACGTCTTTCCCTCCAGTGCCCATGGATAATTCTCGAGAGAGGTTAATTAGCCAGATGGGCAGTCCCTTTTCTTTTGTCGATATTAAAAATTGATGAGGATATTTCATTATTGGCAATTTATTTATCGGTTTTATTAAAGAGCTATACATTCTTCTAGGAGTCAAACTAATTTCAAAATTTTTTTAAAGTAATACGTCGATTTATTTCATCGTGAAATTTGAAAATACTCTACTTTATAATTTATAAATTTGAAGTATTTCTCCATATTCAAACATTAATGATTGTAAATTACGCATAGCATGTAAGCGTGCAACTTATTTGAGCTAAAATATTCCAAAGTGTGGCGCAATTGTAATATCACTGCTGGGAATCCAGAGAGTAGAGAAAAGTTTATTGACGAAAAATTTCAAGCGGTAATGATACATGAAGAGGGTTTGTGGCTAATCACCGGCTAACGATAATTAAAATGAAATGATTGAGTAATATACGACCGTAATGCAGAACTTGGGCGAATTTTATTGATTTGAGAAGGATAGGAATATAATGAGTGTGAAAACTATAAGGTCGCATGTGACTCAAGGTAATAGTAATCAGAATGCGAGGCCTATCGGTAGGAAAGAGTAAAGAAAGTAGTCCTTGAATCTCAACTGAATCCGAAAGGAAGTCGCGAGAAATCGTGCAAATAGTAAATGATATTAGATAAGATCAGAAAGTACGCAACCATACACAGTGATCTTCAATACATTTGGAAACTCTCGTAGTTTAAACTTGGAATTATAGCTTTGACATTGGTGATTATTCTCTCGTATACGAATTTTTTAAAGTACTTTTTTAAAGTATTGGCTTACCGATCGAACTCCAAGACGGCGACAATAGAGAATTTGTCGAAGATCGATTGAAGATCTAGGTTCAAATTCTCTCACAAGCTTGATAAAATATGAGACATCATATGCATCTAATTAATAAATTTTTCAGCCTCTTTAATATTATTGAATATATTTGATCATAGCTTTGTTCTAGTCAATAAAAGTTTTAACTGATTTTAATTTGACAAACATTTTAAAGGTGGGGAACTACGTGTATATTAGAATTTATTGAGAAAACTTGTACTTATAATCAGGAAAGGTGCATTGTCAAGAATGACAGACATTTTGGAATGTGCAGGGTTGACTCGCCTATATGAGTGATTTGATCTTTAATATTTTAATGTCCTATAGTATATTACAACCCACTTTTTAGGGTACTCATTAAACTCGGATGCTATAAAAAATTATACTCGTACCTATCTTGAAGGATCATGAAAATGAATTACCGTATTACGTATTTGGTTGCCATTACAGCCGTTTATTATATCTTTTTGTTTAATGCTACATCACAGAGTCAAATCTAAGGATCGAATTTCTCTCTGAAATATGGTTTCTCCTCTGGCATAGTTAAACTATGTGAGTTACTTGTAACTGTATCCCAACATAATTTTTAATTCCAATCGGACCAAGTCGCTGACCGCAGCTGGAGGAACGTCTGGGAGATACGTACTTAGAGGAAGAGAAAAACACCCTTAAGTACGTACATTACACTCGCGGATTAACGTGTGCACCCTATTCGCAGTTCACCAATCACTATCCTGCTCCCTCGTATCCAATCACTATCCTCTTAATGTGTGCTCCTCTTCAGGACTTTTCAGGTTCGTGCCTTCGGTTTCCCCTTTATTCCCCAAGAAGTTTCTGGCATTTCCCAAATTTAATTTTTTTAACCTTGCAAACTTTTATTAACAATTATATTTTAATTTAGCATTGTTGGCAAAAACTAGAGCAGGTAAAATGGTTGTCCTATTTTGGAAGTATTCTGTCAACGGTCAAAGTATTAAGGAATTAAGAAGAAGAATTGTATTAGGCAAAAAAGCTTTCATGGAGAAAAGGGAGTTAATGAGAGGGACGCAAAGTAAGAATGGTATGAAAATACTAGTAAAATCTTGAAGTGGATCGTGGTTTTGTACGGCGCGGGAACATATGAAAACGATATGGGTAGATCGGATGCTGTTGAGGTAACGTGTGCGTGTAAGTGGACAAGGAGAAGTAAAATGGATAAAAAGGAACACAAGAAGGTTGAAAATAAGTACGAAATTGTTTCAGCAGAATATTCTAAGCAGCTTTTTGCGTGTGATCTTCGGTTTCATCGCTTCTATTTCATAATTCCCAACTGAAGCACGTTACCACAGCCGAATGACTCGGAGAATTGGCAGGTTATAAGAGAAAATATCCTTTATTTTCACTTCTTAAACATTTGTTTTGGATTACATTTGTTCACTTTTTGGATAAATTAGGTTTTTGGATATGTCTAGACTCCAATGAGGATATGCGAGGGCTTACCAGAAAGTAACTTACGTTTCGGCCTAGCGTGGTGTGGAATAGGTGTAGAGCAACCATCTTGGTGTCTAAACATCCCTAACCTCAGTACAAATCCTGCTGTGGTAGTGTTCGGACTGTAGTTCTTGTATTTTGCTCACTTCGAACTGTTAAAATGTGCGCTGCACTAGAAAATCCCACGAAGTGTGAAATGCAATCCAAGATTAGGTTGTTTTAGTGGTAAAAAACCACAAGCCAATTGAAATTCATATGCAGCTTTATGAAGGTACGAAGACGGAATAATGAGTGAAGGTGTAATGAGGCAGTGGTGCATTCAGTTTATAAATGGCCACAGCACCAATGCTCATGACGAGGACCCCAGTGGTCGGCCTAGCCTAATGGCAGATGAACTGACGTTCAAGATTGACGAAACAACTCGTAAAAATTGAGGATTTACCTCTTTCCAACGATGGAGACGTGGCTTGCAACTGAGCGCTTCGGTAGTGACGCAGATTAATTTCATCCCGATGTAAACAAATATTTGAAATGTAAGTTTACAGATTTATTCAGAGATGGAATTGAAAAGCTTGTGTATCGTTTCGATAAATGTCTCCATTTGAATGGCTACTATGTAGAAAAATATTTTCAAAATGTGCCTTTCAAATGAATATAATGAAACTTCGTCTTGTCACTGGGTTTATATTTTTATTTCAAAACGTAAGTTACTTTCTGGAGAGTCCTTATATATTGCGTAAACACGTCCAAGGGCAAACACTGATAACGTTGATTCGTACCTCTGCGTGATATTAATCATTGGCCCTCAAATTAGGCAGAACCACAGAATTGTGGCCTTAAGTGGAGGATACCTTCTCTTATTGAAGAATTATGAGTACCCACTGCGAATATAATTTAGAGGTATTCAATTCTCGGGAACCTGGGAATAGAACGTGGGTATTTCGAGTTGAACCGGTGGTCGTGGTTCGGCTAACCGGATAGACAAAGTTGCGGCTATCGGCATTCCTAACTTTGATACCCTCTTATAGTTTTTTAGCACTTTTCTCTTTTCACCAGGAGTCGTCGAAGTACCTGTTTTTATTGCTATTGAAATAATAGATCACAACTACGTTCTAATAACTCGTAGAAGAAGGTTTAGTGAATTCAAGCAATCTATTCGAGTCCCATATTTAATTTTGGTCAATTCATTCGCAATCATTTAGTAATCCAAGTCTGGTAGGGTCACTCAGGCGTATACTATAATAAATTGCAAAAATATAGCTTAATGCATATAGATATTGTGTTTGCCAATGATATTCCATTTTCAGTTTATTTGGGTTGGGTGATACACATTGCCCACAGACAATACATCTGCACTTCAAACCTTGGGAAATCTAAAAAGGTCTCTTACTCATTTCTTCCCCTAGTTTTTAAACTAATGATAAATTCATAGGGCATTGTTCTCTGCTCAAGTACAAATTGCTCAAAGCATATTCAACTGTAAATTAAGATGCTCTGGATGGACTAATGAATTCAAATACAGCATTTGTTAATTTGAATATGACAAAACCTATAAGCAAAATTCCAGGTTCCATGAATTATCGCAAAGCGATAGATTACTCTTATTTCAGGAATAATATTTGTCATCACATCTTTGATCCCGAGTGTGGTCATTACACAAAATATTTGTATTTTTCACGTGAATATATATGAAATATCGACGATCACAAAATACTTTTTTATAACATAGAATTCCGAGGAACTGGAGGAGACGCCGCAAAAATTGTAACTTCTTAACGGAATTATCTGCTAAATGTGCATTAAAATGCAACAATTCAAGAGTGTAAAAGTCATTCGCCTTAATCGGGATCGGTTAAGGCGAATGATTTTTTACACTCTGAAATTGTTACAATTCAAAAGTCATCAGAATTATGAAAAAACATCTTCAAGGTTGTTATTTTCTTTAATGAAGAAGGTAACCCAAAATAAACATTAATTCAAGTAGATACTTATGACATACTATTTCATGCTATCATTAGTAAAATTTTCAAAAATTAAATGATATTTGAGTTGTTTTAACAAAAATTCTTTTTCGGTTAAGTTGGGGAAAAGTCCCTTAAGCAAGAGGCAGGGTTGGATTTAATGAAGGAAACTAGTTGCGGATGTGACGCAGAGGTACTTATATAAATGGGCATTCGGGCATGTAAATTTTAACCTTCCACCCGGTCTCATGGACTTTATCGGAATATTAAGGTTATCGGGAATTCATTCGTGAAAGATTCCGCCTCAAATGATTCACCACGAAAGCAGAATATTTCCTTAATTAGCTCATGGTCAAGTGTCAGGCGTAAAAGCTTATTTTAAGTCTACTCATACTATTTCTAGGGATACGATGTATGATATGGCATCTTGCACATTCGTTTTCACCGCGATTACATCTGTCGATATTTATTCGGCGCAGAGGGGAGACTTTCTACCTAATAGCATAGAAGTGAAACCGGAGGTGACAAATGAGCTGTAGGATATATTGAAAGTAATTGGAAAGATGATTTACGTCACCATTTGGTTAATCATCAACCTTGATCCCTATTGCTGCTCGCAACAAGGATCCCATGACGACGAAGATTATGGAATTTTAAAATTACTTCCTCTCCTGCCACCACTCTCTATGTTTTTTTCATTTATTTAATTTTTATGATTTCTATTAAATTCTAAAATATGCCAGGCAAAAAAATAAATTCAGATGACATTCATTTCACAAATTCTCATGTGGAGACTTATGTACCAATTGTACAAATGTACCAATTGTACAAATGGGATATATCCTGAATTCAAAACGTATTTGCTGACTCCATGTTCACGAATTGAGTGTAAATAAAAAATTAAGTACGAATCAACCTCTACGTAAAACCTGCGTTCAGTTAAGTTTCTCGAAATACATATGGAACTAGAAAGGGAAATTCCAATCAAATTTCATTCAATAATTACAACGACTTTTGACGCCATTAATTCATCTCTAATCAAATGCCACAGTCCAATTCCTGTAAATAATCACATTGCCCAACAAAATATCTTACCTTATTTGAAGATCCAAAGTTAATGAGCCATCTGTTACTGGCAGTCTTAAATTTTAACCTAGTGATATGCCTAATTAGGTCCAAGCAAATAAGCTAACTCGGTGAATTCTCGGAATGTTTCTCTCCGAGTTCTTTGACGGGCATGTAATTTCATATTTGTTTTGAACTAATAGTGAAAATGATAAGACATCGCCATGCCAGGCGTCAAGGAAACGTCTGGGAAACTGCAGTGCTCAGTCGCGTGCAAGACCGAGGGTAATGGAACTAATAAGTCGTGCGAGTAGCGAGGGATGAGTACGATGATGACCTCCACGGGTTCAAATCGAGTGACGTAAGCGGATGCAGGCGAAAATGTGTACAAACTCACAAATGCACTTACTGCAACGCATTCACGCGATGATTTCCATATTACGCTCTGAAGGCAAGGGAAAATGTGAATCATGCCGACCCCCGGTGGTGGCGGGGTAACGTCCTGAACGGGGCACAGATTTTACGGTGTCCCAATTGTTCAATAATGAAGCCGACACGTCCCTCGGATATTCCAATATGGTTTGCGACACGCTTCCGAGAGATTCGCCGGTCATTTTGAATCAAATCTTCGACGAGCTTGCGATATTTATGGTACGTGGCAGTGATTGGATGTCCGCTGCGTGTTTCATCAACAATTATGGCCTTTTCTTACGCCCGCAACCAGGAAGTTTGACTACCCATCGATTTACGGGAGACCTATTAACAGCATCGTCACCTTAAACAGCCTTTGAACAACAATGATTGCCAGTAGGACTCATTGTTTAAATCACGCTGTTTAACTCGCGTTGACAAAGCATTAGAACACGTCTCCATACTTCCGCTTCTCAAAATACAGTGGACGAACGCAACGACTTCAAACCTGCGCATGTGTAGTTTGGGGGAATGTTACTTCCACATGCCACCAGCAGCGCTTCTAGAGATCATTTTGCTTGCGGTCTACAAGCATGTGTGCATCAGTTTTCAGCCTACCCTCGCCTTATTGTTTCAAGTCCGATGTCAAGGCCGAAGTGCTATTTTCTGACTAATGCAAAATAAATAAATCTAAGTCTAAATAGTGATGCTAACTCGGCATTACTGCTTCATTTGAATGATATTCCCGTATTTTCTGATAAAAATAATGTGATTTTATTCAATGAATGCATTATTGCGTAAACTGCTGGCGACAGATAATCAATTTGTTTTTTTCACAACATCAAATGTATTATATCATATAGGATATTTTTTTCAGTCAAGCAGAACAGAGCGGTGAATGTCATCAACAAGCCGTTTTTGTTCGATGCATCCGACTAAAAAAAACAAAATAAATTTCTCGAAATACTTGCGGATGTATATTGCTCTCGTTCAAATCGCGGAGTGTGAAATTTCTATGGATGAATCACGAGAAGCGTAAGGCGCAGCAAGCAGACAGAACTTAAAACTTTTTTCCGCATTCTATGTCCCTTTGGTTTTTCTAGCGGTAACGGGAACTGAATCATGAGCTGGCCAACTTTTTTAAAGTCGACATTCTTTGACGATCCTTCCACTTTTGACCGTCGAACCTTCCTTAAGCATTATAAAATCGAATAAACCGTTGGTAAAAAAATTATCTGTCCTCACTACCAACATATTTTCCTTCAGTTAAATGAAAGAATGTAGACTAAATGATAAAATGATATGAGGATAAAATATTGAGGCTAAAATATGAAGGGGATCGAGATGGTGCGGGGGCTAACGTACTGGCTTCCCACCCTGAGGGCGCGGGTTCAAATCCCGGCGGTGTTGAATATTTTTCAGAGGTATCTCGATCCCTACTTGAGGTGCTTTGTGGAGGGCACTTTGAGTGAGTACGCCGTCCGTCGGATGGGACGTTAAGCCGCGGACCCCTTGGCGCCTTTCGTAAAGAGTAGGCTAATGCCGACGCCGGGTTTCTCTCCACCCTTCATCCTTTCCTGTCCTTCCCCAATGGCGCAAATGACCTTAGCTGTCGGTCGCCTCCCCTCAAAACTACTACTAAAATATGAAAAGTAGATGCATAAAGTATTTCATTATTTACAAACAATGAAGCCCATATACCTCTTAGTATGACACTATCTTTCGACGCAACTGTTTTTTTTTACTGAAATTGTACATTTTTTTCAACGTTTGTCGCACTTATTTTAATGAGAAGGTCGATAGTCTTGCGTTCATGATATCGCCCGGGTAGAGAGTTACATTAGTCATTGTTAATACTGTATGCCTAGGCGCTCTTCCAATTGCAAATGCGTTATTGGGCTTCATAAAGTCCTCGAGTTAAGTGCGAATATAACTACCGCCCAAGTTAAAGAGTTATTATACTCATCCTCTCTACAAATTTTAATTTCAGCGAGATTCAAAAGCTCTTGTAACAACTCTATTTTGCTGCTTTAGTAATGACTACACAGAACATATAATTTCTCTAAAGTGGTGTGCTAGGTTGGGAAAGAGAGAACGTTGTTGGTGGCATTTGTAAGAAGGTACGAAAAAGTGGAAATCTAAAGACAATGAAATGCTGAAGAAAATATAGCGGGGAGAATTTAGGGGGGAGGTAAATGATTGAAACTTTGGATGGAATTAAGGGAGGTTGAGTATAGATGGATAGATAGATAGATAGACATCTTTATTTGGGCGAAATTGAGACCTAATGGCCCCTTCTTCTATTTAATCCATCGTCGTATACATATTATATTAGGCATTAAACTTATAGTTACATTCATACATACACATAAATACATATAGACAGACATATATTTATTTAGCATAGATTATGCACATCGAAAAGAAAAAAGACAAAAAAGTGTGTGTGTGTATATATATAAAGACAAAAAAGTGTATATACATACACACACCCATATATACATATATATATATATATATATATATATATATATATTTATATTTATATATGTGCATATATATGCATGTATACATACACATACAGAGTTTACAGAGCTAAAGAACGAGGTTCTTTACAATGTAGCCTGGAGATTAAGGATATTATGTGCAAGGAATAGGACTCCCCCACTCAAATGGTGTAGTCACACACGCAGAGCAATTTCCATTTACGAAAGACATCTGCCTCCTTTCCCCCTCGTTACCTAACATCCTCAAGGTTCATATTTCTGCCTTCCAAGCTCCTCGAGATGATGATTGTGATAATCGAAACCGGTAGTTTTCAATTACCGACAATGCTTTTAATCATGTAAAAGTAGTTTATAAGACATTAATTATTCACGCTGATGAAAAGAATTGAAAGAGGGAAAATAGTTTTCATAAAGTTCCAATGTATCATAACCAGATTAATTTAGATGTTAATATGTAACAATATTATAAGGCTATTGTATTAATTTGTATGCCGTTGATGTGAAGTGAACTTTTTCCAGGTGCTTGACCCCAAAGATAGGTGTATTATATTAAACAAAAGAGGCTATGCCCCAATATTATTCAAAATGACATACGATGCCTGCGGTTACCAACTTCGACTGATTGGAATTACTGGCACTGGCATGAAACTCAGCCACAAAATTCCCTCATCGTTAATAGAAAATGTTAATGTGTCCAGATCGTCGCCTCCGATACTCGAAACCTGAGCACGCTCCGGCACAGTTCACTATCTCGTACATGCAATTCAAGGACAAGCCGACCATTACGAACTGAATTGTTCATTCAACAAATTTGGTGTTGCTTTAATTATGTTCATATTCTCAAGCAATTATTACGATGAATTACCATTATTTAAATTTCAGGTTTATATATATTTTTAAAAAATGGAGATATGGGAAATTAAATCGCTCGCTGAGTATCACATCTGCTCATGTCCAGCCTCAGATTTTGCTCCCATCTATCTTGCCTCTAGAGCATGGATTTGAATGGAATACGCAGCCTCATATTTGCTGAATTCCTCTTTAATTTTCATTGCAAAGTGATTAATTTATTTTCTTAAGCTCTGGAACCTATCCCCTATTAGCACTATACTAGTATTATACTATTAGTATTGTGATTCCTGGACCTAAATGTTGATGCGAAAATTCTATAATGGATGCTCTCATTATCCGAAAATATATTGATCAGATTTTTTACAAATCCTCTACAAATTATCTCCGAGTAAGAGACATTCTTCAGACTCTCTGACGATGATAAAATAGAGTTCGTTTGTGTTACTTGGACATACGTAAGCAAGAATTACTAGAGGAAGCTCACAGCAAACTGATATGTACATACATTCTTGCTGGCTAACCAAAAATTTCAAATTCAACCGAGGATAGCGATATTTTGTGTTTTGTGGTATACCTGTGGTGACGAACGCAGGAATGAGATCGTTCAGGATCATAAGACACGTAGGGCGAATGCCAAGAGAGGATTCCGGAGAGGCGAATTCAAAAGGAAAAGAAAAGCTGAAAATACAGCCGACAATCCAAAATCATTTCGGTCGTACGTCAGACAGGTTAAGGGAATAGTAAGTCTACGGTTAATTCACTCAAAACCATAAAAATGAAAGAGTGACAGGCAATTAAGAAAAAATCGATATAATTTAATTCCTTCTTTCGAAGCGTTTTCACCAATGTTTCATCGAATGCCTCCCATAGCTAACCAAATCATCTCACCTGATGATGATGTGCAGCATCGAAACCATGGTCGTGTGATGTGATAAATCTTTTTATGGAAGGGCAAAGTTTCCTTTTCTACCCTCATCATGAAGGAATTTCACTTAGTAAAGCCTGAAACTGTTATTTTCAGCAAATCATTTCCATCAACTTACACTCAAAATTGAAGTTTTACATGGTGGAATAGAACGTTTACTGAAAAATATTAACCCTAAAATTTTTATTTTATTTTTTTGTTTTGCCATAGGATCCCGTGCAACCGCTGACGTTTTAAACTTTCTGGTGGTGCCAGAGTATATCTTAAGATAAAAATAATCCCATTTTATTCATTTGCTATAAATAACGTTTAATGCCATTTTAAATTTGCGTTTATTTCTGTGCGTGTGTGCAATTCAAGGTGGAATTCGACATTATTATTATCAATACGATATCATCGCTGGTATTAGTTTTTTTTTTAATTCTTCACGAAATATTTTTGTTCATTGCTAAATCAAATGGTAGCAACGTGTGTCGTATTTGCCATTTAGAGGGCAAGGGTGTGTTTTTTCAGAGGGAAATTACCACGGAAGGGTGCCTAAGTCTCCCAAACGTTATTGAAGATTTACCACTCAGGTGGGGAATTCATTTTTTTTAATACTTCTCTTAGTTATTTAGGAAACGGCTTCACTTTTTTTCACCTTAGCAACTCATCCTCTACGTAATTTTTTCTCCCAGACTTCCATGCGACCGATGGAGGGTGGTCGATCGGAGGAAAACCAAGGAAGTCGAATGTTCAATTACCGGATAATGCGATCTCCTCTAACTTCCTATGTCGGCTTACGTCTCTCTGGGTCTCCAAGTCATGTAATAACGAAACTATTCACGCAAACCGCATCAAACACTAGTTTGCTGACCTATGAGGCCCTGAGTCATACTTATATAAAGCCAAAATATTGACCAATTTTTTGTGTTAAGATCATTATCGTGTTTTTTTAGCAAAATTTGTGGCCATTAGCCCAAAATTATTTAGAATGAAAAATGATATTTGCAGTAACCGTCTTTGAGCAGGGGAAATTTTAAATATTATTATTAGACACGACTCTACCCGCATTCAAAATCACGTTGCATTACTCTAACAATTACAACTAACAAAACAAAAAAATGGGTATCATTACTCCATTTAGTACTTAATGTTTGATATTCGTATTAAATCATGCAAATTAGATGCCTCTCAACAACAAACTTTCCTCGATATGTATATACTCGTATGTATCTGGGAAAAAATAAATAACGGTGAACGTTAAAAGTGAGTTACCTTCGAAACAAAAGTTTACAATGCACCATACAATCTGTACTTTTCAGTTGAAAAATTGAAATGTACATTGAAAAATTTACATTCAAAGCAGGAAACTGAGTCGTCATACATGACCATGAAGTATTTTAAGTGAATGGAATAAACAAATAGGATAGGCGATGATATTAGTTGAGTTTTTGTGACAGAGGCTTAACGTCACCATATTAAAAGGATATTATATTAGTTAAATTACATTTATAATCGGTGAAAACTGCTATCGTTCCCAGCCGTCAATAGTGTTTATAGAGGCTACAAGTGCCGGGCCCTCTTTTCTCAACATCACACGGACACCTGCCGAAGCGCATCAACCCACCGTTAATATTTCCCCTCGGACGATCATCTTGGTCAAAATACGTACTTCGGTTGGCTTTTCCAGTTTTCAGAAAATATTTACCAGCCAAACACAAAAAATAAGTCTTTTTATATCTTTATATTAAATATTTCCTGCGAGATATAGGGAAAAGATTATTATACACGAGCGTTTCAGCATCCCTTTTTGGTTGCGATCGGTATCTGTCAATTTGTGCGTCAAAAAGGTTTTTACTCAGCACATTTGCTTGAATGAAAAGTCAACGGAAACGAATTCTGCGGTAACTCCAATAAAGTTTACGGCGTCCAATGTGAGCACTTTTAAAGTAATGTATATAAATTGAACTAATCAAAAAGTTACTCAAAGATTAAATTAATTTAAAAGTACATTAATTTAATATTTCGTAATAAAACCTATTATTCAATAAGTCCCAGAATTAATTGAAGAAAATATATTTTGGGATACGCAAGGTATAATTTACATCAATTATCTTGAAAAGCGACTATTAAATTTAGTTATTGGTGCTTTTGAAGGACGAAATTGCAAAAAAAACGACCGCGCATGAAGGAGAAAAAAATCGTCTCGCATCAAGACAATGCACCGTGCCTGCAATTGCATTGCATTTCAATGAAAAAAATGTCCAAATTGAACGAGTTGGGCTTCAATCTGCTTCCCCACCCACCATGCTCTCCAGGTCTAGCCCCCAGCGACTAATGGCTGTTTGCTGATCTCAAAAAGATGCTACAAGGAAAAAGATTTGGCTCGAATGAGGTAGACATCGCTGATCAACTGAAGCTTATTTTGAGGAAAAGGACAAATCGTTTTACAAGCATGGTATCGAAAAGTTAGAAAAGCGTTGGAATAATTGCGTAGCTCTTTAAGGTGATTATGTTTATGAATAAAAATCCATTTTACGAAACAAAAATTTTGTTTTCATAGTTAGTCCCGGGACTTATTGATTGAACCTGTACATTTTCAGTTGCACAGGAAACAAAGATTTTCTTAGGAACGCCTAAAAAATAGAATTAGCTAAAAATTTTGGCCATACGATGAAAAATATTTAACTACATAGCTGAGGTTGCTCGTTGATTTACGCACATATCGTAAGAGGAAAAATCACCAGTCAGTGAATGTAGCAAGCATCGCGTGGTCTGTTGACGTGAAACGTCAAATTGGAATGCGAGTATGTACATAAATGGCGTTCGGTGAAACGGGCTGTTTTTATGTGCCCGATATGATTACCGTATTTTCGCGTTATACGAGTCTACCTTCTCCGGAGTTTCTGCGATGCATAGGATAGCAGATTGCATTTGCGCATGGCGAAGTGTAAGAGGCAGGTAAATGGCTCTCATCCGGGTACCGAATTCGCATTAGTGCGTGAGGGACTTTCCTTTTACCTGCTGTCATGTGCGTGTGTGCCAGAGAGTGTTGCTGGAGATAATCGCCACGAATGCAGTTGAGCCATTTAAATGTTTACCGTCATTTTTTCAGCGATATCCACGAGTGGAAAATTATGCCACTGCAGCAAGGGTTGCATTTATAGTTGTTATTAATCTGAAAGCGATTCCTTATCTTCAGCCTTGTACTACTTTCCCGGACTTCCTTGAAAAAGGATAGCGGAATGGCACAAAACGGTAATTTCCCGTTGACGGGACTCCTATTGGAACGCAGATTCTTTCCATGGTGAGGCTTAGTGTTCAAAATGAATTTTGCACCATTTTCATTCCTGGCCTCCCGGAGTGGAAAGATTGAATGCTCCAGAGATCAACTGTTCGACGTTGCTACCCCATTAGGCGCCGATGACAGACTTCGTATCATATTATACGAGGGTAAGCTGAAAAATTATGCACACATGCTTGTAGACCACAAATTAAATGACCTTCAGAAGTAATCATTGTAGCATGTGGAAGTAGCAGTCTCCCTCAACACGCATGCGCAGTTTTGAGGTCGTTACATTCATCCAGTGTATTTTGAGACGCGGAAGTATGGAGACGTGTTCTAGTGCTATGTGAGGGCGAGTTAAACAGTACGTGCTCGTACATTCTTGCACGACCCTGAATCGTGCTACATTCTTCGATCTCGGATTCGAATGGATTCATTCTTTATCTCAATTAATAAAGAGGATTTTCCAAGAAGTTGTGGGAGATGCCGCGAACGTAGCTTTCAGCTGAGTCATCTGCTGTGTGTGTATTACAATGCAAACATTTTAAAAACAAAATAAATTTCGGAATATACATGTAAGAAGACGCCTTGGTAGCTTAACTGGCTAAAGCAATCGGCATCGAAGGATCCAGGTTCGGATCCCGGTCATGGCGAATGATTTTTATACTCTGAAATTGTTGCTAAGAGGATTTTATTGATTGCTCTTAATGATAGGCTTTTGGTTCGGAAAGATTATTTTGGTCCGGCACAATTATCTCCTTTTCCCTTTTTTTTAAGAAAACGTCCTATGACTTTGACTATTGAACGTGCTAGGTGTATACTCTTAGTAAGGGAAAGGTGCCGGATTTACCGGACTCTTCGATCAATGCGTATTGGATGAAAAAGCATCCATTGTTGCATTCCTGCCATAAACAGTGATCCGCTCCTCCATCTTTACGAGTCTAAGAGGTGCAAAATTTGATGAACGGATTCAATCATTCGAAGCGCAATTGATCGAATAATTCCGAGGCGCACTCTGTGGATCGTCCACCAGATTTTCAGGATCTGTTAAATTATTTCTTGAATAGGCTCCCACTTCCATTTCGCGAAGTACACTTTTCCACTTGGATTGTAGTTGTCTCCACGAGTGGCTGCCCTCGTGATTTGAGATCTTGGGAGAGGTCGCCGTTAGAGGTTTC